>NC_079244.1:910632-1214177 GCF_028009165.1 Akanthomyces muscarius | reverse complement strand
AATCTCGATCTCGGATATACCCCAGATATCGCCTTGCAGATCCCGCCATAATGACCCATGCTCAGAGTCTCTTGGCCTGTATGGCATTCGCCGCTGGCGCCTTCGCGGCCGCGACTTACCCTCCCAAGCCGGCCGACCTGGCAACGCCAGTCCAGCAGCGTATTGCTATTGACGGCCCCAACAGTGAGTTGCATTCTATAAAACAAAACTTCGACGCTCTTGTGCTTGGAACGCGCTGCTTACCGTGAAATCGAATTTCCCAGGCATGGCCGTGAGCTGGAATACATATGAGCCTCTGGACCAGGCATGCATCCAGTGGGGGACAACTGCGACCGAGCTCGCCAATACAGTATGCGCCGATGAAACTTCAGTGACATACCCGAGCTCGCGCACTTGGTTCCATTCGGTAGTGGTCCGCAACTTGGCACCAGGTACCAAGTACTACTACAAGATCATGCGTGGGCAGTCGGATGTCGAGCACTTTCTTAGCCCACGCGCAGCGGGCGACAAGACGCCATTCAGCATGAATGCCATCATCGATCTCGGTGCTTACGGCCAGGACGGATACACCATTAGCAGAAATCATGGTAGACGCGACAATATCCCTAACATTCCCATGTCCATGAATCACACTACCATCGGTCGACTTGCTACTACGATTGACGACTATGAGCTCATTATTCATCCTGGTGATCTCGGCTACGCGGACACTTGGGCTGAAAATCCAGCCAACAGAGATGATGGCGAGAACGCCTTCGCGTCCATTCTCGAGAGGTTTTATCTCCAGCTGGCCCCCATCTCGCAGCGGAAGCCCTACATGGTCAGCCCAGGCAACCACGAAGCCGCTTGCAAGCTGGATCATCACTATAGCCAATTCTGCCCCGAGGGGCAGAAGAACTTTACAGATTTCCGGGTCCGGTTTGGCAATAACATGCCTACAGCTTTCGAATCAAAGTCGGGTGACGAGACAGCCAAGGTCAATGCTAACAAGGCTCAGAAGCTCGCCAATCCCCCATTTTGGTTCTCCTTCGAGTACGGCATGGCACACGTGGTTATGATCGATACTGAGACAGACTTTGAGAACGCTCCCGATGGAATCGGTGGCAGCGACGGGCTGGACAGCGGGCCCTTTGGTGCTCCCAATCAGCAGCTCCAATTTCTCAAAGCCGATCTCGCCTCTGTTGATCGCAGCGTCACGCCCTGGCTTATCGTGGCCGGTCATCGCCCATGGTATGTGGCCAACGGTCCGGGATGTGTGTCTTGCAAAGCTGCTTTTGAGAAGCTTTTCTACGAGTACGGTGTCGATGCTGGTGTCTTTGGCCACGTCCACAACTCGCAACGCTACGTGCCAGTCTACGATGGCGTTGCAGATCCTGCCGGCCTCAACGACCCCAAAGCGCCCATGTACATCATTTCTGGCGGAACCGGCAATATCGAAGGCTTGGAGGAGTTTAAAGAGATTCCTCCCTACAACGCATTCGCATACAATGAGGATTTTGCCTACGCCACTCTGCGGTTTGAAGACGCTCAGAATATGCGTGTCGATTTTATTCGCTCAGCCACGGGTGAGATCTTGGATAGCTCGGTGTTGCACAAATCCCACAGCGAGCGATTTGTCAGACAATACGACGACGCTCCAGTTGAAGAGATGACCGAATTGAAATTTGATAAAAGATAGCCTTCGCAGCATTGTATTATTCAAATACAGTTATACCAAATTGCATAACAATACTGAATAGCTCAATCGATAGCCGTTATCGGCGAACAGGACACCATTCTCCCATAAATTAGCGAGGCTCGAGCAACTCGTAGCAATAATTCTATCAGAAATGCAGAAAACGACTGTATTGCTGAGCCAGTGAGCGAATAGAATGGCGCTTCCCAGTAGCACAACACCTATGCTGGCAGAAACCTATGCGATGTCCATTAAAGTCAATCCTCAAAAGGTCTGCTATCGGCCCGAACATCTGAAACTCATACTTCCAAAATTGTGTCCACTGAATGTAAACCCCATCCCCGTGTCCACGACACTTGTCAGGGCCAATGACACCAGCGTCACAGCCCGGGCGGAGCAGAGAGAAATGCGGCGCATGCCCTCGCCAGCTGCTACGCAGAGCCTAGGGTTTCCCCAGAGATTGGCCAATGAACTGACCGCGATTGAAGTTTAGACTTTTCCCGTGTCGCCGGACAATATTCACGCCACCAGCATCGGTTGATCTTCACGGAGGAGACATATGTGCAGCATCGAAGTGTAAAGTCAACGGCACGCTCGGCTACGACTTCTGTATTTCATGACTAGGCGGCAACTGGGAGAGGAACTGTATAGCATTTTAATCATCTAGATAAAATGCTCCTGTAAGTGCGCGTCATTTGGGGGGGAAAATTGCGTCAATTTGTGTGGTCGGTCGATCAGGCGGCTGGCTGAGTATGGCATTGGCCCAAGTCTCGCCCTCTCGTTTCTGAAGACGCCCAGGCAACTAGCACGAGGTGAGTATTGCGTACATATAAAGTGTATAGTATTCTGCACTTGCGCTCGTGAACAGCCTTATGGGGGGGAAATGGACATGCTGAAGGCTAGGATTCGGTATTTGCTTGTCGAGAACATCTCTGCTGCCGAGGCAAGCGGCAACCTCCGTTTACATCGTCGTGCTTGCGCTATCCTCGTTTCTATTACAAGATTGCGAAGGTGGATTTCAGGCAGCAGATCAAAAACTTCGATAGGCGCACGTGTTGCTAGAGGACTCTGTCTTTATAAAATCCTATTGGCTCCTGGCTTTTGAGTTCAAAGTCTAGTTTGGCCGTAAGAATCGACGGATATAGCAACACAGCACCGGCACGTCTGCCGCGTTCCATCCGGGGTGGGTGCCCCCGCCGATGGCCGATCGCCCTATCTCGTTTTCACGGACGGCTGTTCAAAATTGTAGGTAGTATTGAGGGCACTCCTCGAGCTGCCTCTTGACAGGTTTGGCGATGACCTCAATTAAGGTTCGGTGCTGTGTGGGGGGATCGTACCTCGCAATACCACTGTTGCACTTTACATCTCCAATCAAAGCAAAAGCGTTCGGTATGTGGACTCCGCCAGTGTAATTCGATGCAACTCTCGTCTAGAGTCATATGGTTGTGTTTGCGGCGATGTTACGATAGGCAAAGATGTTGTTAGTCAGAGCGTGCGAGTCTGCGAACACGATGCCACCATTCAATGCCAATCACGAACTTATTATTTTGCCGCCCGCCCCGGTTACAGTGTCTTGCCTTTCGGGAGTAGTAGTCGCTTTGAGGGTCTTTATGGATGCCACTTGTGATTACGTCGAGGAGGATATATAACGCGGCCAAGTACTGTGATTTCACCAAGATCCGGGATACCTCTCTGACGGACGATTCTTGACTTGCAGTCCTTCTTTTTTTTCCCCTGGAAGTTCATCTTGTTATGCATTGCAACTTAAGATTTGGTGCAAGTAAGACATCATTTTCTTTTCAAGCGAGACGAACACGGCCAGCGCCATCATGTCAGTCGAAGGGATACCAACCACACCACCAGTTGCATTTCGAACATTTATAGATTATCAGCGGTCTTTGCCACCCACTTTACACCGAAAAGCTCCAACTGAAAGTTGCAATGAGGAGGAAAAGTGTCATTCTTCAGTCAACGCGGAAGAGCAATCCCAACACACCGAATCAAGCTGTGCTACCGTCATCAGTGATGAGCGAAGCCAGCGACACGACTCTACCGCCTCTACCCTCGTGGTAGAGGACCCAGACGACCGGCCATATTCGACATTCAGTGGCTTCCAGAAGAAGAACATCATCGTGATGGCCTCAGTCGCCGCCTTTCTCTCACCGTTATCCTCGCAGATCTATCTCCCCGCCACGCAAAAGATTGCCCTCGAGTACGGCGTCAGCAGCACCAAAGTCAACCTCACCATGACAGTCTTCATCATCATGCAGGGCATCGTGCCGTCGTTTGTGGCGGCTTTTGCGGACAACTTTGGCAGACGGCCGATCTACCTGGTGTGCTTCCCCATCTACATTGCCGCCAATATCGGGCTGGCGCTGCAGCGGCACTACGGCGCCCTGGTTGCTCTGCGCTGCCTGCAGGGGATCGGCAGCAGTGCCATGGCGACGCTCTCGACCGCCATTGTTGCCGACATGATCACCTCGGCGGAGCGCGGGACGTACATGGGCTTCACGCAAATTGGGTCAATTCTCGGCCCCGCCATCGGGCCTGTCCTGGGCGGCGTCATCAGCCAGTACACGGACTGGCACTACATCTTTTGGCTCTTGGCGGGTTTGGCGTGCGCCATCTTTGTGCCGCTGTTGATACTCCTGCCAGAGACTTGTCGGCGCATGGTAGGCGATGGGTCCTTGCCGGCGCCGGTATCGAATCAATCGATGCTGCAGCTCTTCCGCGGGCGGCAAGAAAGAAGAGAATCAGCTGGAATCGAGCAGCTCTCTGATGAGGAGAGCAAGAAAGAAGTCATAACGGCGAGTAGCTTCGAACAAGAGCGATGTTGTGGTCGATCCTTGAATCCGCTGGCGTCTCTCACAATCATGTTCGATATTGAAACTGCGCTACTCCTCTTTTGCAACTCGTTTGCATTTGCCTGCTTTATTTCGGTGACTACAAGCATTCCGTCACAGTTTCACCGTCTATATCAGGTAAATGAGATGCAGACGTCGCTCATCTACATCCCGCTTAGCCTGGGCACGCTCATTTCGGCCGCCACCACCGGCCAGCTCGTCAACTGGAATTTTAAGCGCTACGCTCTCAAGCATGGCTACCCCCTGACGAGCAACAGACAGCATAACCTGGACGGCTTCCCTGTCGAAAGGGCGCGGCTCGAGATTGCCTGGCCGCTCATGCTCATCGCGGCGGCCAGCTTGATCCTGTACGGATGGATCATGCACCTCAATATCAGCATGGCTGCGCCAGTTGTGATTCTCTTTGTATTTGGATATACAAATGTGGCCGCGTACAAGACCACGGGGATTCTGCTTGTTGATATTCACCCCGGCCGGGCGGCCACGGTTAGCGCGGCGAGCAACCTGATCAAAAGCGCATTCGGTGCAGCGGCATCAGCGGCCGTGGTGGCGCTCATACAGGTCATGGGGATCGGATGGACGTTTACAATGCTTGCCCTGGTATGGGTAGCGCTGAGCCCGTGCTTCGTGGTTCTGATGTGCTGTGGACCGAGATGGCGGAGGGAACGCGCGGAGAGAGAGGCGATGAGGATGGAGCGGAAAAGTAGCCAGGATTTGAGAAAGCAACATGCGGGGAACAGCTGCACTGTGTAAGGGCACATTTCATCATGGACAATGAACAGCATAAGAGAAGCACACTCGTAAACATACTTTACTACGTTTAGACAAGATAGTCTAGCAATTTGAGGAAAAGAAATTCGAATCGATGAACCATTTCGAGCAAGAACATTATTTCTTGCACCTTGTTAAATGGCATGCGATCTAAACGCAGGGCAGTGGCCATTTCGAGGTAGCGTCGGCATTACGGCGGAGGTTGGGTTGGACGACTCCGTGCAGCACTTGGCCTGGAATTCTAGGTGAGCTGGTGCTGGCAATGAAAGATGGTCAATTCATCAAGCTCAGATCTCCCGCCTTTGCTGGCTCCTTCAGCTGTAGTAGCCCTCCCCACCCCTGTCGCAGATCGCACAGCTTGCCACTTGTGGCTATGGCATATTTGCTAGTGCAGCCGAAGACGAGATTCTGAAGCGGACCGGAAACTCCAACGTGATGTATGGAACAAGAATCGCATATGCGGTGGATTCACAGCCAAGAGCCGGGATAGGAAAACGATCACACGCAGGAGGGACAGCCTGCTCGACCGTTTGGATCAAGATTCAAAGCATGGATTACACTGAGGCGAGTAAGAAAGACGCGAGGGATCCGGCATCGTATCGGTCGGGTAGCGAGTGAAACCGACGGCGGCCAGGGCTGAAGTGGATGGGGAGCCAGGGTATGTGTTGGCCGCCGCTCATAATACCCGGGAATGCGTCAGAGCTGAAGGAGCTAATCGGTCCTAGTGTCCAGCTCACCGGACCCTACGCAAACCAGCTGTTGCAGCGCCGTAAGCCTGCAAGTAGCCACACTCGGTAGTTTGTGGTAACGTTGAGAAGCAACATGCCCGGCAGCCGGCATGATGAACGCTCAAAGCAGGCTGGAGCGGAGCACTAGCAAAGCGGTCCGAAATACGACGAGATGCAGACCGCAGACCCGGGACGTTGTGAATGATTGACGAGGCCGGAGGGATCCACAGACTTCAAACCGGATGGAGCCGATGGAGTATTACGACGCGGCTGAAAGTCAATGGGATTCTCTTCGACTTGTCCAGACTCACAGACTAATTTCAGGACTTTGCATATCCTACTACAAGAGAGAGCCAATTGTCATCGCATCATTGTACGAACCGCGTCACCGACCTTGCTCTTCCTTTTGGAGCCTCCATCTACACAGAAACAGAAGTTTATATATACGGCGCATTTCCGACATCTTGAAGGCGAGCACGCGGACACAAGCGCTCGACGACCCGATTGAGAAAGAATTCGTCCCGAAAAAAATGATGACCTCGAATAGACCGCGGGATACTCTATCACTTCCTTCATCGTCATCGAAAGCGTCGTCGTCGTCGGCCACTGGCTCCGTCACGGCAGGCGACTCGCTGCATCTCCTCTACAAGGAGCTATCCTCGGTGGTGGACCGCGAGCCAGCGCAGCCAGGAAATGCAGAGGGGGAGACGAATGATGGTTCAATTCTCTGCGGTTTGTGCAATTTTTTTCTTCTTCTCCTGTTTTTTCTTCAGCGACACCGCTCGCTAGTCAGGTGCACGAAGACGGTTGGCTGATCAGGCGTGCCACCAGACCCTAGGGCGACGATATCGGGCAACACGGCGACCAATGTCATGATTGTCAAGACGATACGCGCAGCGATGGCCGAGATACGGCGGCCGTGATACTCGTCATCTACGTTGGATGTATGCCCATTCGGGCATTCTCTAGCACCGCAGGTGGTGAAGCGCGCCAACCACCCAGCGTTAAAGGAAGCTCTGCCTGGTTGGTAGCCTCCTCCGCTGGCATACGGACTCTGCAATAATCATCAGGCGCAAATTCCACCGCGACAACAAGACGGCAGCGGGGTCGGTCCATGAAATTAGTCCCTGGCGCGCGTGCCCCGGTCGCCACGAGGTGTCTCGCTGTCGGGGACCCCGGCCGGACAGAACTTTATCGGCGCCGAAGAGGCTGACACGTGGGAGACGCTGGGGCATTACCTCTGCTGGCGATGGTATATCTCTGGAATACTATTTTTAAAGATTTATGCCACCCCCCAAAAAAAATACAGAATCAATTCTTGCATCTACAAAACTCTTCAGCCCACGCACGGGGCGTTCAGCTGAGCGCCACGCTAGTCCATCTAATTGTCCTTTAACGTTGGTTATTCGTCCGAGTCGAGCCTCTCCTTCAGGCCCCACCATCCCCAACGTCGGTCCCCTCTCCTCTCCACTCGATAATAAGCCAGGCCTGAATACTTTTTTTTTCTTTCCCTTCCATCCATTCTTCCCTCTTGTCCCTGCATCTTTGCTGCTACTATTGGGATAGCCTTGTGATCCTGCCCTTTTTATCGACAACTGTTGGCTTGTAGTCCAAGGCCACAGCAGCTCACCCCCGACCTTTGGCTTCCGTCGCCGCAAACGGGAAATCTCTCCAAGCTCATCCCACGACGCAGGCTCATGTCGGCATCCTCCGTCGCCAACCCTCTTCTCTACACTTTTACGCCGGCGCATCGCCGCATGTGCCCGTTTCGGCCATAGGAACCCCAGCAGGCGACTTGAAAGTCTTTGCGCTCTGCTGCAGATAAATTTATTCCGTTACTTTTTTCGGATAAAGACTTATTTTTGCGACTATCGAAAACAAACAAAAATACCCCCACCACCAACAAAACCACTTCCCGTGCTGTCACCTGTAACTTGTAAGTACGCTTTCTTTGGTATAGGCGTACTAGATCCGTACTTGGATGCAGCCACGACCGTCATGGTACAAGACCTTTCTCAAGCTAACAAGGCCCCGGCAGAGTTGCTGGTCGAATGCCCGCGACGGAAACCTCGCTCTTGAACCGCCTCACAGACGCTCTTTTCCGCTCCGAAGCCGCAACCAACGACGCATACCAGTACCAGCCCCTTCCACGAGACGAAGAAGCCCACGCCAGCCAAGAACCAGCTTCTTCCTCTTCCGCCGCAGCATTGCATTCCTCCACCATGCGCTCCTCCAGCGACGAGGCCACCAAGGCCGCGCCCGTCGCCACCACCACCCCCGCCGACGGCTCCCACGCACACGACGAGTGCCGCGCCCACAGCCTGCAGCAGCTCGAGTCCTCCTCCAGCGGCGTCGACGACTCCGTCACGCAGGGCCTGCACATTCTCGACAAGCAGTCGGCGCACTGGTGGTCCTACTTCACCACGCCCGACTTCTGGATCGTCGTCGCCATCGGGCAGGTCCTCGCGCTCTGCATCACCGCCACAAACACCTTTACCACGTTCCTCGCCAACGCGCACACCAACATCCCCGCCTTCCAGACCGTCTTCAACTACATCCTGCTCTTCCTCGTCTACATGACCGTCTTCCTCGTCCGCGACGGGCCGCGCGCCGTCTGGCGCGCCGCCGTCAGGGACGGCTGGCGCTACCTCATCATGGCCTTTCTCGACGTCGAGGGCAACTACTTCACCGTGCTCGCCTACCGCTACACCAACATCCTCTCCGCGCAGCTCATCAACTTCTGGTCCATCGTCTGCGTCGTCGTCATCTCCTTCTTTCTGCTCCGCGTCCGCTACAAGCCCTTCCAGGTCGTCGGCATCCTCGTCTGCTGCGGCGGCATGGGCATCCTGCTCGCGAGCGACCACATCACCGGCAGCAGCGGCGGCCCGGCCGAGAACCGCCTCAAGGGCGACCTCTTTGCGCTGCTCGGCGCCACCCTCTACGGCACCAGCAACGTCTTTGAGGAGTGGCTCGTCTCAAAGGCCCCCATGCACCACGTCCTCGCCTTCATCGGCCTCTTTGGCATGATCATCAACGGCGTGCAGGCCGCCATCTTTGACCGCGCCTCCTTCCAGCAGGCCCAGTGGGACTCGCACGTCGCCGGCTGGCTCGTCGGCTACACGCTCTGCCTCTTCCTCTTCTACACCCTCGCCCCCCTCATCCTGCGCATGGGCTCCGCCGCCTTTTTCGACATTTCGCTCCTTACGGCCAACTTTTGGGGCGTCATCATTGGCGTCCGCGTCTTTGGCCTCACGATCCACTACCTCTACCCCATTGCCTTTGTCTGCATCATCCTCGGCCTCGTCACCTACTTTCTCTCCGGCAGCCTGCTCGGCGACTCCCGCAAGCCGTGGCTCGGCGAGAACCAGGAGGCCGGCGTCGCGGGCTTCGGCACCGCCAAGCTGCGCGCCATCAACGCGGCCCGCATCGCGCAGCAGGAGGCCGAGAATGGCCATGTGGCGCCCGAGAATTCCCCCGCCGCGGCCGGTGTGGGTGGCGCGGGCTTCATGGCGCGTGCCAGGGCTAATATGCAGAGATTGTGGAACAAGGAGGCCATTTAGGACATGTGCGACAAGTATATCATCTTTGTTGACCTCGCTCTTGTGTTCAATTCATTAGAACAAGCTTGGATACATCTTTAACAAGTATATATAGATGCATGGATACATGATTCCGCATAGCTCTAGATTGTAGTCGTTACATGTCATTCTTCATTTGATGGCCATTTTAGAAAATGTGATGTCGTTATATATGAGATGTAGCCATCCAGAATACTTCTCATAGAGAACTTACTTGCCTTGCTATACTTGATGCCTTTGTTATAATACATCTTCTTGATAAATCCCCTCAGGCGATAGGTCACCTTCTGTCTTCGCACTGCGATGCCTGTGACGGATAGCCATCAGTCCATCCGGGATAAAACGGGTACTCATTGAGGGTTCGGGGCTCCCAACCCCTCCTCACCATCCCCCGCTCCACCTGATGGCGCTCGTACATCTCCAGTGCCGGCTTGACAGCATTCTTCACGTGGCCAACACCCTTGTACCTCATGATGCTCTCCTTGCCCTCGTTGAGAATCTTGAGGAGCAGCGCTGGGATACAAGGTTCATCCTTGAAGCTTGAGACTGGCGTGAACAGCGCCTTGAAGTTGAAGACGACGGCTCCAGAGAGCGGGAGCCGGCGCAGAGTCTGCCAGTCCACTCGCAAGCTGACGTCCTCCACGCTCACATCTGAGTTCGGCACGTCTCGGCCGCTGAAGCTCGGGTGGGTGGCTGGCAGGAACAGGGGCTTGCCAATCTCCAGGCCCCAGGATGCCCACTGAATGGGAGCGGCTGCTGGCATTTTCGAAAAGAATCTACACTCAAATCTCCCGTTAGTCGTTCCGTGGTATTATCAGAGAATGTGAGGCAGCATGTACCGATCTATACTCGGCTCCAGTCTCTCCTTGTAATCGGGTACTGGCTGATGTATCTCAGCCGCGCTCAGCCCCATCTTGTCACTCAGCGTCCAGCCGATCGTCGAACAGACCACGCCAGCTTGGAGGCAGTAGCGACCAGTTTCTTCATCGCGAAGCATAATGGCAAAGTCCTCCGGGACGTTGTCGAGAATGAATTGAAGAGGCTCCGCGGCTGTGAGGTCGTACGTGGTGTCGAGTATGTGATTGACAAAGTTCATGTCTATGCGTTCAAAGAGCTGCGGGTAGCGAGCGCAGAGAAACTGCACAACCATTTCCATGAGCTCCTTGCACGCGAGCTCAGACCCTGGTAAAGAATACAAGATGTCTTTGCCATGCGCTGCCACCAGCTCCCGTCGTTGGACTATTCGTTCTCGGTAGGTACTCTCGAGCTCGATCCAGTAGTCGGGGTCCATCTTCTGTAGTGCTTGAACGTGTTAGTCCACAGTAGAGTCGCGAGTGAAGCCCCCGCCGTTGAAATGTTGCAAACTTGCCCATGGTCTGAAAATAGGGCCACCGGAAAGGCCGATACGGTCTCGGCATGGCGGTAACCACGCCGAATCCGCTCGCAGCGGTCGGGAGCAAAACGCCAGATAGTTTTGCGTAGTCGGGGAAGTTTCCGAGTGACTTGATCTCACTCACAGAGAAGCCGCTGAATACGTACAAGCTTGGATCAGCGAGACGATAGTCGGCATTCATTGCGAGCAGTCGCGATGATTTGGACTGGTACGTCCTGGCGTCTGAGAGTGCAAGCGAGCTGTCTGCGAAACTGTCTCGCTGCAAAGGCGGGAACCTCTTGTAAATGTCATCTTTTAAGTTTTTTCTCAAGCCTCGCTGGCGGGAGTTGCGCTGCTGCTGGTACCAAGCACCAGCGAATGCCGAGACGTCACGTCTATTAGCTAGTCCATGGAGCAAACCACGCAACGCCAGCCACACAGATAATCGTGGCGCAAAGCGCATATATACTCCCGTAGTAATCGATGTACAGCATGGCGCGATTTCAATGTAGTCAGCTATTGGGGAGTCCAAAGATGGGTTCAGCCGGGTATCGAAAACGAAAATGCTGGCGGCTGTAGCACAAAGCACGTTCGAGCTTCCGCAAAGAGATGTTGTGTCATAGACGCGGCACTTGGTGGAGTTTAAGAGTTTCTTCCAACCAATACGGCTGAAATCTGTAAAGACACAATGAAATAGACTACTCTGTATCACTGAATCTGCCTGGTACGAGTGCGATAGTGCGTGGAATTATTGCTGGCCGCTCCTCGCAAAGTCCTGCAGCTCGCAGATATATGCAGCTGCTACCCCGCCCACGTGACTGACTGCTCTGAATACTCGTCTGTACTCCCTCATTGTCCATCATTCTGTATTCCCTATGATGTACTCAAAAGGGGCGATAATAAACTCTGCATTTTTTTTCACCTACAGGGTGACATTTGGCTGCTTTATACCAGCCTTTATCAGCGCGTGGGGGCTAGGGCCACTTAGCAGGACTTTGTTTTTATATAGGACACTAGTCTCCATAGCAAATAACCGTCATACCGGCTCTATACTGGAAAGTAGCTCACATCTTTCTTCTTTACTGGTCCGGTTCATCATGAAAGCGGCGTGCACGCGCACACAAAACTACGCTTACAAATGTACCCATACTTCCTACCAGATAGCAAGAATCAACCGTCGGTTTGCTAATTCCAACTGCATATACTATCGTGAGGTGACTGTAACCCAGTGATCCTGTCGGCCGTTGGCCGAGTCTCGAACAGCGGCATGTAAGTGACAACGGGGCTATTACTAGTCATTTCTGACCTGCAGCAAGTCCGAGGTTGAACGGCTTATAAAGGCTCAAAGTTAGATTAGTAAGATATACTGGAAATGATAATTAATATACTCTCTCTAAACAGGAGAATATCAACAATATGCTCGCTCCCTCGTCCAACGTCATCGCAATCATGATTGTATATATGTTCTGTACATGTTATTTTGCCGTCTCATGCAAGAGCCGCTTCTCATTGACGAGCATCAGCGTCTTATCCTCTAGCCCTTCCGTGACCAGCCTGTCGTCGAGCAAAAACTTCTCCCGCAGACTCTGGTCGATCTGGTCTTGCGCGTGGCTGACGGCCCTGGGCGTGGCAGGCTCGTCGTAGTCGTCAGGCCACAGGATCCGTCGCGCCTCTGCATCCGTCATCGGCGCCTCGTACAGATCCCCATCATCGTCCTCTTCTGCGTCCGGTGATACACTTCGTTGCGCAGACGCTAAGCTCGACAGTACCGAGTTGACCACGTCGCTAGCTTGCATCAGTGGTGCGCCCTGAGGCTCGTCGCATGGCTCCGCGGGGGTGGCCGCCACGGGCATCTCGTCACTTTCGAGGTCACTGTCCGAGTCTGTAGTACGTTCGTCGTCATCGCTATCCAGCGTCGCCGAGTCTGTCCTGTCGTCAATCATGCGGTCTTTCAAGAGATCCGACTCTGATTTCCGGATCTTGTCCTCAGCATTGTTAATGGTGAGCGGCACGCGGTGTATGAGCGAGCCGCCGCGGATCTTGCCCACGCGGAGAATGTTGCGCATCAGCAGCAGCTCATACGTCTTGTACGTCTCATAAAAAGCACGGTTGACGCGAGCTGCGGCGTGGAGGTCCGCAAGGTCGGCAATCTCGCCCATTATCTGCAGCAAGACACTTTCTGGAAATTCGGCCGCAACGGTGTAACCGTCGTTTGGGGCGGCCATGCGCCCGAGTCCCGTGGCGACCTGCGATTGCGGCTCCGACATGGCATGCTTCGACAGGGCCCAGCCGTGACTCTTTCCGCTAATGTCGAAAAGGGTAAGACCGGTCACGCTGTTGTAGATATCTGCCACCGCGGTTCGAAATGATGGGATGGGGTCGCAGACACCACCGCGATGCACGGGGGCCGGAGGGCTGGGCAGCAGTCGCAGCAGGTCCACGATTTGAGCCACGCTTTTTGCCGCAAACGGCACCTCTGGCTCCCCGGTCAGAGCCTTGGACTGCATGACAGTGGGAAGCATATTCATATTGTTGAAAACCATCATGAGCCAGCCGAGATTGGTCGCGTCGCACCAGTGGCTTCCTTTGGGACACCTCGGCGTCGTTGTGAGAGCCAGTGTCGGGTTCTGCGGTGCGACGGTGCCCAAACTTCCCCAGATGGTGGGGGGGGGGTCTTCCGTCTCCGCGGCTACCGTGGGCTCGCTTGTCGGAGGTTTTGTATATTCTTGCAGCGCCGCTGTGCAGCAATCGTGAAGCTGCGCAATCTTGGCGGAGCGCACAGCCCAAATTTTGTCTCGTATCTTTTGGGGCCACGGTTTGCTTTGCAAGTCCTTCTCGTCCACCAGATGCAAAATGGCGCTCTTGGACATCCTACTGAATAAGCCGCGTGAGCCAAATGCGTAGCTTATGATGAGAAGCCCGTCCGGCATATCATCCGCGCCACGATGCATCCACTGCGGCAGCCATCTGTGCTCCACCATCAGTTCCAGAGGGGAGGTGCTCTTGTATCGTATTGAGCATTCTGCAATAGCCACAAATTGGTCAAAGCTAATATCCCGTGGTACATTCTCATTGTGCATGTGCGCTGCATGCAAAAGAATCTCAAGAGATCTCAGGCTATTCGTTTCTCGCTGTGGCATACGATATAGCCAGGTCTCTGTGTCGTCCTTGCAGTAATATTTGGATGGTGGCGGAGGTAGGTGCGCCGTTATGTCTTCGGCCTCGTGCAGATGAAGGCTGCTCGCATGACCAGAGAACATGCGTGCAAAAATCGGCGACGTCTCGGCCAGCATGTAGGATGACACACGGAATCGGAGAACCGGATCCTCGGGCGAGCAGCCCGCATGGGTGTTTGCAAATTCCAAGACTGCATCGCCGCGCTCCGATATGGGAAATTCTCGGACTTCTCGGGACGGCGCAATTCCCGACTCGGCGGTCTGAACGATTTGTCGAACGTCGAGCAGTTCCTGCTTCGCCTTTTCATAATTTCTAAATCTGATTTCATATTTGGGAAACTACATGATGTTAGCATCGTCGCAGAGACCAAAAGATGTCGCCTAGACTCACGAATTGAGGGTCGGGGGCAAGCACCCTGGTCACGGACGCGTTGCGCATGCGCGTGACCGCGTCGCGTCGAAACCTTTTATTATGAAACAGGGACTCGATCATCTCATGCGTGGCGTCTTTCTCGTAAGCCTTGTATGTATCTGCCAAGCTTGTTCTGAAAGCTTCATTAAGCGCCTCCACGCAGGCTTTCCAGTCGCGGATCGGACCCATCCAGAGTTCCGCGCCGTGTATCCCGAGCCTGGTGGCGCCATTGGCTGAAACGACCTCGGCCAGGCTCTTTCCGCTAAAGGAGCTGCGGTTGTCGAGCATGCCGGGGCTGCGCGGCGAGTCCGTGTATGAATCTTGGCGCAGGAGCGTCTCGTTGGCGTTGAGAGAGACGCGGGGAGGCTTGATCTCGTCCTGCATGATGGAAAGACAAAGCGTGGTACATCTATCCTTGACTTTGAGAAATTCCTTGTACGCCTGGTCGACGTGGCTGGGCGCAGAGGGCGCGGCGCGCATGCGCTGGACGAGGGATTGCAGCTCGCGGCCATGGCTCTCGGGTTCGTGGAACGAGGTGGAGTCACTCTGTCGCAGGGTGTAGGTATCGGCAAGATCGGTTTCACTGGGCATCGTGCTAGATTTGTTGTGCTACAGCGTGTTAGCGAGGGGACGCGCAAAAGTCGAATCAAGCGCTCCGGCACAATCCGCCGCCGATGCGCCTCGGTGGCCGGGCGGTTCTGTAGACACATACTGGTGACGGGTAGGGATAGTCCTTGACAGAGCCTTTGCGCCGAATGAGGGCCGAAAATGAGCCCAGACGGGAGGATTTGGAGGGCAGCGGCGCCGACGGGCCGCCGCTGTCGCTGTTTGTCCTAGGCTTCGTCATGGCAGGCGACCAGCGCCTCAGAGGCTAAAAGTGTCTAGCAGAGTTGGTCTCGGCTGTCGCAAGGGCTCAGTGCAGCAGTGGTTGCATCGACGCTCAGCATGCGACGAAAAGAGCATGACTCTATGTCCTTGCGCTGCAGAAAGGGATGGAGAAAATAGGACGAGGCGAAAAACGAGCAGCAGCAGCGCATCCGCAACTGGACGGACAAGAGAATGGGGTTGGCGTCAGCCGTCGCTCTTGGCAGGCGACTCGCCACAGCCGTAGCCCTGTGGTGTCGGCGTGGTGGCCAGCCCAGGCACGCCGAGGGTTGCTTGCGGCTTCTCAGCAAAAGCGTCTTTGCCGCCTTGTTCCACGTGCTGCTGTGCGTGTATCTTGAAATACAAAAATTCAGGGTCCAACGCACACCTTATTCAATGTCGCAGTGGGGGAGGGTGACAAGTGGGAAAAAAGGAAGAAAGGGTTACAACGGAGATCGACAACAGAGAGAGAGAGGTGCGTGCAACGGGGGGAACGACGAGGCTAACGTTAACAGTAACTACTGGTAGTTAAAGGTAAAAAAGGTGGTGCGACTCAAACTTGCGCCCCACTGCGCAAACGGGGATGAGATGAAGCGGATGCTGGACGGGCGCGCGTCGTGCACTGTTGACTGTTGGCTGGCCAGATAAATGGTTGGGTACAAGGCAACGCTCAGAGATGGTCAAATTGATGATTATTGTACACCCGGGGTTGACTAGTACGCCTGACCAGTAAGCCGGCCGACAATGTGATGTGAGGTCAGGTCAGAGTCGGAGTTTTGTGGAGGACAAGAAAACGGGCGGGGGCAGTCCAGAGACAAAGAGTGTGGGGGAGGCAGCGACAGGGCTTGCAGCTCAGCTCAGCTGGCACCGCAATCAGGGAGGGCCCATGGAACACCGGAGAAATGGCCTCGCGTAATATAGGATGCCAGCCGGCTGGGGCCGCTGGTCTCTCAACGTCCAATTCCGTGCATCTTCAAATTGATACATGAGCACCATCAAGGCTGCCGTTTAACAAAAAATGGACGACTGATCAAATGTTGCTGGGCCCATCCTTGAAATGCGGGGGCCATTGTCTAGCGCCCATTCGCTCGCTGCTCAGCACTGCGCCGTGCAATGACACATCTTCTGCAAATAATTTCAAAGAGGCAAAAGCGCAACCACATCGTCGCATCTAGGCAGACGGGCATCGTTCTCAGTACAGCACACTTTGGCTCGTGATGATGCCTCCCGCAGCAGCGCATCGAGTGTCCTCCCCCTTCAGCCGCTTCAGCCTCACTCCCTCGCATGCATAACCCCGACCCCAACCAGCCTCTTGCAGGGCACAGTTTCCCTTTTCTGCCCTGCTTCCTCTGTGCTGCTGCCTAACGGCATCAATTGCACTTCTATTAATAACCTCCCTCCCGCCTGTGCACTCCGATAGGGCTGCGTTTGAATATCGCAGCCTGCAATACGATATCAGCCGCGCCATCCCGGCATCCGCTTGTCGATCGGCCCACCTCACTCTCCACCCCTCACGATGGCCTCGTAGCCTATCTTCTTTTCGTCGCTCTCCTGCCTCACATTTACTCTATTCACTCGTAAAACATCATGCTCGCTTTTGGATCAATGTTTCATGTTTCTATTGCTTCATATCCCTGCTAGAGGTTTCCCCCTTTTGTGCAAATATCCTTCTATACCGCTCTGCACTCGGCACCTGTAAACAAATCCTTTAGTCGCTCTTGAGTCGCCTCGGCCAATGCCTGTACCTTCATCTTCGCTGTGTCATCTTCTTCGCCAAAAGTGGATTCAATAACAAACGCCTGCCTCCCATTTAAATGAGCGCCAGTTCCTCTGCCAATCTCCCAGCTTCCTTCATATCCCCTTGACCTCCCTGCGACTCTCGTATGTGATGCCATGGTAATCCTGTCAAATGCATAGTCTTCGCAACTCCGTTCCACAAAATCAAAGATATAAAAACAATGTCCAATCTCACATGAGCATACAAACTCATTAAAAAAAAATGCTAGCTGTCGTCGTCGTCTGGCGTAAAACAATGCGCCAGAGACGTGTACTGCCTTCGTGCCAGGTCTGCTATCTGCGCTTCGCACAATCAGCCGCCTTTGCGCTCCGATTCATTCTTCGGCGGCTGCTCGCCATGGCTTGACACATTCAAGCCACTCGGGGCCTTCTTTTTGCGCCCAGCTTTCTGCCAGCCGCCATCGCTCTCGCTCTTTGCACCCCGCACATGTCCATTTTCCCTCGGTGGATTGGATCTCTGTGTCGTTTGATTCGGCTTCTGATTCTTGCCTTTTTGGCTGTCTTGGCTGGCCGGGTGCTTGTCCGCCACTGGGGACTTCTTCGCCTCGCTCCCGCCGCCATGTTTCGGCCGCAATGACATGTCGTGTGCAGAGCCGCTGTCATTCTTCCGGTGAGTTGTCGGAGACGGGGTCCGAGTCTCGTAAACCGGAGAAAGATGTGCCATGTCTACCATTGATGCTTTGTTTAGGCGGTTGTCTCCTATGGCCAGGTCCAGGGGCGCAATAAGCCCACCTGAGGTGTTTCTCGCCGAAGCTCGCTGCCGTGAAGATGCTGATGCTTTTGACCCGGTTGTCGCACTTGCATTCGTTCCCGAGGCATGGGGCTTGCCGTCCTGCGGCAGGCCAGTGGACCCAGGGTAGTATGGATGCATAGATGCAATTCTCTCCCTGAACGAGGTGTCGTCTGCTGGGGGTAGAGTCGTTGGCTTGCCCGATCCATTGGCAACAACCGGCGAGTAGTCCTGGAACGCGTTCATGGGCACGGCGGCCATCGCCCCTGCGCTCGCGGGATGAGTCGCAATCGGACTGTTGCTAGCGGGTAGCTGAATCTGCAGCGCGTTCTCAAAGCCCAACGGCCTGGGGGATGCAAACTCTTGGTTTGGCACAAACGCCGGCGCGTTGTAATTTGCTGTCTTGCCACTTGAGCCGTTTACAACAAGCGGTCGCGAGTTGTCCTTGGCTTTGTCCTGGTTGCCAGAGAAAGGCGCCGATGGAAGTGGTGCAGAAGACGTACCAGCAGAATGCGCACGTGCATGGCCAAGAGGCGAGGGTGATCGTGAAGCCCTTTTCATCCTTCTGTCGAGTAACGTCTGGGGTAGTTGCTCTGTGGAAAGTCGGCGCTGGCCAGTGCTCGAGGACGCCATGTCACCAAAGGCAATACCTGTCGGGACTGTCTGCTGTCTCACGCGCTGCTTAGTCGGGCTGAGGCTTCTAGCCATGAAGAAACCACTTGATTGAGCATCATCCGATGTCGGGGACTCGGTCGTAGCTTTGGGCGTCTCGTCAAAATCAGTGTCGTCGGAAATGAAGCTCGGAATCGGTACTCCGTTTGCACTCTTTGGCATGTGAATGGACGGGCTTGCGGCTGGCTGCCCCGTCATACTATAGGAAGCTGGTAATTGAGGCGTGGCTTGGGTCTGTGAGCGAGATGCGGGCTGAGATTGAGATCTCAATGAGCTGTTGGAAGTGCTGCCGGCGTCCGCAGCAGCTGATCTATGTAATGACCGCCGGAAGTCCTGTGTGGAATGGCTCGTCGTCACCGGTGAGGAGGGATAAGTACCATAGCCTTGCGCAACAGGCTGGTAGAATGCAGGACCTAGGCCCATATTATACATATATATCTCGGGTCGGATAGGGGCCGACGTAGGCGCAGTATCAAACGAATTCGTTCGGGAGCGATCTGACGATTGCTGACCGGAGCTTGAGCTGCCAGACATTCTCTGCTGCTGCTGGCTCATATTCTGGTGTTGTAGGAAAGCGGGCGAATTTGCGTAGAGATTGAGCTGCTGCTGATACGCCATCTGAGTGATCAAATCTTGTTGAGTATACTGAAACGGAAATTGAGGATTTTGGTACCATTGACCTAGGTCCTGCGCCATATTTACAGGCGCAATAAACATGTTGGCATCGTAGGCCGCCGGCACACTGGATGAGGCACGTCTGTTAGATCCCCCGCCGCGAAAGTTGTTGTTGTGGCGATTTCCTCTATGATTGCCACGACCACCTCGGCTAGGCTGCGATTGCGATGAGCTTCGCAGCAGTACAGGGCGAGGCTGAGGCGCAGGTCGAAACGAGACACGTTCTTCTTTGGGAAACACAAACTGCTCGCAAGCTTCAGGTAGCTTTCCCTGAGAAATGAGATCGAATGCTCTTCGAAGTTCAAGGTGTAGGCCACGAAAAGAGTATTCGTCGGCTGTATTTCCCAGGTTTCTTGTCGTGTTGAACGGTTCCTCTACACAGAGTTGATTGTTCAATGCGTAATTCCATTTCTTATCGGATTTCGTCATAATTCGACCGAGTCTCACGGATAGGACGTGCTTATCGTAATCAAATTCGTGTGCATAAAATCGAAAAAACTGGAACAGTAGTTCGGCTTCCGAGGATTTATTCTTGTTGCCGAAGCCCTTGATTTTCTTCATGTTGTCGGCAAAATCGCCGACGGAGCCGTCAGGCTTAGGTAACTTGTATGGTAACTGATGCAGGGCGGGGAGAACGGCCGGGTTACGAAGCTGTAGAAAGGCAATAATCAAGCATATCCAAGTATATGAACTTAGCGTACCACCGAATGCTGGAGCCAGGTTAGCGTCTTCCTGTCGGGCGTCCTGCGCGCGTATACTCACCAGCGTCATTGACTATTCGTCTTCTTGTCCAATACTTTATTATCATTGCCAGTTTCCTTACTCGAGGGTCAGCCTCGACGTATGTGCGAACCATTCGAGTATTTTCGAGCGCGACTGTATTGTTGACGTTCATGTCGCAAGCAAGGCCAAGTTCGGGATCCCAAATCTTGACGATCGGGACTTTGGCGGCAGAGATGCAAACAACCTTTTCCATTCCTCGTCGAGCAAGCAGGTCAGCAATGATGCAGACGCCTTCCAGCTCGCGCCAAGCCGTGGTGATGCAAATGTCTACATCGGAAGAATCTGAGCAGAGTAGATTGCCAGAAGATCCGAATAGATGAACCTTGATATCGTGGCCTGGCCATTCCTCGTTGAAGATTTTCTCGAGCTTCTCAACCAATCGTTTTCGATTCTTTTCGACTTGATCTGTTGGAAGCAGCTTGTCGTACATCTCTTTCATGTCCTTGGACAGTTTTTCTTCCTCCTCTTCGCCAAGCTTGGGGGCCACAGTTCGCATATCGAGCTTCTCTAGGCGATCACTGCCAACAGAGTATGGTATTCTCCTTCTGGAATTGATTTGGGAAGTCTCATATTTGCATCCGCCGAGGCGCGGTGGCAAAGGACGCAGGGAAGGCAGAGTGCTATTCGTTTCCGAGTAGGCGGAGCGTGGTGAGTGGTTCGTACCGGCATTGGGAGAGGGATCGCGAGATTCGAAAGAAAACTGTCTCGCGTGCTGGTGGGGCGTGGAAGGGACCGAACTCGAGTGCGTCTGGCCCTGAGGCGATGTAGAGAGGACCGCAGTTCTCTGCGCCCAGTTTTTGGACGACTCCGCCCCTTGCCTGGCAGGCATCTTGGCCGGAGCGTCTTTGGAGGTTATAACCAAACGGTTCTTTTCGAAGTTCTGACTCGATCGGCTCCCATTTCCCGATGACGTGGTCGACTTGCCAGGCGTGTGTTCTTTCAGCGATGCCCTACTAGAAGTACGCGATCTCGGCGCGGCCTGGACGGGAGGCAAGGTGACAACAGGAGGGAGTGGCGGCGTCTGCAGGCCACCACCCCTCGTTGGCGAGATGAGTTTGTTGTAGTGAAGAAGCTGTGCGTGGTATATATTTGACTGCTGAGGGATCCAAAGAGGAAGAAACTCGAGATGCGTCGGGAAGGGGACTGTCTGCGCGGTCGAGGCTTCCTGAGGTCGATCGGCAGCAGCTGTGTTCTTGGAGCCTGGTGTTGCCGTGGCCGGGGTGCTCCAAACCTGTGCGGGATAAGACTGTTTGGATTCGGACGTCGACGGCCGGTTCTCCATCAAGAATGCAGACCCGGGCTGAATGGCTCACAGGTAGCAGCGGCGGGTGGCGAGCAGCTACAGGGAAAAGTGTCAAGACCGGTCAAAGGACCGGACGAGGCTGCGAGGTGCAGATACGTTGCTTGATCCCGCTGGATTCTTGTAGCGGCCGACGGGGTGCAGTGCATTTATCAGCATGTAGTGTCGGAGGCGACGAAATCAGTCCTGTGTAGATTGGCGGCGAGGTGGCACTGCCAGAGCAGAGGCAAATTGATCAAGCGTGATCGAGGGGTCCCGCCTCCAGACTCGGCCACGAAAGGGATAATTGTAGGCTACAGCGAACAAGACGAAGGCTGCACAGCGGCCAATGAGATCGGATTCGAGTCAACGCCGGGACCAGCGGCTGGTGATGGGTGGCTGGGAGGCAAAAAGAAGCTCACAGGCGCGGCGAGTCGAGATCGAACGGGTGTCGCAGCGGGCAGACAAAAGGGGGTTTACCCGGAGGGTCCAAGACAGCAGGCGCCAGGATCTCGGACGAAGACTGGCGTGCGCTGATCTCTTGGATTGAGAAACGCTGCAGCCAATAAAAAAAATGGCCGGGAGAGAAATGGCTGATCGTTGGATGGGCGGCGGGCAATGTCGAGGTAGAGTCGTCAGAGAACGCCGGTCCAGCATGGGGATCTCGAAATGCAGGTCGGAGCGGTTGAAGTGTGGAAGCAAGTCTGATAACTGGGACCACCCCATTCAGGTCAGTCAATGAAGGCAGAGTGGCGGCGAGACAGGCGTAGGTTGGCACTCACCATCCATCCACTAATTACTTTTGAGCCACACACACCAGATGCCCACTAACAGAGGAGACGAGAGAGGGGGCAGCTGACGAACCAGAGGATTTAAAGGAATTATTAAGATAATTTACCATAAAGGAATCAGCAGCCTGCGGTGGTGCACTAGCCAGTGACAGCCTGGGTGACCAAGGGCTAGGCTCATTCACAGCGCGTGCACTGGGCCACTGAACAGGCGGCGGGGTGGGGTTTTCGGGGTTAAATGGAAGCAGCCGCGGAGCACCAGCAGCGTCCAGCAAACACTGCAAGCTGTCCTGTTAGTGGGCTGCGACTTGTGAGGGCTTTCAGGCGCCGCCTTTCTTCTTTTGAAGCTGAAAAGAGTCACGCCGAACGCCAACTGTTGGTGCTGCTTGAATGAATACTCGGGTCACGATGATGCCCACTCCGTACCTAAGGTACACGCTCTGTTGCACAGACAGCTGGGTCTTTATGCGCACCATCGGATCCGCTGCCTCGCGTGCAGACTCTTGCCCGACTCAATCTCAGCTGCGTTGACGGCTCTCGTGTCGCATGTCTAGCTGGTGCTGTGCGCTCATGGGCGCCGAGGTAGTCGCAGCCAAAGTACCGGCCTCTGTGCCACGCCACTACCATATTGCACCAGCCGTCGCAGCAGACCTTGGCCGAACATCATTCAGATGGCGACTACTCTATGCATTGAGACGAATACCACCAGCTGCGACTGACCACCTCATCAGACAGCGTTGACAACTAACTCACCTTCTCGTCTTCCTTTGCCCCGCACTGCCCAATTCCATGCTGTAATACCAACCGCCGCTTGGATCATGATGTACTGTGTGGGGTACTGCCACGAGCCGTGCCCGTACTGTGGAGCCAGCACGTTGTTCTCCTCCTCTTGTGCTCGTCTGATGGCGCACACTGGCGCTGAAGGCTGTCGTAAACGTCGCTACGCTGCACAGTGCGACTAGCGCCAGTGACCGCTGAACGCTGCGAGGGCTATTTGCACATCGGCCTCTCGCTTTGACACAGGACAGTGCCAAACGATGCGGGTTACACCTCGCCTGCGCTCTTAGCCCACACACTGCCAGACAAACGGCTTGGTTCATCGCATGGAGAACCGGCCACATTGAAAACAGAACGCCCGGGCTGCTTCGGAGCCCTCCCAACCTCAATCAGCGAACAAAGCCCCTCCCTTCCTACCTAGGCTCCGTGCCAAAGCACCTCGCTGTTCTTACCAGTACTTTCTAGCCACGCTCGTATCTAAAGCCAGGCAGGCCAGGTCACCGTCAGCCCTGATTACTCTTCTGATCGTGTGACCCTGCTAATTACTGGACAAACACGGAGGGTAAAAGACAATGAAAGGTCATTGGGTCTCTAAGCCTAAAAAGGCTGGCTCAAGGCAATAAAACGGCTCGCTGACTACGGTTGGGCTCATCAGACATGGCAAATGAGGCGGCTCTCCCACGCACCCGCCAAGCCGCGCAAGATGCCCTGGTCAATCACATCTGCAGAAACAGGTCCAGGCCGCAGATTCCACTGTCGGCTTCCAGTAGCCCTGCCCGAAACGAGACACCCCAACCTGCCATCTGCTCATCTCCTGTAAATTGCGACAACTTCCCGCGCTCCCTACGTCGCACGGGCCAGCTGTTTAATCTCTTGGGACCAACTCAATTCGATCACTATACTGAGTACGGAGTACTCTAGCCGCCAGGGACTCCTACTGGGCACTTGTCTTGGGCCTTTGGGGCTCTCATCCGTATTTTTTTTCCCTTGGCATTGGATTCGTCTAGCAGAAAAAGGAGCCTGGTGGAGAACTGTGTTTGGCAAGCAACATGGAAGTGAACTGAAATCTAACCACCCCTCGCAGCGCCACCAATATACAAATCAACAACGAGGATTTATTCTTAATAGAATAAAGCCCCCGGGAAAACCTGAAAGAAAAAACTATGGATGTTGTAATTATTTTATTTGAATATATTGACTCGCCACACTGATACGTTGGGCTGTGCTGCTTGTATCAAGTCGACCTGCAAGTGCCTGCATCTCGCCCAACTACATCTCAGTGTACGCATTCAGCGCCAGCTGCCCTCCCAAATGAGCGTACAGCACGTTACCTCTCGAAATCTCTCCTTTCCTAATCATGTCCATCATGCCTGCAAGGCTTTTGCCTTCGTATACGGGGTCCGTGATGAAGGCCTCCGTCTGAGCGCCAAACTTTATAGCCGCAATGGTCGTCTCGTCGGGAATGCCATAGATGCCAGCATGATACCGCTCGTCGAGGACAATGTCAGCGTCCGTAATATCGTCCTCGCTCAGCCCAATCTTGGCCGCCGTGAATTTGGCGATGCGCAGCACCTGATCAAACGTCTGCCGGGGCTTGCCTGACGCATCAATGCCCACGATCCGCCGCGGGCGCGATCCGCACGCTG
The DNA here is from genome assembly GCF_028009165.1 of Akanthomyces muscarius. Taxonomy (NCBI): domain Eukaryota; kingdom Fungi; phylum Ascomycota; class Sordariomycetes; order Hypocreales; family Cordycipitaceae; genus Akanthomyces; species Akanthomyces muscarius. The sequence continues at coordinate 1,189,590 of NC_079244.1, read as the reverse complement.
CCTGGCACAGCTTAAAGCCCGCCACCATGCCGGCCATGGTCGAGCCCGTCACGGCGCAGACAATGATGGTGTCGAAGAAGACACCCATGGCTTTTTCTTGGGCTTCCACCTCGAAAGCCCATCGCGCAAATCCCAGCCCGCCCAGCGGGTGGTCGGACGCGCCGGCGGGGATGTAGTACGGCTTGCCTCCAGCCGCTTCGATCTCGGCCTGGAGGTTCGCCAGGGTTGTCTTGTGCTCTATGCCAAACGCAGAGGCGTCGAGCCGCACGTCGGCGCCCATGAGCCGGGACAGCTGAATATTGCCGACCTTTTCGTAGCCCCGGTCCCGCCAGTCGACCCAGTGCTCTTGGATGGTAGCGGCCTTTAGTCCGAGGTGAGCGGCAACCGCAGACACCTGCCTGGTATGGTTTGACTGGATGCCGCCGATGGATACAAGGGTATCGCAACCCTGCGCCAAGGCTTCGGCCGCCAGATATCTGCACAGATGATATTTAGCACGGGACTTGTCAGGTTAGGGTCTAAAAGTACTCTAGCTTTCGGGTCTTGTTTCCTCCATAGGCGAAGCCGGAATTGCAGTCCTCCCGTTTGGCATAGACATTGACCTTGTTGCCGAGTGCTGCCGATATGCGGGGTAACGCCTGAATGGGAGAGGGTCCAAACAAGAAGTCTTGCCTGGGAATCCTGGCAAATGGCTCAGGTAATTTAATACTAGTCATTGTGGTGTGATTGAAATGGAGTTTTTAGTTTGTATACGGGAGGGGGAATGCGGTTTAACGGGAGGCCGTCTGTACTACGCTGTAAAGTCGAGGAATGCGCCCTCTTGTAATATGGGAACGCCCGCAGGTATATTCATCACTTCTTATCGCGAAACGGCATGCAATAAAACTGACCAACGACCTTATTCGTCAAAGCTGTTAATACGGATTTTTTGCAGCTCGATTCGGCATTGGCTCAGGCTTGGTATTTCTTGGACAAACGGTATTAGGTAGTACCGGGTAGGCGAGAAAGGCGGTGTTGAACACGCGTACAAAGCTTCTTCCAGGCCTCTGCGGTTTGTAGTAATTAGGTGGGGTGCTGGTGCCATCGTAAGCACTCCATTTTCTCGTCTTGATACTATCTTGGTGAATTGGCTTCCAATAGTGCGGTAATTGCTTGAGAGGGTGAGAAGCAGTGTCGGCCCCTTGGGTGAGCTATCAAAACTGTGGTTACGCGCCTTTCTAGCTTCCCGAGCCTTGGGCCTGGCGTCGTCATCCAACCTGTCACCATTGAAAAGAAAACGGGAATGAACTAAACTTTCGGAATTCATGCACGCACAAGCTGAAACGGAGATGCACACATTTCGTCGCATCTCGGACAAACCTACGTCGTAAATAGTTTATCGGCACATGGCGAGCTAGCGCGGGCCGGGCTGGGGCTAGCGCCGCTCTTTGCAGCTGCGAAGCTTGTGTGTTTTTGGCGTGACCGTGACGTCTTGCACCTCTTTTGCGCTCCCCAGTCTTGCTTTTTAGCTCTCTCATTCTTACGCCTACGAGTACCGACGAACATATTTGCTACTCGCAACCCCCCCATCTCGCCCTGCCATCATCACGAATCCGAATCAATTCCCGTCGAACTCACCACCAGCATGCGCGGCGTCTGATTCTGCGCCGCTGCGGTCACGAGCTTTTTGCCCATTCGCCCTCGGCTCATCGCGTGCTCGTTCGGCCGTCCGACATTCTCACGAGAAAAAGGAAAAAAGCCCAACGCCCCCAACGACGCATTCTCTCGGACACGAGGACAACTGTCCAACTCCCGTGGGCGGTCTAGACGCCGAAAGACCAGGACTCGAAAGACATGCCTCGACCAAACAAGATCACCATCACGCCGCCGGCCGTCCTCAAACGCCGCACGAGCTCCTCCGGCTCGTTCCACGCCGGCGCCCCGATCCCCGGCGTGATGACCGGCAGCCGCCGCTCGTCCGTGCACAAGTACCAGACATTCCCGACGGAGCCGCCGTGCACGCCGATTGGCACCATTCCCAGCTCCGGATCCGCGTCGGGCGCGAGCTCGATTGCCTCGTTGCCGTCCTCGCCGACCACGTCCGAGAACGAACACGCCGCCGCCGCCGAGACGCCACTGCCGGTGCGCCAGCTCCTACTGCTGGCGTACCTGTCGCTCTGCGAGCAGACGGCCCTCAACTCCCTCGCGCCGTACCTCCCCGAGATGGTCGCTTCCATGCCCGGCATGGACCAGAGCAAGACGGGCTTCTACATTGGCGTCATCGCTAGCGCCTTTGCCCTAGCGCAGCTGTCGACTAACTTCCTCTGGGGCTACTCGTCGGACCTGATTGGCCGCAAGCCGGTGTTGCTCGCCGGCACCTTTGCCCTCATGGGCTGCTTCTGCGTCTTTGGCCTCTGCACGCGGTACTGGCAGATTGTCCTGGTCCAAGTGCTCATGGGCCTGCTCAACGGCAACGCCGCCTGCGTGCCCACGGTGCTCGGCGAGGTTACGGACCGGTCGAACCAGAGCCAGGCCTTTGCCTACCTTCCCATCATCTACTCGCTGGGCAGCATCACCGGCCCCGCCGTCGGCGGCTTTCTCGTCGGCCGCCTCGCGCCCTCGACGTTTCCCTACCTGGCGCCGAACCTGGTCAGCGCGGTGATGCTGGCGACGGGCTTCATAGCCATACTGCTGTGGTTCGAGGAGACGCTGGACAAGGACGAGCGCGGACCCGGCAAGCCCAAGTGGCTGCGCAGGCTCTCGAGCTGGTTTAACAAGCTGGGCAGCAAAAGGCCGGAACCGAATCGTCGGCACTCGTGGAGCACGCGATGGCCCCGCGGGCAGCAGCAGCCTCTGCTTGCCTCGGGCTCTTCCTCCGAGGATGAGGCCGAGGTGGATGGCCTGGATGACTACGACGGCAGCAAGCCGAGCCACTCCAAGCAGGACATTTGGAAGGAGATTTTCAATCACACCACGATTCTGCTCTTGAGCACTTACCTCATCTTCCAGCTCTCCAACATTAGTTTCAACTCGCTGTACCCCGTATTCGCAGCGGCGCCGGCTCCCACCGGTCGTGAACTCAAGCCGGGTAAAATCGGCGCTTTCCTGAGCGCGGCTGGCGCCACGACCATCGCATTCCAGGCCTTTGTGTACCAGCCCGTGAGAAACAAGGTGGGAAGTTTGGGCACGTATCGCTATGCTTTGTTCGGTCTAGCAGTTAGCATGATCCTGATGCCCTGGGTGGGATACGTCGACGACGAGCCGCTCTTTGGCGTCGGGAGCGGTAAATTGTGGCTATACATTGAGCTCTGCATCGTGCTCATCTTCAAGAATATTTGCGCTGTCGGTGGACTCTCTAGCGTCATGCTTTTGGTAAGCTACCTGCCCAGTCCGTTACCAAGTCATTTCAAAATCTAATTCTGTGTCGCAGATCACCAACTCCGCACCCTCACACAATAGCCTAGGCACACTCAACGGCCTGGCCCAGACCCTCTCCGCCCTCGGACGCAGCGTCGGTCCTGTTGTGTCTGGTGGACTGTTCACAATCTCCGTGCGCATCCAGCCCAAGGGTGAAGCGCTCGCGTGGACAGTCTTTGGCGGCCTCGCTTTCCTGGGCTTTTTCGCCGCGCTGTTTGTCCGCGGCGAAGGTCTGGAGAGTGAGGAGTGGGAAGAGGAGCATCGCACCGAAGAGGAAAGCGAAGCATAAACCCTGAATCGACTAAAAAAAGTTATAGCGTGTTCTCTGTCATTTTGTTCCAATCATCATTGAGCCATTGAATTGGCACTAGCGTGGTGTCTTTACTTCATTCATGGTGCCCCCACGGCCCACGGCGCTTTTCACGGGAATGAGGCGTTTTCTACATCATGTTGCGTTAGAATACCAATAAAGATCTAAGGTATTATCAATAATGCATAAGAACACTTTTCATTTCGGCCTCAGACGTTATGACTGTCTATGGTTAAGAGCAAGGTCTATCTCGTCGACACTAACACTCCGTTGCTGCGCATTACATGACGCCAAATAACAAGGCAAAGCGGCAAACCAAGGCACAAGAAGAAGAGCAAAGAGCAAAGAGCAAAGAGCAAATGAAGAACAACGCCTGAAATGAGAACTTCATCCCTCGTCCAATAACAATGCGGCCGAAAACAATGCACCCCAGTCCAGCCAACGCCCAACGCGCTTACTCACAGTCCACCCCCTAGGGCGTTCAACACCACGTCGGCGCCACAGGCCAGTGCTTCAGCATGACGCTGACGGCCAGCGTCCACTCGCGCGAGAAGCAGCCGCTCAGCTTCAGGACGTCCTCCTCACGCGGCACCAGCCCCCCCCACATACCCGGCTTGGACGCCTCGGCGACGGCGTACGCGGCGATGAGCCCGTCGTCGTCGTCGCGGATGCGCACGAGGCACAGCCAGGCGAGGTTCCAGGAGCGGTTGCTGCGCGGGTCGGCGCGCACCCGGGCGTAGGCCTCGCGCACGAGCTCCGCGCTGAAGGGGTAGCCGCGCGTGAGGCCGCGCAGCTCGCTGAGCAGCTGGTGGCCGGTGACGTAGCGCACCCAGGCCTGCGTCATGGGCGCCTGGAAGGCCCGCGCGTCGTCGGGCCGCGTGCACGCGGCCGCGGCGCGCTCGATGCGGCACAGCTCGGTGATTGTGTTGACGCGCTGGTGGCGGAGCGTGTCGAGGAGCTGCTGGATGGTGTGCGGCGAGGGGCTTCTGCGGCGGTTTGGCGACGATGGATGTTGCGGCGGCGGTGGAGGCGGCGGCGGCATGTCGCTCGAGGTGGAGGGGCTGCGGTGGCTGCTGCTCCCAGTGGACATGGCGGGCGAGGCGACGCCGTAGGAGAAGGAAGGAGAAGAATGGGTATGAGAGGGAGCAGCAGTTGCAAAGGATAGAGGGCGGGCGGCTTGAAGCAGCATGGCCGCTCGCTGGTGAGCGATGCGTGTAAGTGGTTGATGGTGCGGCGTGGAAGGTCTTCGAGTGCGTTTTTGTACCTTCATGTTTCATGGTCAGGCCTGGGTTCTCCCCTGCAGACCCAGGATAGTGTTTCTTTTATGTAGTATCTCGACACCGGAATGCTTCCTCGGTGACGATGTCCGAAAAAGGCATCAACATATCATTGAGCCTCGAGGCTCCAACACGGGACTGTATTGCAGACAAAAGCAAGGTGAAGTCAGAGAGAGAGAGAGAGAGTGCTACCCGAACAATAAGCCCGTGCCGTGACAAAACATATGAGATCTCACAAAGGAAAAACCCACAACAATGAGGAATCTTTTCGGCTTGAGGGCCGTCTCATTGGCCCCACGGAGAGATATTATGAACAACGGGTTTGAAAGGTGCGAATCAGCCCCGTGCTAGCGCTGGTAGTTGGAAAGCCGCATCGACGTTTTGGTACTCTGTGGCGTGGCTTTGTTCAGCAACTCGGCGAGCCTCGCTCGGCCGGCTTAGCCGGTTATACCAGACGGCGATGGGATAACCGTGGTTGGACGAGATGGGGAGCCAAGGATTTGGTAATTCTGATGGGCAGTGCGCGGAACAATAACATCAGCAGTCTCATCAACACGAAACAACCTTTTTGTGGTGCAAGGCATATATCTATAGTAGAGTTGCAGTCTTGCAGGCCTTTATGCCTGTATGTATATCCATCCCATCGCGTGGGCCGGGGCTCGGAGGTTTCCCATCACGGAGCTTAATTCGGCATGGAGGCTTGCCCACCCACCTCCAACTTACAAGGCTGGCCCTGCACAGGACGGGGCTTACAGCTGGCGCTAGCCGGGATCGTGCATGCAGCGTGATGCTATTTCTGTCCCTTTTGCTCGTGGCAGTGTCAGCCTCACGCCCCCACCGCTCTGCCTGCAGGCTTGCTTGTACTTAAGCGCCCGGGGGGAAGGGAGAAACATTCAGCCACCGGTTCTCGAAGGACATGGCTTGCAGAAAAAGAACATCAAAATAGAAATCGGACCATTTTTGGAACAGAGCTCATTCTGCCGTCGTGCAAGGGCAGCAGTGCTTTGATTCCCAAGCATGGTGTCCTACAAGCCACCGAGGGAGGCTGCTCTGCCACGGAGCAAGTGGACAACACGGCCAAAACTTGTCGAAATCGGCAATGCCCGCGCGTAGAATGTTATACAAGTCAGCGTGAACAGCGCACACGCATGAGGCGTCGAATCAAAATTCTGCATTGCTGCATCTGCAATTGGCCATTGTTTGTACCCCTGCACTGCCAGGTCAGCGCCGGCCGGGTGAGACGGGCACCGGTGGCTATGTCTGGTCATAAACGCGGCACAGCCCCGTCGGGAGCTACTTTTAAGCGCCAATCTGCCTCGCTCAGTGGATATTATAAGACTCACAATGCCGTGAGACGTTTTGAAAATTATCTTCATTCGTGATTCTTACATTACTCTACGTCCGGAGATCCCGCTGCGGATAGCGTCTTCATCGTGTACATGAGGCCCGACTCCAATCACCACGCACCTGACAGCTTGATATCCCTCGAACTGGCGCCAACTGCAATAGAAAACTCACCCTCGGGCATGACCCAGTTCTGCAGCGTCGTGTCCCAGTAGCTCAGGTCTCTTCGCGTCAAGTTGAACTCGACCGATCGAGACTGTCCCGGTGACAGGCGAACCTTTTCAAATCCACGCAGCACACGGACGGGAAAGTCCACTCCTTTCGTATCAGGAAATGAGACATAGACTTGAGGCACAGCCTTTCCTTCGACAGCGCCTTCGTTGCCAACATCAGCTCGGACAGATACGTGCGTCTCCCAGAGATCCGGATGACCGCCTTCTCCACCTCCTGCGGCGGATAGAGGCTGCTCTACATCGTACCCATCCGGATAAGGATAGTCTCCAGGCTTAATTTCCGACTCTGATGCAATGTATGGGTAAATGTATTTTTTCAGCTTGCGGATCTGAGCAGGGAAGAGGGCTTCGCTGATGTCTGGAATCTTGTCCTCGAATTCTGGCGGTGTCGCCTCGCCGGCAGGTCGTTCCCCGGCGAGTTTTGACTTTGTCTTGACTTCCGTGATCAGCAAATTGCTGTAATTAAAAGTTGTATAGGACAGCCCAAAGCCAAACTCGAAACGCGGCTTGATGTTGTGCTTGTCGAAGTGGCGGTAGTCGATGTAGACGCCTTCTGTAAAATCTTGTTGCGGGACTAGGCTACTCGGGGTGTACATGACTTTACCTCCAGGGCCATAGTCTTCCAGAGTCTTTCCAATGGTATAGGGGAGTCTACCGCTTGGTGAAACATCACCAAACATGATTGCCGAGATGGCGTTGCCGCTCTCTTGTCCTGGTAAATTCGCAGCGAGGGCGGCGCCAACCCCAGGGTGGTCAATCCAGCGTTCCATCACGACGGGCCCGACGGCATGGACAACGACAATGGTTTTGCCCTTTCCGCCGCCACAGCCCTCCGCAACAGCGAGGACAAGGTCGTCTCCCTCTTTCTGAAGGAATAGGTCGTTTCGATCACCTGCCACCGACTTCCACTTGAGATAACCCTCGCCGCCGTCAGCGTTGGCAAACACAATACAAACATCCATGGCCTGAAGCAGCGCTCTGCTTGGTTTTTTGTTCAATAAAGACGAGGAAATATTGACAGCATTAGAGTCAAATGCTTTGCTGAGGGCAGACTCCGGCGTCACTAGGTAGGGGAACTCAACAGCTCCGCTGCCCCATCCAGAGCCCAGCGTTCCTTCATTGCAACCTCGATCGGCGCAAAAGTTCGGACCTAGGCCTGGTCCTGCATCGTCGCCAAAAATTCCAATATTCGTCTTGCCATCTGCTTTCTGTTCCGTTTCCGAGCGGAGCCCGGAAGGTGACAGTGGTAGAATACCGGTATTCTTGAGAAGCACAGTACCCTCGATAGCAACCTCTCGTGCCACAATGGAGTGGTTTTGCTGTACATTGACGTATTGGTTCACTTCGACCTTATCCTGCGGAGAGGAACTTCCGTCACTGATCAGTCCCATTTTGTGATTGGTCCATGATGAGAAGTTGGGACCATTTCCGTCGAAACGGGACGGGTCGTCTTGACCGAGCTGATACCAGGACGCGACAATGCGCACAGTCATATCATCCAGGCGAGAAGTGGGCAAAGAGCCATTGAGAACGGCTCGTGATAGGTGTGGTCCCCAGAGTGACTTGCCGTCCGTCCAGCCTAGTCCATCGCCCGGCATTGACATGTCGAGTCCTGCGAGTGCGCTTGCGACGCCGGATTGTTGCGCAAGCCAGTCAGACATGACGAAGCCCTGGAAGCCAAGTTCGTCTTTTAGAATTCCGTTAAGCAACTTCGAGTTGCCACACGCATACGAGTTGTTGACCATGTTGTAAGAGCACATGACGCTGGCAACGCCGGCTTTTACGGCATTGGCAAAAGGCCAGGCGTACAGCTCATGCATTGTTCTATCGTCAACGTTAGACGATAGCGCATTTGGTAAGCCCCAGGCCCAGGGTTGACGAAAATGTTCCTGTTCGTTGGCCACGAAATGTTTGATGGTGGCCATGACTCCTTCACCTTGAATACCGCGGATCGTCTCTGCTGCCGCAATGCCTTGAAGATACGGGTCCGGCCCAAATCCTTCCCAATTGCGGCCGCCGGCAGGCATGCGACCTAAAGGACCAACTGAAGGGCCGAGCAAGACATTGATGCCCTTTCCTCGTGCTTCTTTTCCGTGAGCTCGGCCACGCTGGTACATGAGTTCCTTGTTCCAAGTCGCGCCCACTGTTATTCCAGCTGGGAATGCAGTGGCATTGTCGGCAAATCTGATGCCAAGGGGACCATCTTGCATTGCCAAAGAAGGAAACCCAGCGTGGATAGCTGGTCCTGTGTTCCCGACCGCGAGCCCCATGGCCCAGCCAGTGCCCGTAGTCACATTGACTTTCTCGGCCAAAGTCATGTTTTTGACCATCTTGGCAGCCTTTTCGTAGCTACCTGCCCATTGAGAGACCGTACCGCCTCTCGGAGACGGATACCACGGGGGTGACTTGCCCTCGGGAGGGGTTTGCGTGTATTTTCCCCAGACAAACAACGCCCCGAGCACTAGAAGAACGATCGTTGCCGCAATTACGACAAGGGTCCTTTTGCGCAAGCGCCAGGCACGTATCCGAGTTAAAAAATGACTCGCTGTTTCGCCAGGATTTTTTTGTTTTGACAGTCCCGGGCGTGTGCCTGTGAGCAATTCCGCGTCGTCTTCGTCTCTCAGTTCATTTAATTCGATATCGGAGTCCCCGGAATCGTCATCCATATCATGATGGGGCTTATGCTGAAGCAGCTCATCATCATCTAGCCTTGCGATAGAGGCCATAGTGCGGGTCACCGTCTATGATGCCGAAGCCCCTGAGGCTAGGCCAATGCGATCCAGAGCCGTCCAATGGGGCAGGTTATTGATTTCAATGCATAAGCAATGATAGACCGGAGAAAATGTACCTCCTTCTCAATTACCAAATTTGCTGAATCAAGATGAGAAGATGGAAGAGCTGGGCGTATTAGTCTTATAACCCCGGAGATGATGAACAGGGTGGCTGAACTCTCGGAAGGCTGCCCCCACTGTGACGCTTTCGAGTGCTGAATGCTCTGAAGCACAGAGCTTGGGATTTTATCGCGACTGTTTTATATTAAAAAAAGATTACATTCATAGATATTGATACATTTTCTTTGAATTCTTCTAGTCTTTTATTTTTCTCACGAAAATTGTCACTGCTTAAGCTTCGCGGAATTGGGCACAAAATCGCTGATGTTCCGCCTCGGCTAAATTGCGGATATTATCCCCTGGGAGGCGGGACGATATTCTTTCGCATGCTTCCCGCCTCTCCGATGATCATCCAGTCGATCAAGCATCACAATACCGCCAAAATGTCCATGTTCCGAGCGAAAAAACTCGATCTGGGATGCTTCTACAACATTCGAACGATTCGCGATCACACCAAGCGCAAGACTTTCGAGCAATTCGAACCTGAGCGGTACGCACGACTCGCACGATTCGACGAAGACGCCCATGCACATGCCGCGACGCGAAATTGAAGCAGGAGCTAACAGACGACTACAACAGACAAGCGCTGCGATACATGATCCGAAATACGACCCTCTCCCCTCGAGTCCGCGCGGAGGCTCAATTGCAGCTTGCGCAGATGCACTGCTACACCCGACCGACACAAATTCGCAACCGCTGCATCATGGGCGGCCAGGGCCGTGGTGTGCTGAGCGACTTTAAGATGAGCAGAGTAAGCGCACAAGATAACTTTGCAATACTTCCAACGCCCTAACCCGATGCAGTACCAATTCAGAATGCAGGCCATCGCTGGAAACATCCCCGGCGTGAAGCGAGCAAGCTGGTAATCTCGAGCCCGAGGGAACGAGATTGAACGTTGACTTTGTATATTACTATTGAAAGCTTGCGAGCTTACAACGCAGAGCTTGTTGCCCATGTACGAATATTTGAAAAGATTTCCGGAATATTATAATCTTCTTGATCCTTGTTTGACAATGCTGGCGTTTTTAGAAGCATTAAATAGGCTTGTTCATATGCACCCCCTTAGCTGACATGTATTCTCCGGTAAAACAGATTGTTGAAGAAATTAAGAGTCAAATAACTCTCTGTGAAGCTTTTTTCAAATGGACTGTTGTTCATACGCGCGGGACGGTCAACTGCTTCCGCCACGGAACCTTCAAATAGCGGGGCCGACAGGCTGCAGCGCTAGTGCCTGAACCAGCCTCAAATTTATCGCCACGGGCACTGTCGGCCATGATTTGTCTGCCTTCTTCTCTCCATTACAACAACTATCGCAGACCGCAAAAATGGGAGGCGGTGATCTCAATTTGAAAAAGTCGTTCCACCCAACGCTTCGGCGTAATCAGGCGGCTGTTTACGATGAAGAACAAAAGGCTTTGGCTGAGCGCAAGCGGACGCAACAGCGTATCGATGAAATCAAAGAAGAGCGCGCCAAAGAGGAGCTGCAGCGGCAACTCGAGGCCGCCGGAGGAAAGAAGCGGGTGGACCGAGTCGACTGGATGTACCAGGGGCCGACCGACGGCCAGGCCGGTACAACTGAGGAAATGGAAGCGTACCTCCTTGGAAAGCGACGAATCGACAACCTGATCAAAGGCAACGAGCACGAGAAGCTTGAAAAAAACGCCGGACAAGAAAGCTTCATGGCTCTGCAGAATGCGAACAGTGCTAGAGACACAGCAGCCAAGATTCGAGATGACCCTCTTCTCGCGATCAAGCGCCAAGAACAGGCTGCATACGAAGCTATGATGAACGACCCTATTCGACGCAGGCAACTGCTGGCCTCGATGGGCAAGCCAGACGATAGCGATAAGAAAGATAGAGGCAGACACCGCGAAGACAGACACAAAAGACGCCACCGCCATCACAGCCGCGATCGAGACAGAGAGCGCGATCACGACCGCTCGCGCAGGCTCCGACGTCATTCGCGTTCACGGTCTCGAAGCCCGCGCCGGCGCCGGTCTGATTCTCACGACGACGACGGAGGCGCTAGACGGTCGAGAGGTGATCTCGAAGAACGAAATTCTCGACGTCGCCGTGATTCAACAGACAAAAGATATGGCGGGCGAGACGACGCACATAGACACGATGACAGAAGCGCCAGAAGGTCGAGAGATGACTTTGACGAACGCAATTCTCGAGTCAACCCGGGCGGTCCAAGGGGCAGAAGACATGATGTGCGAGACGACACACGCAGAGATGACGACAGGTCGCCCGGAAGAGAGCGCGACTCGAACGCTAGGCAACCGCGACATGGGTCTCCTGGAAATGATGGCTCTCGCCACCGCGACTCAAATGACAGAAGAGGAGATCGGCCCTGGCATGGCCGAAATGGTGATGGAAGACATAACGGTAACCGAGACAGACGCGGTGGAAATAGCAACGGACGACATCACAGCAATGGAGAAGAAGAGCGGGCCAGGGAGGAAGAAAAGGCACGGAAACTCGCGGCCATGCAGGACGCTGCAAGCGAACTGGACCAGGATCGCAGCGACCGGCTGGCCGCGATTGACGAAAAGGATCGCCTCGCCCGAGACGCAGATGATAAGGCGCGGGAGCGCAATGGCGATAGAGCGTTCGCGAATGGACTGCATCAGCAAGCCGGAGATTTGGATCTCGGAGCTAGAATGGGACGCAACAAGCATGGTTTTCAGAAAGACGACGATTGAAGCAAGGGCAATTCTATATATCACACATTAAACATTTGAGAACTCAATACTACTTCTACGGAATATCAATTCGAGAGCCGATATCAACCTACGGCATGAGCCTACGCCTGCAAGACACGGGGGGTAGATCCACGGCTGCGCAGCGCTGGCATTTAGCTGTCGCAGGACGGGACACAGGCCGGCCCGTGTCGCTGGCTTCCCGCCTCACTAAACATGGAAGTTGCGAGACCTGAGTTATAGCCATTAACAATGAAGTTGAAAAGCCATGTTCGCATACCCACAAGCTTCTTTGTTGCAAATGCGGTTGCGAGATACGCTGGCTTGAGACGCCGTGTTCCCCCAAGTGGGCGCTGAGTCGCTGACAAGTTACGACTAACAAATTTGGGTGGGTTCCCAGGTGGAATGGCAGTAGTGGTCCCCCTGACCACTGAGGCAATACTAGGTTGCGATCATCTCTCAGACCCTCCACTCTCTCCAATCCTCCACCTCGCGCGCCTCGACTATCCTGGGCTTGGACCTTGCACTTTATTTATTTTTCTTACCTGTTCCTGCCATTTCCCTGTCACCGGCTCGAATCCAGACAGCTGCTGGCGATTAACACGGGCCCCAACGCACCGCACTGTCTCCTTGTCTTCATTCGGCGCTAGATCTCCACGGTGTCGCGCTGATTACGTCTGGCTTTGTTAGGGCAGTCTGGCTTTGTTATTTCTCCAGGAGAGGCCACGCCTGACTCTACGACTCGTGAAACCCCCGCCAGCTCCAACCACCAACCTTCAATACGAAACAGTCGTGCCGAATAAACTGCGATAATTCTCCGACGTTCCCAATCGATATCCCGCGACAGACAAGATGCCCCTTTGCGGAGGATCGAAGAACGTCCAGCGCAAGCTGGTACTGCTGTACGTATCTGGTCTTGGGCCGCACCGCCTGTCGCATCGATTGACGGGTGGTTGCGCCCGACGGACTGCGGCTGACAGTGATTGACAATAGTGGCGATGGTGCATGCGGTAAAACATCACTGCTGAACGTGTTCACGAGAGGGTATGTGGTGAACGCTTCGCGACGACAACCTCACGGCCGCTGACAATACTCTAGCTACTTTCCCACCGTCTACGAGCCTACAGTCTTCGAAAACTATGTTCACGGTACAAACTATGCGAATGCAAAGCCATCTCTTACACGGACACATGACTGACATGGATGAGCAGACATCTTTGTCGACAGCGTCCACATTGAGCTGTCGCTGTGGGACACTGCTGGCCAGGAAGAATTCGATCGTCTGCGATCTCTCTCGTACGGTAGGCGACTCTCCGTCCAGCTAGTTCTCTGCTCTCGTTCATCTACTAACGCAGTTCTTCAGACGACACCGACCTCATCATGCTCTGCTACTCTGTAGACAGCAAGGATTCGCTGGAAAACGTCGAGTCGAAATGGGTTGGTGAGATTGCTGACAACTGCGCCGGCGTCAAGCTGGTCCTCGTCGCCCTCAAGTGCGATCTCCGCGAGCAAACTGAAGACGAAGAGCCGGAAGAGGCTGGCGCCAGCGTCCCCGCCGCCGAAGCCGCCGAGCCCCGCGAGAAGAAGCCTCTCATCTCCTACGAGCAAGGCCTCGAAGTCGCCCGCCGTATAGGAGCCTCGCGCTATCTTGAGTGCTCTGCCATGAAGAATCGTGGTGTCAATGAAGCCTTTACCGAGGCTGCCCGCGTTGCTCTAAGCGTCAAGAAGGAGCGCGAGGAGAGCAAGTGTGTCATTATGTGAGCGAGGAGCTTCTTGACACTATGCCTCTCGACATGCACCCCATTTGCTTTTTTACTCTCGCCGCGTTACGATTCCCGCACCGACCTTTTTGACTTTGACTCGCATCTTTTCCTAAGCTTGTGGTCTCCATTTTGCGGCTCGACTACCCTTTCCTCTGCATTTTCGTTGCTACACGATGTCTTTTTTAAACTAATCTATTCGTCTCGCATCTATGTTTCTTGTACATATTCACTCAAGCGCAGCCCTGTGCCGCGAGCACAATCGGGGCCCTGGGATACAAATCTGACGATTTCGAATTTTCCTTTTCTTTGTTTTTCTATCAATGTAATATGCTCGAGCCTCCATGTTGGAAGAAAGAGACTCGGAAATTTATTTACTGTGTGGGCAACCAAAAGGCAATCATGTGGATTTGGGAGTCTGGGTTACGCGAAAGCCAGAAAGACTTGTACCTTCAGAATCTAGATATTATCGCGGGGGTTTTAATCTTTGACTCTTTTTCTGCTGTTCCTTGTTTCTGTTCTTTTATACACTCTTAGTTTCCGTTGGCAATTTTTATTGAGATTTCGAAACTGTCGATTCTGTCGGCTTGCGTGTAGGGTGCATTGTTGTCGCGGGTTCCACGCCCGAAAGTGCAGGTATTTTTAGCCGTCTGTATCTCTTTGAGCCTTCAAGCCACCGTTGGTATCAAGTAAGGGTTTTGCTGCAACAAAGCATGAGAGACATTTATCGCGCAAGCGTGTGCGATACCTGTCGCGAAGTTTGAGATTCCAAGTACAGTGTCATGGGTGGTGTCAGAGAATACCCTGGTAGGCACCTAGCGCGAGGGTGTCCCTGAAACAAACCTGTTCCCGCATGACAGTCTACGTTTGTTCGTCATCGCTTGTAAAACTAAGGTAAATTGGACATCCAGAAATGACGCCTCCACGTTGGCTGCCTCTGGCGCTGTCTCCCTTGTGTTACTGTGGCGTTGACAGGGTGGCCGTGATTCGCGGGGTCGTCGAAAAACGGTCTTGATGGCGGCATTGACGTCACTGGCGTGGGGATCGACGAGCCATCTGGCCAAGAAGAAAACAAGTTTCCCGCAGGTTGGGTGCTGAACGCCCAGAAAAGACCCAAAGACCTTGATTCGGATCTTATTTGGGCAGGTTCTACTTTTGTGTTATAATACTGTGCTACGCCTGTGCCACGCAACTGAAAAGGCACACTAACATAGCACATGCCATATACGCCGTGCTCCTTCTGACCACCACATATTACCACAACGACAGCACAAAATCTACGATTATTAGAAATGCCTCTTTTTCATTCGCGCCAAGATGCGCCGGTTCAGCCGGTCGTCGAAGAGCCCGTGGCCCAAAAACACGGTCTCTTCCACAGCCGCCGCGAACCAGTTGCCGAGCCCGTCGTCGCCGCACCGACTGCCAAGAAGCACGGCGTTTTCCACACCCGCCGCGACCCATCGCCGGCGCGGACCACCTCGACGACATCTTCGGGCACCACTGGCGGCGGCGGCCACGATCTGCGCAGCAAGCGCGGCAGCCTGTTCCGCGGCAGCCACGATGACGGCGCCGTCGTCGTGGAGGACACGCACCGCAGCAGCCCGAGCCTGCTGCACAAGGGCCTCAACAAGATGGGCATGGGCGGCGCCGACGAGCGCGACCTCGACCCAAGCATTATCCGCGCGCGGGAGCACGTCATGAGCGCCGAGGCGGCCGAGGAGCAGGCCGACAGGGCGCTGGACGAGGCCAAGCGGCGCGTCAAGGAGGCGCACGAGCACGTCCGCAGGCTCGAGGACGAGGCGGCCGAGGATGCGCGCCGGGCCAAGATTAAGCAGCACCACGCGGCCGAGGTGTCGAAGCGCGGCAAGGTGCTGGGACGTACGTGTGACAGAGAGAAAGCCGTGATGATGCGCGTTGCAGCGATACTAACGGTTTGAATATAGGCCACGGTCTTTGATATATCTTTTCCAACGACTATTCCTTTTCCCCCGCGCGAATGTTTATCGGATTGCTTTTCGACTGCGTTTTTTCTTTTCCTCCTCGCATATTTAAGAGAGTAGCAATTTCAGTCTGAGCCAGATTTATCTTCTTCATTTTGCTTCTGTTTGCTGAGCTTCGTAATTGTCATGTCTCACAACCCGTGTGATACCTTGGTTCTTGGTACGTCTGGCAATAGGGCGGCAGCGATAGAAACGCCCGAGATGGATGCGAGAGGTTGTAGGATTGTGGTTTCATGGAATAAACTACCACTTCGGCCGCCTTAATCGTGCCATGCTTGTCCTCCCCCAGAGTTGTCCTAGATGAAGCAAAATGCAGGTTGTGCAGACGCCCGAAACAGGACTGGTTCAAGGTGGGTCAAGGGGCACATCGGTGTGCACCAGCAGGTGGCATTTCCATTTGTCGTGGGAAGTGGTGACGACGACAGCATTCTGCTAAAAAGCAAGGGTGATTCGACCACTGAGAAAGCAAAAGACGGATATGGCCAGGACTCGACGGTTTTCCATTCCGTGCCGCTCCTGGATGCTCACGACTCAAGAGTTACAGAAGCCATATGTACCGGCACGTACCTGCACCAGTTCGCGTTAGCGTGGCTCAAGCCAGGCACAGGCGGGTACAGTGGCACTCTGGGGTGGCCTCCCGCTGTAGACCCACTCAGATTCGGCGCTCTCAGTGGCTAAAAAAGGACCATTCTGGCGCTCGGTACTTGGCGAGCCCCTGAGAAATTAATTGGATTCCAGGTTTGGGCTGGCAAACTTGACTGGACTGGTTCAACGCGCCGCAACAAAAAGCAAATGGGCCTTCTGATCGCGGCGTTTGTCCCCCTCCCCTGGAAATTGCCGGACTAAAAACACTGGCAGACAAGAGGAAAAAGCTAGGAATAGCAGGCACTAGATAGCTAGGTAGAGACTGGCTAGAGACAGAAAGCCACGCCCTTTTCCCTGCCGGCCGTGCGGGCGCTTGCCACTTCTTCACCCTCACAGTCTCATCCTAACCACAATCCTTCATTCCTCGCAACGTCGTGGCGTTTTTCCAATCGCCCCCTTCAACATCGCGGATATTGTCACCGTTGTTCACTCCTTCCAGCGGACTTGACAAACTCTGCCCTCGCATCATTTTTCCTCCAACTGCCGACGCTGCACGCTCTCTACCGTCTCTTCAGACACTCTCCACGATCCCACCACGCGCTCCTCTGCTGGACCAGAGAGCCGTGGCACAGACACCGCCGTTTGCCTCTCCTTAACCCATCGCCCTGATCCCACGCGACACTTGTTTGTGTACCGATTTCTATATTGCGCAAGATACCCCATTACAAAGGCCTCGCGCCTCGAATTACAAAACAACACCCATCATGCGATTCACTCGCCTCGCTGCGGGCGCTGTGCTGCTGGGCGCCGCCACCGCCCAGGTCCACACGGATTGCCAGCCTCTAAACCGTACCGACTGCCCAGCCGATCCGGCTTTTGGCACGAGCCACTTGTTCAACTTCAACGCAACTCCCTCTTATGATCTATGGGAGACCACCGTCGGAAGCGTCGACTACAATGCCGACACCGGAGCCGGCTTCTCCGTCAAGAAGCAGGGCGACTCGCCCACGATTCGATCCAAGTTCTACATCTTCTGGGGCCGCTACGAAATCAGCCTCAAGGTTGCGCCTGGTACTGGTATCATCAGCTCTCTCATGCTGCTGAGTGATGACCTGGACGAGATTGACATCGAATTTATGGGCGCCAATGCCACCCAGGTCACCACCAACATCTTTTCCAAGGGCGATGAGGACGACCACTCTTTCGGAAAGGAGCACGTCATGGCTGGTGGCAACCAGGATGATTACCACACTTACATTGTCGACTGGACCAAGGACAGGCTCGAATGGTCCATCGATGGCAATGTGATCCGCACGCTGGCTTACAATGACGCAAAGAATGGCGACAAGTTCCCCCAAACTCCCATGCGAATGAACATTGGCATATGGGCCGGTGGAGATCCCTCGCTGGCCCCCGGTACCATTGCATGGGCCGGTGGCAAAACTGATTATGCCAAGGGACCATACACCATGTTTGTCAAGAGCATCAAGATAGAGGACTACACCAAGGACGCTAAGGAATATTCCTACGGAGACAAGACTGGCAGCTACCAAAGCATTAAAGTCAAGGAGTGAGTCTTAAACTTTGATGCTGCAGGCTGACTTGCATAAACTGACCACATGTACAGAGGCAACTCAACCGCCTACGAGACTATCAACAAGCCACCTTCCAAGTCCGCGGCGGATGGCTGGAAAAATCTGTCACCCGGCGCCAAGATTGGCATCTACTCCGGCGCCGGAGCTGTCGCCGCGCTTGCCATTGGCACTCTCCTTTACTACTATTGTAGACAGCGTAGACTTGGCGCTGCCGAAGCCAAGCTTGCCGATGAAAAAGCCGAGGCTGAGCGCCTTGAACTCGCGCAATTCCGCAAGGACGGTGTCAACCCTGATGGCTTCAGAGAGTACGGCCAGGAATACGGAGAGAAGAGTGCCAATCTGTCGCCCCCTGGAACAGCTGGCAACCCGTTCAACCACCCCGATGACTCGCGCCCTAGCTCCCGTCATCCCACGGCCCCTGACTTGGCTTTTGCCGGCGCGGCCGGTGCGGTTGCTGGCGGTGCCATGGCAGCCGGCCACGCTCCCAGCCACGCCGTGCCTGGAACGCCAACATCGCCTCCTGGCGCTTCTCCCGGATATTCGGGCTTCGACTTTGGTGTCCCTCCGGCGGCGAGCACAGGCTACAGCAGCAATAGTCAACGCCAAGTTTCTTGTGCGCAGAGCGACATGATGCCACCCCATCAGTCGCAGTCTCCGGTCGGTCAGATGCGCTCGGCCACTGCCGACCCTTACCGCCTCGGCTCGCCAGGCCCTCAGCAAGCCTACGGCATGAACAGAATGCAGAGCCCGATGGGGCAGCCGGGTCAAGCAGGCTACGATACCAGACAGAGCCCCGGCCCTATGCAGCAACAATATGGACAGCAAAGGATGAGCCCCGGCCCTGGTTGGAGCGGCGGAAACCAGCCGGCCTACCGTGGCCAGCCTGGTGGAGGCAGCCACTGGAACTAATGTATTTTGACTGCGATCGCCTGGATTTTGCGCTGTCAAAAGCAGAGTCTGTATCAAGTTGCAAGTTTTTCTTTGGGGTGAAATTTAGATTGGACTTTTGTTTATCGAGGTCGTCATGAGCCCGGCCGTTATTGCTGCATCGATGCTGTTATCTCTCCTTTGCCATTTCGGTTACATTCGATTTGACCCGCACGCCGGCAACGGCGGTGTTCGGCTGTATATTTTAATATCCTTCCTTGAATGCGCAATTTATTTCTCTTGATTTCATTTAATGAACCCACCCCACCCATATCTGCACTGCATGTCATCATGCGTTTTCTAGGCACGAATCTTCAGCTGCCGATAGACAGGGGGCGATGAGGCTACGTTTGCCGAGGCTCATCGACCTTTTTACATTAGTGGCTTGAGAGGCTGTTCCCGCCTCATCCAATTTCGGACTAATACGACAGTACGATAGAATTAACAAGCAGAAAAAGCTACAATCATCTGGTAGTTTTACGACTTACAAGGTTTTTGGCCGCCGCCCGCTGTGGGCCACGGCGCGGGACGGCTCCGCACGCATTGCCATGATTTTGGTGTGGCCAAGGCAGGTTCCGAGTGGTCACTGTTCAGCCGATATATTCGTCAAAGCGCCCGATCATCGACTCGATTTCATGTCTTGGGATGACAGAAATGGTTGCCTTCTGAAATGTACCATGTTCCCGCAACGGTCCTGAATTGCTCCGTGTCCGATCCGAATCCTCTTCGCCGCCCGCCCGGGGACTGAAGGGTCCCGAGGAGCAAGACATTCCATGCTCGGTGGGTTTACGGTGGACAAAGACAGCGTCACAATGGTAGTGGCCCTTGGCCGAGTCAAGCTTCTTCGTTTCCCACCTCGTAAAGGCATTCTTGGGACGTTCTTCTTTCCAGCCTTCTTCTGCCCCGTCTTCCGTGGGGCCTTGGCACCACACACATCGTCATACTAGGACATTTAGTTTCCTCTTTTCTACTTTGCCACGGCAGCGTCGCATTTCCCACATAGGCAAGGACACACTTTGCAGCCCTTCCACCCGGCAGCATGGCCGTCCGAAAAAGTCCAAGCTGATGATTGGGCGGGTTTGCGTCGCTTTGCCCAGTGGTTCGGCGCTCGTTCAACCACATATCCACCACGCTCGACAAGCAATTTATGATTTATTACACCTACTGATTTAGCGTTGCTCTTTGGCGGCATTAATATAACTAGCTCCGTTGCTAGTGCCTGGACTCTTGTGCCGATCAACAAGCCCGAGGGGCGAGAAAGAGGGGAGCCCTGCAATGGGCGTCTTGCAGTAGTCAGGTGGGCGTTGGCCCGCGCCGATATTGTGAGCTGACGATGAGGAAACGGCCCGGGTAATAAGGCTTTGGTACGGCGACTGGTCTTTCTGGAAGAATCTGGGGTACCAATGGCCATCCGCCGCCACTGGGCCGGTATGGATCTTTGACATGGGCTGTCGGGTTAACGGAGAGTACGAGTAGTACAAAAGCTCAACTGAAGCCTCTTGTGCTTTCCTCTCCGTGTTTCCGCTGTAATCTTGGTCCGTGGAAGCATTCCTATCATTAGCGGAAGTGTCTACTGCAGCTGGACATCTCCTAGAACGGCGACTACTTACAACACCACAACGAGGTGCTACAGCTTTCAGCAGCCGTCTCTCGTGATGTTCTTCAAAGCGGCTCTCGGCCTGTTTGCCACCGCGGCGTCCGTCGTCTCAGCGGCTCCGGCCGCGAACGAGCTTACCGGATACGAATATGTCGTTGTTGGCTCCGGCGCCGGCGGCGGTCCTCTGGCTGCGCGTCTAGCCTTAGCCGGCCACAAGACGCTGTTGATCGAGGCCGGCGACGACCAGGGCCAAAATACCAACGTCTCGGTGCCTGCCTACTCTGCGCTGGCCTCCGAGGACGGCGCTCTGGCATGGAACTTCTTTGTTCATCACTACGCGGACGAAAAGCGCCAGGCACGCGACTTCAAGACCAGCTACGACACGCCGGACGGCGGCCTGTACACCGGCCTTAGCCCGCCTGCTGGCTCCAAGATGAAGGGCACACTCTACCCGCGCACCCAGACCCTCGGTGGATGCACGGCGCACAATGCCCTCGTCACAATCTACCCGCACCGCTCCGACTTTGACTACATTGCCCAGCTCACCGGTGACGACTCGTGGGGCCACGACAACATGCGCAAGTACTTTGTGCGCATGGAGGACAAGAACTACGGCCTGCCCCTCGATGGGGGTCACGGCTACCACGGCTGGCTCAGCACGGAATACACAAAGCTCACGCTGGCGCTGGAAGACCCGCAGCTGCTGAGCATCTACACCGGTGGCGCCTTGGCCTCGGGCAAGCTCCTGCCGTCTGTGGGCGATCTCGCATCTCTGCTTCTCGGCGATGCGAACGCTGATACCGAATCCCGAGACAAGACCAACTCTTACTACCAGGTCCCCATCTCTACAAAGAGTGGTGCGCGCGTCGGCTCTAGAGACTTCGTCGTTTCTGTGCGCGATGCCAAGGACAAGAACGGCAACAAAAAGTACCCTCTCGACGTGCGTCTCAACTGCCATGTCACCAAGGTCATCATTGATGAGAGTGGTGACAAGCCGCGCGCTACTGGCGTCGAGTTTCTCGACGGCCAGTATTTGTACAAAGCCAGCCCTCGCTATGGCACTGCCGGCAAGGGAAAGCCCGGCAAGGTCAGCGCTTCCCGCGAAGTCATTGTCGCAGGAGGAACCTACAACTCGCCCCAGATCCTGAAGCTCAGCGGCATCGGTCCCCGCCAGGAGCTCGAGTCGTTGAAGATTCCCGTAGTCGTCGACCTGCCGGGCGTCGGCGGCAACCTTCAGGACCACTACGAGATTAACGTACAGGGCAAAGCCCCCAAGGACTTTTCCGTCCTCAACGGCTGCACCTTTGGCCTGCGCGGCGAGCACGACCGCTGCCTCGACCAGTGGCAGAAGCCCTTCCTCGGCGACCGCGGCACCCTCGCGACCAACGGCCTGCCGGTCGCTATGTTCCACAAGAGCTCGGCCTCGGACGACGGCAACTACGACAACTTCATCTTTGGCGGGCCCGTCAACTTCCGCGGTTACTTCCCCCAGTACAGCGTTAACATCACCGAGGACCACGACTGGTTCACCTGGGCCATCCTCAAGGCGCACCCGCGCAACAATGCTGGTACCGTGCGCCTGCGCTCCTCGGACCCGCTCGACGTGCCCGAGATCACGTACAACTACTTTGACACGGGCGTCGGCGATTACGCCAAGGACCTGCAGTCGCTGGCCGAGGCCGTCGGCGTCGCGCGCGACGCCCTCAAGCGCCAGCTCGTGCCCGTCCGCGAGGTGCTGCCGGGCAAGGACGTGACGAGCCAGGCGGACATTGAGCAGTACGCCAAGGACACCGCCTGGGGCCACCACGCCTCGTGCACCTGCCCCATTGGCGCCGACGACGACAAGATGGCTGTGCTGGACTCGAGCTTCCGCGTCCGTGGCGTGGACGGCCTCCGCGTGGTGGATGCCTCTGTGTATCCCAAGATTCCGGGCACGTTTACGGCGGTCTCTACATACATGGTGGGAGAAAAGGCGGCTGATGTTATCCTCAGCCAGATCAAGAACTAAAAGAATATTTGTATGCTGAACGATTTGACGACGGATATGTGTAATTCAGTTTATAGCTACATGTTAATTGAACATTTTACAACATTTGACTTTTTCGAGTACGCGTTTAAGGACGAGCATGTTGCCGGCAACACAAATTTTATTTACTATAAATCACTAAACTATCGATCATAAGAAGTTTTCATGAAAAGGTCGTATCATCAACGCCACTTTGCTTATGAGCACAAGCTTGGACTGCAGAAAAGCCGGCCATCTCGGCAAGTATGCGCTGTGATCATTTGGTCTTCGTCCAGCTTAGCCAGAGGGGTTGCCGTTGAAGGCAAGCGCGTTGATGGTGCCGCCGGGAATGCCGCTGAGGACGTTGCGGGTGGCGAGCTGCTGGAGGCGGCCGCAGATCTGACCGCCGGAGCCACCCTCGAGACCGGCAATGTAAGCAGCGAGACCAGCAATGTGAGGAGTAGCCATGGAGGTGCCAGACATGGTAGCCTATGAAACAAGTGTATTAGTCAAAAGCACTTTCTTCCCTCTCACGTCTCATGGGGAAATAGAACTTACAGTGCCACCGCCGGGGGCGAGAGAGAGAATGTTGGCACCGGGGGCAAAGATGTCGACGACGCTGCCGTAGTTGGAGAAGCTGGCGCGGGCGTCCTGGGCCGTGGAGGCGCCGACGGTGCAAGCGCTCCGCTCGGAAGCAGGGGAGACGTTGTTGGCGTCCTGGTTCTCGTTGCCGGCGGCGACGGCCAGGAAGACGCCGTTGCTGACGAGCTTGGCGGCGGCGTCGTTGATGGCGGCCGAGTAGCCGCCGCCGAGGCTCATGCTGGCAAAGACGCCCTTGGGGCACTGGCGGTTGCGCGAGTCGGAGACGACGTAGTCCATGCCGGCGATGATGCCCGAGTAGGCGCCGGAGCCCTGGTTGTCGAGGACCTTGACGCCGTAGACGTTGGTCTTCTTGGCGACGCCGTACGTGGTGCTGCCGATGGTGCCGGAGCAGTGGGTGCCGTGGCCGTGGCCGTCGCTGTTCTGCCCGCTGATGAAGCTCTTGATCTGCTTGGCGCGGCCGCCAAAGTCCGGGTGCGAGGCGTCGACGCCCGTGTCGAGCACGTACACGCAGGTGCCCGCGCCGGCGCTCGTGTCGTACGTGTACCCGCTGGCGCCGTTGCGCTTGTGCGAGATGCGCGTGAGGCCCCAGACGGCGTTTTGCTGGGTGGTGTAGCCCGAGAGGCTGATGATGCTGTCCTGCTCAATGTACTCGACCTGTTTTTCCGAGCCTGTCAGGTGCTGCCTTGGAGCGCGTGTCGTGCCCTGCACGGGTGAGGAGGAGGGCGTGCACTTACATCGGGGTGGTTGCGGAGCTCCTTGAGGGCGGCCTTGTCGAGAGAGCCGGCAAAGCCGTGCATCACGTCGCTGTAGACGTGGTCGGCCTGGTCGGCCATGATGCCCATGCGGCCCTCGGGCGTGGCGAGCGTGCTGCCCTCCTTGTACTTGACAATGTACTTGCCGGGAATCACCTTGCCGCCCGCCTTGGCGGCGTGCAGAGGAGCAGGCTCGTCGCGCTTGACCGTCGGCGCACCGAGGACAACGGGCAAAATGGTCAGAAGCAGAGACAGACGCATTTTGAAAACGTGAAAGAAGAATTGAGTTTGAAGAAAAAGGGTTGTTTTTGTTGTCAAGGTGCTTCGAGGCCTGGTGCTTTCGAGTGCTCTGGATTGGAATCTTGTTTCGTTTTCGAGGAGAACACTCGACCTATTTATTCTTCAACGAACCATCGCTCGTCGCGCTCTCGTCGGTATTCTGACTGAAGCCACACCATCACAAGATTTGCCTCTCTTCAGCTTCATTGACAACATCTTCATACCTTCCTGACAAGGAAGGCGCAAGTCAGAGTGGTATCCATTAGGAGGTCCTTTTGTGCAAGCCCAACAGCACCCGCTTGGGGCGAGGGATGAAACTATCATGTCCACGTTTGCAGCTTTCCAAGTCCAGGCCTATCCACACCGACTTCAACAGGACTGTGCCACCTTCTTAAAAGGAACTGGCTCATGAGCTGTTTGGTCTTTGTCTGGGGGCAACAGGTGCAGGCTGGACTCATCCGTGCGCAGCGAATGACAAGCTCTCTGCAACAAGACGGCTGCTCTTGGCAGCCATGTCTAGAGTGTCCGGGGTTGCATTCGTCTACAATAGTGTCGAAAGTTAGCCTGTTCTTTATTTTAGAGTGAAAGATAACGCCCGCTCCGCCCTCAGAGGATGCTGCAGTGTCGAAGCTAGTTGGGGTGAGCGCAAGCCAACGCATACAGAAGTCCTACAGGGTTTCTGGCCAGAAGCATGCTTTCAGAGCTTCCCAACCGGTACAATGTAACAGCCTTGTACATCATATTGGTTGGTAAATGCTAAATGCCTCCATTCTGCATGAAATGACCCCCCCCCCCCCCGGGTCCTACATCTTGTTTCGGATGAGCGCCCGCTCAGCAGCGCCCAATTCGGCGACTGCCCTCCGTAGTAAGACATGCTCAACAACATCCCAATATTCCTTTTTCTAGGAGACATGCGTACGTA
Source organism: Akanthomyces muscarius (assembly GCF_028009165.1). Classification (NCBI taxonomy): domain Eukaryota; kingdom Fungi; phylum Ascomycota; class Sordariomycetes; order Hypocreales; family Cordycipitaceae; genus Akanthomyces; species Akanthomyces muscarius. The sequence goes on along the minus strand of NC_079244.1, from coordinate 1,164,412 downwards.
TTTTAACGAGATCTTTTCATTGTCTCTGCCGTTAGATTCTCCTTTCTGGTTCACCCATGCCCAGGAATTGCCTCGGAGGGTTAGGCCCGGAGAATTAACTTGTCTGTCAAAGGCAGCCCCGCCTTGCTAAAATCATTGACAGCGGTGCGACGGCCGCAAACCCAATCTACATGGCTTGCTTGCTTGCGTGACTTTAATCCCGCTGGCCGCTCACGTAGCATCGTCACTATCTAGGACCACCATGCCAAGAGGGGTGAGCAGGGGTGAATCCGGGGTACATTGCTTTGCAGAGCAAATCCTCGCGCCATGCAAGTAGCCCAGAATAGAACAGATGGGGGCTGATTGCTGGCGATAGGATGACGAGTGGCACCGAGACATTGATAAATGCGGGGGGCGATGTGTTTTCTGGCCCTATATTGGCCGAGGACTCTTTGATGATGGTGCGATCCTACTTGCCAAGACTTGGCCACGGGACATGTCTGCTCGCAGTTAGCACGGGCGACGCCCTCTTTCTTATCCAAGGTTGGGTTGCATCGTGGCTGGACGCCGTCGCAGATACATTGTCAGCAATGTTTATCGTCGGGGTAGTCTACAAGTGCGGTAGAGGCTGATGGAATTGTTCTGAAAAGAACCAAGTTCAGCCAAATTGCGTTTGTCATTTAATTCTCAAATCTTACCCCGAGTTGGCAGCTCGGAGTTACAGACTTGTTTTCCATCGCCCTCTGGAGCCGCCTCGTCGCCCAGCGGCTGACAGTTGACAGCGATGATCGTTCCGCCTATCGAAAGAAAACGGACCTATTACGTACCATTTTCTTTTATTCCCCTATATGCTTAAATTAAGTTATTTTTAACTTTGGAGCCCCTGAAATCTTTATTTCGACTATGGGCGTCCTCTGCGCCAGAGCGATGGAGGGCGCAAGCTTGAGAGGGGCCCAAGTAGAAGTGTCCCGGTGTCAAATAAATGGCCCTGGGATCTGACGCAAAATGCTGCAGCTGCTGGGATAGTAATTCGGTTTGGGCAAATTGCGTAAAGGTTCCTCGTAGACTCCCAACTAGCACACCCCAATTTAGCGTCTTTGTTCAAGCAGCACAGCCAAAAAGCCACTGCCAAGATATCTGCTCTTGCCACACACTCCCTATCAAAATGACATTGCGGAGAAGCAGATACGTTCTTAGATTCGGCATTCTAAAAACAGAGCCAGTCAGATGTGCCGGCAACCCTCGGCTTCGTTACTCAGTGCCAAGATCTCGGGCGGGCCGACTAGTGTGGCAAGCTGGTGCTGATAGAGCGAGGTGCTCATGCACTCTGTGGCGAGACTTGTCGAAAGAGGAAAGTGAGATGTGCCTGCATATATTACATGATCGAATAAGTAATTCAATTAATAAGAGGCCTTACATTAATATTAGGCAATGGACAGAGGTCAGTGTATGCATGCCTCTGTGTGGACACATGGGCAGAAAGCCACAAGTACGTCCTGCAGGGTCGTCAATGGAGTATTGGTTTGGTCTCTGAAGAGTCTGTGTAACGTAGTTGCATTTCCGAAATTACCACACCCACAAGGCATGCGCATTGCAGTGCAGTAGGAGGAAATTGCGGCTTTCTCTTCCATCCCCACGGCCCGGCAAGCTGGTCTCACCTTGGAGATCCGAGACATTACGTTGCCTGCGTTGCTTACGAGCAGCATTATCATCTGAAACAAACTTTCGTGTCGTTCCATGACAGCTCTAGCTGCAGGTCCAGCGAGTCGCGGGAGCTCCAAGGATGCACGAGAGGTAGCGCACCTTGGAAATTAACATTGTGCCGTCCGCCTCCCCAGCTGAGGAACAGAGATCATGAATCGCTTGATTATATATTACTCCGACCATTATTGCAACATAAACCTCGTTCGGTCACTGTTTCCCATGCCCATACATGAAGCAGTCCAATTATTCTGCCTTCTTTTCGAGGATACTTTGTGTTAATTTATCCAGCCCCTGATTTAGGACGACGAGCTTGTCCTAGATGGGTGTCAGCAACGGTTACTAAAACATCATCTTGTTCCAGGAAATTTTACCAAAACATAATCTGGCAGCCAAGTCGACGCAAACCACGCAGCACCTGAATTGGCACCCCTCCACAGCTTGCCTCCGCGCGAATTCCCCAATACGTCGGGAAGAATTTGCGTCACGTAGTCATCCACGCTGCCTTGATCCGGCCCGACCTCGCCACGAGCCCAGCGCGATATCGTACGTAGGATATCTGCGTAGAGGGAGTCCGCTGGCAGGGAAAACTCGCCTTCGTTGGCATGGAAGCGCGTCGCGACAGTGCCGGTGACGAGGCACGCAACGGTGACGCCAAAAGGCTGAAGCTCCATGCGCAGCGTTTCCGAAACGGTATGGAGCGCCGACTTGGATGAGCTGTATGCGCCTGCGAGGTGTTAGGGGGATGGATAAGGCGAGAGAGAAAGGCGAGAGAAGAGACGAAACGCCGAGTGAAATACGCAGTTACGTACCGATCCATGGTGAATACAAGCATCCTACGGCGGCGCCGATATTCACAACGCGACCGCGGCTAGCAATCAGCAAGTCTGAAAAGGCCTGCACTGTGCGCACAGGGCCCCAGACATTGACGTCGTGGCAGCGCTTGGCCCTGTCGACATCAACGTCGAGCAGCGGCATGGTGTAGCCCACGCCGGCATTGTTGACGAGGACATCGAGCCCGCCGCGGCCGGCGGCCCGGACGGCTATCGATGCGGCGGCGACGGACACATCATCCGTGACGTCTAGCGTCAGGGCGGTGATTTTGCGGTGCTCGCGGACATGAGATGGGATCTTGCGGGCGTCGCGGGCCGTGGCGAAGACGCGATGGCCCTGGTCCGCTAGCCGAAGGGCCAGCGCCGCGCCGATGCCCCCGGCGGAGCAGCCGGTGATGAGGATGGTTTTCGGCTTGGAATCGGACATGGTGGAAAAGATTCAAGGTAGTAGCTGCACCGGCAACCTTGCGCGCGATGGAACAGCAAAGTTGCGATGATGTATTGATGCAGTTGAGCACGATGCAGCTAGTTGGCCCTGTTGCACCTCGGCTCATTCTGCACCGTCTGAATCCCCCACTGAATTGCGCGTACAGGGCTGGTCCGTAAATACCTGGCGGCGACCACCTGAATGGTGCACCCGAGCACAACGTCAGCCACGCGTCCATAACCCAGCATGATCACCTCGTCTAGAATGCACCATGCTGTCATCATTGACGCTCGGCTTGCAGCAACAATCGTCTGTGTACCAGGACTTGAGCCAATCATTTATCGTGCGTGGTGTAAGGCGGTTCTGAGCTAAGCCTTAAAACCGTTCCCTGAGCTTTGGTATCCCACATTGCATCAGTTATAAGCAGTAGCTGTAAAAGCAGTCGCCAGTCTCAAAAAATAAATATCTATCTCATCCCTCGGGTAATTTTTTTGAACTCGCTCTGCGACACATACACTGATGTTGTCGTGAGGGCGGACATGACGCTGCAAGCAGAACTCAAGTTGAAGATGCTCTTACCCTGCAGTCTAAAGGCGAAGAGGGCTCTCTCAACTACAGCCTTGGAGATTCATAAAACGCTGCCTTGCCTACCGAAAAACACTTCCATATTTCCATCGTAACTAGTACGTCTTAATGAGGTGGCTGGTCCTTTGTAGAGAACGTAAAGCATGGTTGGAAGTACAGAGTGAAGAGCATGGCTCCAACGAAACGGCGTCAGCATCAGCCGTCGGCAAAGCACGACTGGAGAAAACACTTGTGTTCGTGGTAGCTTGTCACGGTGAGTTTATGATAGATCTATAAAGAGGAGAAACCTGGAAAAATGAAAATGGATCCCAGTGTGAATTGCGCCGCCGTTGGGGTTTACCAAAGCATCCTGTCACAGCCTCTGTCAGCTAACATCCTAGAGGGATCGATAATGCGCTTACTGTGGTTCATACCCCTCACCAACTGACAAAGCGAATCATTCCAACTCTGGAGCTGCAGATGCTGCACCGACTGGTACTCCAGTAATGACGATCCTGTCTCGCGTGGTATTCCCGCACCAGGTCCACGTCTCCCATGCGATCATCAGGAAACAAGGTGAGGTTGAGCTCGGGAATATAACGCAGCTTCGGGTCAATGTGGATGTGATGGATGCGAGTTATGGTAAACATTCTGCCAGGAATTGGACTATGGAAAGAACGATGTGAAGGCTGCTCGCGTGCGCGGTCGCAAGATAGAAAGAAAGAACAAAGGAAACTTTTGTTGGCTGCGATAGCCTTGTTAGCCGCGGTGTCAGCTGTGTAGATCCCCGCTTCCCACAAGGCTGAGGGAGAGTGTGGTGTCTGGATGAAGACGGTCTCTCCCTATCAGAAGCGATAATATGACACTGCCAAGTATCAAAAAAATATCCTTGCGCCGCTCCAGCCATTCTCGAGCTTGAAGTGCGGTCTGTGATTCGAGCGACGGTGATTGCGGCAACTAGAGCACAAATCGCGGAGCCATGAGATGTCTGACCCGAGCCGTTTTTTATTAGCCGATCGTCTACCCGGAAATCCTTGATAAAACCATGCCGCAGTGCGGAAGTCGCTGCTCCGTTGCTCTTCTCTGAGTAGGTTGGGGCATGGACAGCGACCTGAGTCTCGGGCCCGGCCCAATGGACAGCGTGATGAGGCCTAGTGGTAGGCCTTGGCAGGCTCACAATAATAAAGCCCGGCTGCTGGCACATGTTCCAGACACATCGCCAACGACTAAACTTTTTTTCTTTGTATCGACTACGGTGCGGACTGTGTGCGACACAGGCCTTACCAGTCAGGCTCAAACAAGGCGACATGCGAGCGGAAAAGACCCTCACCGGCTCGGTGTGCAGCTCACACTGCTTCTTCTGCATTCACTTGCAGCACCCTGACCAGTTTTCCCTTCGCACAGCCGCCAGCTCTACGACGAAGAACCATTTTCGCATCTTTCTCGGCAAAGACCTTCCTAGTATTGGCAGGCTCTATCATTGTGACAAGCAAACAGGCCGTCACCGGCTCGCCCTGCAGCTACCGCACACCGACTCTGCTGCGCTCAATTGCGGGATCTCGACCGATTCCTGCTTACTGTCTCTCCCTGATTCGCAATGCAAAGCCTGCTCCTTCGCCGATGGCACGGATTCCTGCGTCTTCCCAGGCAGCGGCCCTCGTGGTATCGGGAGCGACTGCGCGAGGAGCTCCTCGAACGCCATGAGGCGCTAACCCCGTTGCATACACTGAGCGAGACTGCCGATGTCTTTTACATTCTCAGTCGGGCCATTCACGACGGCTATCCGCTCCAAAGTGAGCCGCCGTACCCACAGAAACCTCAGATTCTCATCTACGCCTACATGATCACAAAATACACATCACGATGGCTCTTTTACCGCGTGGCTGCTAGGGCGTGCCGTTCTGCGAATGCCAGCCAAGTGCGAGAAGTGATCAATCCGGCCAAAAAGCACAAAGTTGGAGAGGTAGCCTCCCGCCACGGGCTTGATCGCTGCGAATTCGAACGAGTGTGCTCTCAGTTGCGGCGGTTCTGGCCCCTTCTCCCGTGAACCTGCCCTACATGTTTGCAGGGGCCTACCACTACTGCAGGTTGACACAACGATTCAGGGCTACCCAATCGTTAGAAGACACGTTTGGTGCTCTTGGCCAAACTTCTTTTACTATTTAAAGAGACAACACTTCGCCTTTATTCATGCACGATTGAATTAACCCAATACCATCATTTACTTCTTTCTGAGCCAATTCCTCGTCACAACCGTCCGCACAATACGCACTACCAACAAAATGGCTACATTGACACTACCGCATGCTTCGAGCTCCTCTCTTGCCGCCGAAGTTAAACCTGGCAGAGTTCGTGAGCAGAATCCCTTGGTTATCGGCTTATACGGACTTCCCGGGTCTGGAAAGTCTACTCTGATCAATCAGATGAAGCTTGAGCATGAACTGAGAAACTTTGGCTTTTACGAAGGATCCGAGCTGATTTCAGCCACTGTTCCTGGAGGCCTCACAGCCTTTGCGCGACTTGACGAAAAAGAAAAGCGTTCTGTACGAGAGCGGGCAATTGCTAGCCTTGCAGAAGATTGCCTGGCACGAAAGCGCGCTGCTTTGGTCGCTGGCCACTACATGTTCTGGCCAGAGGAAGACTTGAAAGGCAATGTTGTCGCTACCACTAGCGACTTCCACGTCTATACGCACATCATCTACTTGGACATACCAGCCCCGGCCATTCTCGAACGTCGACAAGGCGATGTGAGCCGGCATCGGCTGACAGCGTCCGCCGCGCACTTACACCAGTGGCAGCGAGCGGAGATTTACCAACTGCGCGATCTCTGCAGACAGCATGGCGTCTTGTTCTCGGTTGTCCCACAGCATACCGACCCGTTTGCTTTCATCTCGAAGTTGGCGCGCCATTTCGAGCAGACGAATGCGAGATGCAACCTTGGTCTTGTTCTTAACAAAGTCAAAGCGGCTCTGATTAGCCAAGAGCGTGCTGAAACTGTGTTGGTCGTCGACGCGGATAAGACTCTGGCGGGCGAAGATGGCGGCTACATGTTTTGGCAGGCTCTGAATGGCTCTAGTCACGGAGTGTCATATTCGTGCCCACTAACGAGCCTTTTCAGCAGTCCGCTCGGCTATTCCGAGGCTGCATTTCGCCAAGCAACACTGCTTTACGAGGAATCTGCGAACGAGAAAGAATTCGAGGCCCTGTGCGACAAACTTGCCTCCTCCATCACAATGCATCCCGAGTTCATTGCGCTTTTTCAGCTCGTTTGCGGCCACAAACATCTGCGAGTGGTTGTGCTGACCTGCGGAATTCGGTGTATATGGCAGATGGTGCTGGATAAAGCCGGCTTTGGACACATGATTAAAGTTATTGGCGGTGGCAGGATCGCGGACGAGGTTGTGGTCACCTCGAAGATCAAAGCAGAGGTTGTCTCGAGTCTTCGAGAGCAAACTGGCCTTTATGTATGGGCATTTGGAGACAGCCCACTTGACTTGCCGATGCTCGAGGCAGCGAACAGGTCAATTGTCGTCTCTGGTGATGTTCAAAATCGAAGTCGCAGCATGGACAATGCACTTCGTGACGCCATCGACACGCGCGGACTCTGCTCTCTGCAAGTGCTCCTCCCACCGCATGCCACTCCACGGCTTGATACCAGAAAGCTACCACTAGTAGAGCTTTCTGATCCTAATTTTGTCGCAGCGATTGTGCGCCGCCGCAACTCGGAAACCCTTGCATCTGCAACCAAGGCAGCGTGGACTTGCGGTTGGGCCATGGTCCATGCCACACATACCAGTGCAGCAAAGCTACTCATGTCTCCGACTCGCGATGCCTCCGTAGCTGGACCACGGCTGAGAAAGGCTCACGAGGAGGTGGGCAAGTTTTTGGCTCTACACTTTCTGTCAGAAGTGGTTGGCGTTGAGGAATTCAACGTACCGCATGTGCAGGGTCACCAGATTGGCGGGTTCCGCCTCGCCAATGAGTCCAAGACTACGATTGTAGCGCTCATGCGAGGTGGAGAGCCCATGGCCTTTGGCATCAATGAGGTGTTTCCCAGAGCCATGCTTGTGCATGCCTATTGTCCAGAAGACATTAAGCTCCATCATGTAGGGAATCAAAAGAACCTGATTCTTGTCGATTCAGTGGTCAACAGCGGAAAAAGCATCATGGACTTTCTACATCACGTCACTCTGCTCAAGAAAGACTTGACAAACATTGTAGCCGTTGCAGGAGTGGTTCAGGAAGAAGCAGTCGCTGATGGTCATGCTCTGCGAGCGATGATGGAGCACCATCGGGTCAAAATGGTAGCCTTGCGAGTATCGAGCAATAAGTTTACGGGCACCAAAACTACCGACACCGGGAATCGGCTCTTCAACACGACCCATCTTGCTTAAGCTTATCGTGGGCAGATGGCTAGCGTGATGGCCATTAGCTCCATAAGTAGCATAACCCGAGAAAAGTAAAAATCATTGACCATTATTGCAAACGAGCGACTCAAACCGTCAATCATGCGCCTGTCAGACAGCCACTTTGCTAGCTCTTCTTGGCTGTTTGGCCTTGATGCGGGGGAGGGGCACACGACGCGGATCTACAGCGTGGGGGTGCTTGTAAGGCGGAGGGCAAGTCGTCCGACACCGTCGCATCCCGCCCAGAATCGTGCCTATATATTTCGGCCCCCTTCCTTGCCACACACTCCTTTCAAGGCACATCTGACAATCTCATTTCCGCCGTCGAAATGGGCCTTGAAACGGACGCCGAGGCCCAGCGCCCCGACGCCATACACCCGATCCCCACGCACGGCAGCAGCACCGACCACGATGCGGCCAAGCTCGACGCCCAGGAGCAGCGCCATCTCGGCACGCTGGACCGCAAGCTCAAGTCGCGGCACGTCCAGTTTCTCGCCCTCTCGGGCGCCATCGGCACGGGCCTCTTCGTCGGCAGCGGGCAGGTGCTGTCGCTCGCAGGCCCGCTGTCCGCGTTCCTCTCCTACGCCGTGACGGGCTTCAACCTCTTTTGCGTCGTCAACTGCCTCGGCGAGATGGCCGCGTGGCTGCCCGTGCCCGGCGCCGTGCCCGTGTTCGCGGCGCGCTACGTCGACCCCGCGCTGGGCTTCACGCTCGGCTGGAACTACTGGTACCAGTTTGCGATTGGCGTGCCCATCGAGGTGACCGTCTGCGCCGTCATCCTCGACTACTGGCCCAACGCGGTCCCCAAGGCGGCGCTCATCACCATCTTCTTCGCCACCATGGTGCTCGTCAACTGCCTGCCCGTGCGCGTCTACGGCGAGGCCGAGTTTGTGTTTGGCGCCGTCAAGCTGACGACGATTGTCGGGCTCATCCTGCTCATGTTCATCATCACCGTGGGCGGGTCGCCGTCGGGCGACGTCATCGGGTTCCGCTACTGGAAGCATCCGGGCCCGATGAATGAGTATCTCGAGGACGGCGCGCTGGGCCGCTTCCTGGCATTCTGGAAAGTGTTTATCCAGGCGACGTTTTCGTATGGCGGCAGCGAAATGGTGGTGGTCGCCTCCGGCGAGACGGAGAACCCGCGACGCAACATCCCCAAAGCCATTCGGCGCGTGTTTTGGCGCATCCTTCTATTTTACGTGGTGTCCATTTTTCTAGTCGGGCTTTGCGTCTCTTCAAAGGACGAGAAGCTCCTGAACGCCATCGATTCGTCTGCCCCTGGTGCCAAGCAGAGCCCGTTTGTCATTGCCATTAGCAACGCTGGTATCAAGACGCTGCCGTCCATCATTAATGGTGTCATTCTGACATCGGCCTGGTCGGCTGGGAACTCTTTCTTCTATGCGTCTACGCGGGTGCTGTACTCGGCTGCCCTCGACGGCAAAGCCCCGTCCATTCTTCGGTTTGAGCGGTTCGGTGTACCGTACGTCTGCGTCGCTGCGACGACTGCGCTTTCAAGCCTCGTCTACCTCAACGTCAACAACCAGTCTGCGGAGGTGTTTTTCTGGATCAGCAACCTTTCTGCCGTGAGCACGCTTATTGTGTGGGCAAGCGTCTCTTACACGTACCTACGCTTCTACCACGGTCTCCGCCACCATGGCGTGGACCGCGATACGCTCCCATACAAATCTCCCATGCAGCCCTTTTTGGCATATTTCGCCATTGTTTTCTGCCTTGTAATTGCTTTTTTCAATGGGTTTGATGCGTTCTTCCCGGGCAAATTTTCTGCCAAGTCGTTCCTTCCGCCGTACATTGACATACCAATCTTCCTCAGCCTATTTCTGGGCTACAAATTTGTTAAAAGAACGAAATTTGTACCGCTGGCAGAGATGGATCTGTGGTCAGGAAAAGCCGAGATTGATCGTCTGGAAGGGACTTGGGTAGTTCCTAAACCGAGGAACTTTCTGGAGAGAATGTGGTTCTGGCTGGGATAGGCAGAGGTGCATTTACAGTACAGGTAATGGGCCTAGATCAAACTTTTCTACACAGCCGTGCGCTATGCAGTCTGGATTGCGACAAATTGTGAAAACAAAAACATATGCCTGATACGGGACATTTGCTATGCTCTTGAGACTCTAGACCGCTGCGGCTGTACTCGGCGCATTGGAGTGGCGGCTGTGGACTGCTCTGGACCGTTGCGGCTGCGGTGGAGTTGCTCGGGAGTGGCCGCATTGTGGTGCGGGACGTGGTGCGGGACGTGGTTGGGAGTGCCGGAGAGCCGGTTTGGTGGAAGCGCCGGAAGCCCCGAAGACTGCGGCTCAAACTGGGGCGTCTTTTCAGAACCACGACATGTACTTGGATGTAAGTAGCAGGTTACATCAATCTGGAAATACGTCATTAGGTCTTTCGGCACGTACCCAACCCTTCCAATACATCTTCAGCCTCATGCAAGATCGCAGGCCACAGGAGCATATTGTAGTATACACGCGTCAGCTTTTGCCCAAAGGCGCACAGCCCATTCTGTAAGATATCATCAAGTTAGCCACCGCGTAATACAGCATTACGCCACTAGGGGAGGAACTGGTCAACGCTTCATTTCTACTGGAGAGGAGTTGTGTATTGCGATGGTGTCAGTATAGTGTTGGGCCACGGTCACGTGCTCCACAGCACTTCCTGCCCTCCATCGCCGCCGTGCCCATCTTGTATCTTAGCTTCTGCATCACTCAATACGCACCAAATCTCTGATAAAGCTTTGTTGCATCGTGTGTTCGTTTCTCCCTTTGTGCCTCCATCGCTTCGCTCCGTACACCACATATAGCACTATTTCAACCACCGTAACCTCGTCGTCAGGATCCAGGCTCCTCTGAAATTCGGTCGCTACAGACATATAGATATATAATAGTCACAATTTCCGCTGTATTGAGATGGCTTGGGCAGGAAACCTTCATACTTCCTCATCTTACCATCATACTACCAAAGTTCAATCAGCTCACGACAAGCAATTATTCTTCTATCTCGAAAAAAATCCGACATCGTGACTATGGACACTGTCTTGGAAGTTAGCATCAAGTCCCAACAGTTTGGGACTTTTCTCAGCCTTGATGGCACTGGCGTGAGCACTTCCAACGCCAACGGAGTTGGCGCCGCTGCCGCCCAGACATACACCGGGCCATGGGAGCATCTCCAAATCGAGAACCATGCCAATGGCACTTTTTCAATCCTGTCGTCCAACTTTCCAGGAAGTTACCTCCGCCTTGACGGAAGCAACCTGAAGGCGCCCAAGTCAGATGGTGGCGGTGTAGCCAATTGCCAGTTCTACACTGCGGAGCCAGCCGGTGGCTACGAGGTCTTCAAATTCCACAACCAGTCAGATGGCTCCAAGACAATTGAAAGCCTTGCGTTTCCAGGCGTGTTCCTCCGAATGGATGGTAATTCGCAGAAGCGTTCGGATGGGTTGATCGGTGTCGTGAATGGACAGTGGGGCGCTGGACCTTGGGAAAGGTTTATTGTGACGGCTCTCTAGAGTCTGCAAAGACACCCAGGTCTAAGCTAGATAGCGTGCAAGCAGACTATAATTTAATTTGTTCAGAGGCTCAAGTGAAGTACCTTTATTGAATGTAAACCATGATTCAGGTGGAGCATATCTGAAGTAAGTACTCCGTACGCAGCCTAATACGGCCTATTATTGTACTTGTTCTAGTTTGCGATGACGCTTGAAAAGTTCGGGTCATTTGAAGATACGAGCCTGTTGTATAAAATTGACTAAAATCTATAATTAGTTCTTCTTAAATATGACAAGAATTATTTTAAGTATTCTTCCGTCTTCCTAAACAGGCAATCGGCTTGCCCCACCAGCATCCACCGGCCCGGCCGCCAGGGGGCAGTAAAAAAGAGTCGAGTCACGTGTTCCGGGATCCGTAGGAGAGAAGGAAAAAGAATCTGTTCCGTCATGTCAAGATTCAGAGCAGCCAAATCCACCCTCTCCCTCACGGCCGAAGCAACGCGGCCCTTGTGCTTGATTCTCTCCTTCGTCCTTGTTCTTTTCATTACTGCCCTTTTTTTCTTTTAATAATAATACCCTTTTCAAAATCTCCAAGATGGCTATGGACCACGGCCGAGACCCCTGCCCCTGGGTCATCCTGAACGATTTCGGCGGCGCCTTTTCCATGGGTGTACGTCTCCCCGAAGAACCAACGATCAGAATCGCAAGTGAACTGACATTGTTTCGCAGGCTGTCGGAGGAACCATCTGGCACGGTATCAAGGGCTTCCGCAACAGTCCCTATGGCGAGCGACGAATCGGCGCGCTGACGGCCATCAAGATGCGCGCGCCCGTCCTGGGCGGCAACTTTGGTGTCTGGGGTGGTCTCTTCAGCACATTCGACTGCGCGGTCAAGGGCTACCGCCAGAAGGAGGATCCCTGGAACGCAATCACAGCCGGTTTTCTAACGGGTGGCTCGCTGGCCATGCGTGGTGGCTTCAAGTCGGCGCGCAACGGTGCCATTGGCTGCGCGGTTCTGTTGGCCGTCATCGAGGGTGTCGGTATCGCCTTCGGAAAGATGATGGCTGGCAACACCAAGCTGGAGGTATGATATACGCCCAGATTGAGATGCCTCTACCTCTGGACCTGCCGACTAACGAGACCTAGGCTCCTCTACCTCCTCCTGAAAACGCCGCTATCGCATAAATGTCGCAGCGAAAACCGACGACGAGGAACGTCGACGCGCATACAGAAACTCACCACACCACTGATTTGATCAAATTACGACTTGAATAGATATTTTGTGGGGGCGCCTGCATCACTACCGCGGTCGAGCGATCAAGACGGCCGACACCATCTAGAGGAAAGGGGAAAAGTACACCAAAGTCTTTGGCGCCATTTTACATATACTTTTATCTGCCCTGGGGAAACAAGGAGGGAAGACGGAGAGACGATTTCCATCTGCTAACCTGAGGGGCATAGCGTTGCTTTTTACACAAATTTTGTACGCCGGGATATTTGGGCGTTGTATTATGTACTTGTACACCAAACCACTCGAATTAGACCAAAAGATATGCACCAAGTTGCACATTGCGACCTGAAGCGCAAAGAGTTCGGCCTGTCGACGTGGGATGAAATTGCGCATAGTCTCGGCATGGCAAGGAGCTCCGATTTGCGCTCGCTAGTGCAGTGGCAGCGTACCATTGGGCCTGCGCCTTGAAACCTTGATTAGGTTGCATTCTCAAAGACTGATTATTATCCTGTATTTCGATGAGCTTTGATGCGCCATGGGGATCTTCGTTGTTCGGGCCGTCGCAAGGCACCTGCTCTCTAAGTAGCTCTCTGATAGGTGCAACCGCCGTGACAAGCGGCAGCGGATCAAGATATTCGGCACAACAAGCTCGCACCAGTCTGAAGAAAGTTTTTCTCGCCTATTGACATCCACCTTGGCCAGTCCGGGACACCTAATCATATGCAAGCAGGGCGACTCGAATTCAACTGCCGATAACAGTGGTAGCTCAGATTCCAGCCTTGTTCAGCGCTCGGTCATGCACCCCACACTCGATGGCTACGGACTAAACAAGGCGTGATCAATTTTCGAGCTACTCAGTAGCTATCAAGCTAAGCCAGCTCCTATTTACAGGCCGGTATCGTTGATACGGAAGAGCTCGGGGTTGGCTTACCCGTTTGCTGCATTTACACAGCGGCGCAGGCCTGGCTTACCTTCTAACAACGCTCAATTCCTCGAACTCGCTCGGTCAACACTCCATACTCCCGCGACGCAATATTTTGGTCCGAGAAAGTGTCTTGGTTTGCGCAATAGTGAGGCTGACGCATCAGGCGCTGAGTTTGGCATAGTCGCGATGGCACCATTGAAGTGCAGATTAAAGTGAGACTTCGCGCGACGATCAACGCTAGAGAAGGCATACAAGAGGATTGCGACATCCCATCTGCTCAGCTCGATGCAGCACAATCAATTGCAGCGCATTTAAAAAATAAAAAAAACATGAAGGTCGCATTCGCAGCACCTCTCATTGCGCTGGGCATTGCGGCGGGCAATGCGCAGGTGCAGGCCCCGGCGCTCGCCGGCGCTGCGCAGCCCATCTCGCCCGCCGATCGCATCTACACGGGCGACCAGTCGTCCAACACCATCACCGTGATCCAACCCGCCACGGGCCTGGTTCTCGGAACCATCAGCCTCGGCGACACGCGGCTGGGCGGCGTCCTCAACCCGCAGTACATCCGGTCGGTCAACGCGCACGGGCTGGGCTTCTCGCGCGACGGGCGGCACATTGTGTCGCTAAGCGTGACGACCAACACGGCGACGGTGATTCGGACCGCCGACAATGTCATCGTCTCGCAGACGTACACGGACCGCAACCCGCACGAGGCGTTCTTCGCGGCCGACAACCGCACCGTCTGGGTCGGCACGCGCGGCGTCGACAGCATCACCGTCATCGACGGCCTCGCGGGTGGCGTCGTCGCCCGCATCCCGTCGCCCGGCGGGCCGAGCAAGGTACTCTTCAGCCCGGACGGCGCGACGGCGTATGCCAATCACATCAACGGCTCGTACGTCTCCATCATTGACGTCGCGAGCCGCCGCGAGACGGCCACCGTCACGGGCCTTGCGGACAAGTTTTCGTCGGACATGATGCTGTCGGCGGACGGCGACCGGCTGTGGGTTGCGCACAAGATGGTCGGAAAGGTGTCGGTCGTGTCGCTGCGGCAGCGGAAGGTGGTCGCGGTGCTGGACACGGGCGGCGAGACCAACCACCCCATGTTTGCGGTGCTCAACGGCACCACGCACGGCTTCGTGACAGTGGCGGCGACCAACGAGACCAAAATGTACGCGCAACCCGACGCGGACCAGGCGCCCGTCTACGTCGGCGCCATCAAGGCTTCGGGGATCGAGCCGCATGGCCTGTGGCCGAGCCCAGACAACACGCGGCTGTTTGTCCTCAACGAGCACAGCGACACGGTGGACGAGGTGGATCTGACGGCGCGGCCGCTGCCGACCGTCGTGCGGACGCTGCACGTCGGGCAGGAGGGCCAGGCGCTCGTGTACGTGGCGAATGCGGTGCCGCACGGCAACGGCACGCAGAACCTCGGCCGGCAGGGCCTCGTCGAGACGCCGGCCGCCAACAAGCTTGTCACGCTTCACGGGCCGCACAACAGCGGCGGCGGAGGACAGCACGCGCCGTCGGCGCTCGTCACGGTGCGGCAGCAAGGCGGGCTGGACATGGTGCAGGTCATCGGTCGGGACCTGCAGCTCAACACGACGTATACCGTGTCGGCGACGTGCCACAAGTGCAGGGGCGTGCAGATCCCGCTCGTGGACTTTAAGCCGACGGTGCCGACGGGGACTGGATGCGGCTCGGCGCCGCAGGTGCTTGCGTTTGTCAAGTTTTTTGGCGTCTACGACTTGGAGTCGCTGACGCTGACAAAGGCCGTTGCAGGGTCGTCCTAGTATTGCTGGTGTGTTGATAGCTTGTCAAATAAGTTTCAGGTGCCCGTGTACGGTATATTTGAGTTGACAAATACTTTTTTCTTGCCTGGTATTCTCACGTCATGCCGCTAATAAGCATTTGACGTTGTTGTCGTGTAAACGGGCTCGTTGCAATGTGAGGCATTATTGTTTAAAACAGTTCGGAGATGCTTGATTTATATCCACTTTGTCCACATCATACTCTCTCTCGTCTTACAAATGATCGTGACTGGGGGTTGTGGGTGGTTGGTTGCCCGTCAAAGCTTCAGCCCAAACAAGTTTAGTCTCCGCCGGCGACGAGGCCGACGATGATGCGCGGCCGTTGACACGGGAGGGAAACGTGGTGTGAGCGTGGTCGGATGAGCTATTTTCAGCTTTCCGTCGACTTCATATCATGCAGGTCACGAGGACATGCAAGGCATAGGAAGGGAAAAAAAAAAGAAGAAAAAAGAACCTGCCGTCCGCAAATCTCCGATGCAATCGAGCATCTCCGGGGAGATGCTGCAGGGCAAAGCCAAAGTCAGCTCACTTTGCGAGCGAGGCGAGCACAATACTATCTGGAGCGACTCAATCAGGTTTTCTAGACGGGCTTTTTGATGGAACGTCATTGCCAAGTAAGCTTCATTTCACACAAAGTCTTTTTTTTTTTTCGTTTAATTTTTTTTTTGTCCTTCTTTCTGCGTTGTTTAGGAACGAGTTCGCGCACCAACTGCTGGCTGTCGAAGGTAAAAGGCTTTGTGAAGCAAAAAGTCTAAATCAAAAAGAAAACGACTGATTGGGTGCCCCGAACTAGCTAGTCAAGGGGCGGGTAAAGCGGGACGCCATGCGAGAACCCGGCGCGCACCCCTTCCTCGGGGACGCTTATCACGACGGTGGCGTGCGTCGTCACTTGCTCGCTTGCTTGCTAATACAACACATGCATATGCGCGACAATATCAACTCCATTTAACGGGCAAAGGATACAATATAATTGCGCACTACAAGGGACATGGACTATAGTAAAACGAGGTCGCGAAAAAGAGGCAAGTCGCCCGCCAGTCGCAGTGCCGCGCCCTCCCGGGTCATCGTCCCGACTCGCGCCGGCCAGGGCATTCTCCACACCCAGCGCCGAAGCAGAGCATCAAATCAGTCCACTTCCTGTCTTGCGAGCGGGCCGTCTGAACGACTAACAACTGAAGAGTCACGCATCCTTTATTTTCTGCTCTTTGTTTCGATTACGAGAGAGATTTTCGGGCCAGCCATTAGCTTTCAGGTTCGTCTCATTGGCTGTTAAGCCCGTCCCCCGTCTATACAGCCAGTGCCGGCAGGGTCCAAGTTGCGCAGCTCTGCAATGCAATATCTTGGCTTTTTTTGCTTTCTCCGGGGAGATTTCCGCATCACATCCCGTAGCTGTATATATAACATATTTGACATCTCACCCCATCGTCATGTTTCGCCCTGCATCTTCTCTTACCCAACACACCAACCACTTACACGACCCAAGCAACATCTTCTTTTAAACAAGTCGTCAGCAACTCCTTCACATACATGTTGCGACTCTCTCCTCTTCTTAATAAACGCATCGCGACAGCTCACGCCCTCCGCCTCGCCTCCTCCTTCCACACCACCGCCACCGTCAGCATGGCCCTCACCGCATCGCAGGTCGACATTGTCAAGTCGACCGCCCCCGTCCTCAAGCAGCACGGCGACACCATCACGCGCGTCTTCTACGCCAACATGCTCGCCGCCCACCCGGAGCTCAAAAACTACTTCTCTCTTCGCAACCAGGCCACCGGCGCGCAGCAGGCCGCCCTCGCCGCCTCGGTGCTCGCCTACGCCAGCTTCATCGACGACCTCCCGCGCCTGACGCACGCCGTCGAGCGCATCGCGCAGAAGCACTCATCCCTCTTCGTCCGCCCCGAGCAGTACGCCATTGTCGGCGAGCACCTCGTCGGCGCGTTCGCGCAGGTCCTCGGCGACGCCCTCACGCCCGACGTCGCCGACGCCTGGACCGCCGCGTACGCGCAGCTCGCCTCCGTCTTCATCGGCCGCGAGCGGCAGCTCTACGAGCAGCCGGGTCACTGGCAGGACTGGCGCGAGTTCGTCATCACCAAAAAGGAGGACGTCTCCGAGGGCGTCGTCAGCTTCTACCTCGAGCCTGCAGACAGAGAACCGCTGCCGAGCTTCCTCCCCGGGCAGTACGTCAGCGTGCAGCTCCCGATCGAGGAGCTCGGCGGGCTGCTCCAGAGCCGCCAGTACAGCCTCAGCGCGGCCCCCGGTGACCCCGTCACCAGCTACCGCGTCACGGTCAAGGCGGAGCCCGACGCCGCCGGCGTCGACCCCTCGGACGTGCAGAGCCTCGCGGCCGGCGCCATTGCCGGCATCGTCGGCAACCGCCTGCACGCGCGGTACCGGGTCGGCGACAAGGTGCAGCTGAGCTCCCCGCGCGGCGAGTTCGTCTTTGACACGGCCGCCATGGCCGCCGACGCGCCCGTCGTCCTGCTCTCGGCGGGCGTCGGCGCCACGCCGCTCCTCTCCATGCTCGACACCATCCGAGGCAGCAATGCGACGCAATGCGGCGCGGCCCCGCGCGCCGTGACGTGGGCGCACGCCGCGCGCAACGCAAACGCCGTGTGCTACGGGCAGCACGTGCGGCAGGCCGCCGCCGACGCCAACGCCAACGTCACGGCCAGGGTCTTTCTCAGCAACGTTGCCGAGGAGGACAAGGTCGGTGAGGATTACGACTACAAGGGCCGCTTCGACCTGGAGAAGCTCGTCGCCGACAAGGTCCTGCCGCTGGAGACGCCCGAGGCCGAGTATTTCCTCTGCGGGCCCAAGGACTGGATGGTGCAGGTCAGGGGTGACCTGAAGGCGAATGGCGTGAGCCTCGACAAGATTCACCTGGAACTGTTCGCCACGGGAGACGTTTAGGCATTGGCTCGTTTGCCTACATCGGGCTCCTCATGATGTAACAATTTTGTATACTAGACTACTGATTCACGTTTGAAATACCACTTATTCGCAAGCATTCAGACGTATGCCAGGGTCGGGTCCTAAATGTGCAAAGCAAACTCCCAGTATATTTAAGGTTGTGCGGTCTGATTAAAATAGAAATAAGGAAAAGAATAGGTAAATCAAACTCCAGTCCCAACCGTCCCATTCCCTGGCAGCCATGCCCTCTCTTCCTTATTATCGCGGTTGAAAACACAAAACGTCCCAAAGCACCAAAGAAATGAGTTGAGAAATATCCATATAGCTCAACAGCCAAAAGGACAACCTTGTCCCTCTCCCGCCATTCTCTTGTCACTGCCCATCTCCGCGGGTGCTCCCCAATCTTGCTGCCGAGTAGACAGTCGTTCCCATGCCCCGTATTTTTTACGCCCGAGTGCGCAGCAGCGCACCGATGCCCTCCTTCCAAACAACACGAATAATCATCGCTGACGGTAAATCATGCAGGGGTATGAGTATGATTGCCGCCCTCGGCTGATACGCACACACAAACCTGTGTGCGCCCTCAAGATACAAAACGCCAATTCCAATTTGTTGTCCCCAGGCAAGTCGCATTTTGCCTTGCCGAAATCGCTGATACGAAGAACCGTCTGGTGTAGTCGCTCCATAGTGTATGCCGAATAATCTTTCCGTAAAACCACGGAGAAAAAAGTGCGCCGTGATCAGTGGAAATGCCACTCCGATTGCCAATTCCTAAAGCCGTGCCAAAAAGTAAACAACTCCCAGATGGATGCCCTACCGAGAGGCCAAACCTGCCTTGTCTCGTCCCGAAAATCCAGATTGTTGGTATTTAACAAGACGTTCCTCCCAATTTCCCCATATATGCCACACGGTCCCGCGATCCGGCAGTCCACAATTAAGTATGAAACCCTTTGCCGGATGTATAAGTTTTCCACGTCCTCGATTTTCGCCCGTTTGATATACTGGTCCGACTCAATAGTCGTCCAAGTTTTCCTTGCGCCGAATTTTGCATCACAAAACATTGTTTAAGCGCCGCCCTTCCTCCGAGTTGCAGCATAAAAGAAAACATAAAGAAACATCCAAAACTCCAATTGTATACGGATGAGGTAAGGTTTAGCCCCAAACACTGGCCTGGGCACCGAGACCAGAAGAGGCCTGGCCCCATACACCGTTGCCGCGACCCCAGCCGCCCGAGGTGGCAAGAGGCGTGGTGGAGCGCTTAGCCTGGGCACCAGAGGTAGGGGTGCCGGCCGGGCGGGTGCCGATAGGGGCGACGCTGGCACCACCCTGCTGGCCGGGCTTAGAGCCAGGAGCCAGATCGCGAGGAGGAGAGGCTCCGGTAGGGCTGGAGGTGCTGGTACGGCTCTGGGCGCCGACAGCATTGTCAAAGACCTTGTTGTTGGGGCCGGAGCTCTGCGGGCTAGTGGTGCTGTTGGGGCGAGGGCTCAGCTCGTTCTGGCCAGAGCCATGATCCTTGGCCGAGGTGGGGGTACCGGCATCAGCAGGAGGGCGACCGATGCCGTCAAAGGTCATGGGGGAAGCGCCGCGAAGGCTGGAAGCGCCGCTGGGACCGGGGGCACCCTTGCGAATGTTGCCGCTCTCATCGACGTAGCTAGTCTTGTCGGCGAACGGACCTTCGCCGTACAGAGCGCTGCGCTGGCGGGCAATCAGCTCGCGAGTCTCCTCCTCCGACATGTGCTTGCTGTTGTTGCTCGCATTGGTGCTGGGGGCGGGGCTGCTGGTGTTGTTCTGGGTGTTGCCGGCAGGATCAGCAAGAACAGCTACGGAGACGATGCGTTAGTACACAGCACTTAAAGCAGCAAACAATCACAGGCGTTGGCCCTGGATTAAAAGGGTTCCCGAGAGAAGCAAACCGTGATAGAAAGCGACTGGGGCCAACGCAGCGAGCGGGAAAAATGCGTATCAAGACGATGGAGTACCACTCGTGGCCAGTGCTGTTCTATTTTGGGTATTTTGCTCTCTTGGAAGGAATCGCTAAACTGCAGAGGGTGGCCTACTTCGTTGATATTGCTGCTCAGTGTGGAGGTTTCGAAGTTCTCGTTCGCGCTGGGCGGCCATGCGCCTCTTGGCCTGCATCACCTGCTCGGCATCGTTGGAGCCGCGGGACGGCTGGTGGTGTCTCTGCTGGGCGTAGAAGTTCTGGAGGTTAGGGCCAGGAGGGCCGCGGGGTTCGTCAAAGTTGTTGACGGAGTGGGATCGGGAGCCCTGGCCGTGGGGGGTGCGACCTGCTGCGACTTGAGATGAGTATGTGACAAGAGGGAGGGAGGCGTGGGGCAATGCGGCGTTGCATCCGTTGTAATACTTACGGCGTCCGCTCATGGCATAGCCTTTGCCAGACTTTTGAAGATTCTCGTGGGCGCGGTCAACCTCTACGGACAGGTCAGCGATGCTCGATGCCAGGAGTGCGAGCGAGCCGGGTCAAATTTGCAACTCAGGGGTATCGTGGGAAAAAGTATCGAATAGGTGGAAAAGGCGTATGTTGGGTGCAGTAGAGAGAAACATACCATCAAACTGGTAGGAGAAGGCATAGTCGTCCTGGGGCTGAGGAGCGCTGGCACCTGGAGAAGGGGTCAATATGGCGCATAGGATACAACGTGGCCGTGAGGCTGGTCAGTAAACATACCCGTTCGAACGGGAGTGGCGGTTCTCTGCTGTTCCCAGTTGTTGGGCTGGTGCTGGGCTTGGCCAGCAGGCCACTGCGCATTCTCGTAGTAGGACATGATGTCTGTAGATGAGAGAGGCACAAGTCGGCAAAGATGAATGAGGCGACGGCGGAAAAGCCAGGAAATGTCTCGGGCAAGTGGGTGACGTCGAGCTGAAATGGGATGGTCTGGTGGGAAATTTGTCAGCGGGGCGCGAGTTTTTCGGCTTGGCGAGCTAATGTGCGGCAGCCCAGAGAGGTTCACGAGATGCGAAAAAGGAGGGTGATGGGAAAGCAAGATATGCAGGATGAAGCAGAGGGACGCAAAGGTGAAGCAAGTCAGGCCGACGCGACAGGGTGATGAAGAATAGATTTGCGCAGTCGCACAGATGGTGGTGCTGGTCCCGGGCGAGAGAGCCCTGTCCGCTGCTGACCTGAATCTTCAGGGGTTCGGCGGGCTTGGCTCTGGGCCCAGAAGAAGAAATTCGGGGCTCCAGAAGCGCTAGCAATTTTTCTTCGCCGCGGTGTTCTAGCGCAGAAGCCGAAAATATAGCGGGTGAAGGGCGCTGAGGGTGCCGAATACAGTGCAGAGGAAAAGCCGTTGGGGCTACCTACCCACCTGGAACAGTCAAGCAGACCCTCTGGGGAAATTGTTCCAGCGGTTGGCCGCTCGGAATCGAAAGATGGGAAACGGCGGCTTTGCGAAGAGAAACTCGAGAAATACGAGTTTGTCGTGTCGAGAGGCTCAAAGGGAGGTCGGGACAAAGCAAGACAGTGGCAAGCAAACCGATACTAGCTTAGGACTCGCTCTGCTGGATGGGCGGGCGATGACGCAAACCAAGCGCAGACAAAGAGAGACAGGGTCGCAACGCGGAATACCAGTACACTGACAATCGCTCAACGTTAGACCCAAGACCACAAGCGTTTAACCGTGGCTTCTCTGAACCAATATATCGTTGGTGAAGTCTTGTCAACGGTCGTTTGAAATATCTATTCAAACGTATATAGCTTTTGCGGTCGAAAAAAGGAACCGAGGGAGAAGGAGAATGCAGTATGACGCAAAGGGTGCCAAGGCAAGAGAGAAGGAAAACTGGGCGCGGCGCAGAAAGGAGTAAATAACTACGTTATTAGGTGGCCCAGCAAGCAGCACAAGACCAAGACATGCACGACTTCAAGCTGAAAAGGCAACGAGTGCCTCCTCAGTCGCGAGTTAAGGCAAAGCGGACACGGAGGATGCGGAACGGCCCAGCTAAGATTACTACGTATCAGTAATAAATAGCGTGTTCCCAGAAGAGAAGTTCCACGGCGAGAAGCGGTTCCCTTTTGCCAGGATTCGACGAGTGGACGGCCTGGCCTGCCTTGTGTAAATGGGCCAACAAGGCGCCTCTTTTTTGTGGCCTTGCCAGCGCAGCTTGTCCACTATAACAATTTCGCCAGTGGAAATGTGACTGTGTTCCTACGGGCGGTTCTGTTGCCGTAAGCCGGGGGCTCTTTGGACGAAATTGCTTGAACTCAATAAAAGCTGCTCCAAGCCAGCGCGTGCCTGCATCACTGTAAGCGCACTCAGGAGAAGTCATGGCGCTCAGCACTTGATCTCCTTTTCCTCGCCCTCTCTGTGCAACACCGGTCACGTACCCAGACGCCATACTTTGCGCCCGTCCCCAGTTGGAGACGTCACAGAACTTTGTCACCGGCATCTTTTCTTCTTCGCGGCGGCGGCAATCCTCCTCGGACAAAAAGGCCCCCGGAACCGCAGCACACCACCACTCTCGAACATCCAGCTGGGGGCATCCCGGCCGGGGCTAGCCAGGCAGGTGGCGTCGAAACAATGCCCGTAGTGGCTTAGCGGAAACCGGGCGGGCCGGCGCTCGTCTTCTTTTTATCTTTTTTATCTTTTGCCTTTTCTTCTTTCGCTGGCCTGACGTGGTGGTGGCTGCAATCGTTCCCACGACTGGATGAAGTCGTGCACGGTCTCTGAAGTCTTTGGGCAGTTCCAATCACATTCTGAATTGCATATCCGTTTCAACTTGGTCAGAGGAGTACGCTGTCCCGGTCGTTAGTGTAGCAGAAATCGATACTGATAGCTGGTTCCCTTTAATTGCCAGGTAAGTCATGCCATCGGATCTGTCCGTTGCAATGCGTCTTCGCTATTGGAAACTGGGTCGCCACCCAACTTCTTTAGCCGGTGATGACAGCGGCATTCAACCCGTTTCTTGAAACCCCTGTAGAGACGAACACGAAACCACAAGAGGGCGCGTCTCTACTGATACTAAGTAGCAGTCGTTTCCTTGTCATTCACCTTGGCATCCCAAGACCGGGCAGGCAACCAGGTCAGCTCACCCACACACATTTGGCTACATTTGCTACAGTCCAGCTCATCAGCCGGCCGGCCTATCATACCTGGCAGCCAGCTGCCCGGGTCTCACACACACCATCATGTCGTGTCACGCCTGTTCGCGCATCACAGTGTGCCGATACCACCGCTTGTCCGAGACGGGCATAGACGCCGGTCGCCAACAACAACAGAAAAAGCAAACCAGTACTCGTCATGATCTTGTCCACTGTAGGAGATTCGCCCACCCGCATCATTGAGTGACTCGTCAGCAGCGAACCGCTTCGCAGAACACCGCCGTTCCCTGGTCGAGTGGCGCTCCATGGTTCCCCATCTCAAGGCCTGTCTAGCGAGGCGTTCTCCGCGCGCCCGCCCGCCGTAGTTGGTAACAAAATTGTAATAAATAAAATACACCCATGTGCAAGAAACCGTCGGCTCCCGCCAAGACAGTTGGCATATTATGACGCTACCCAATGTTCATGAGCGGTTCATCAAGTTGTCACTCACCAAAAGGTCCCTTGCTTACTGCCTGTACTTCCATTAGCCCGCAAAGAGTCTTCTGCGCCATGTAATAACTCATAAGCAACAGAATGAAGAAAACAAGCTTCCGTCTGCATCCCAGCGCAGTCCTGACTTCTGACTGCATCTCCCATCCTCCTGCGTCCATCCTCCCCACACCGGCCGCTCACTTCCAGAGTCTCCACGCCAGCATGCAAATGCACATGCACGCAAAGCAGTCCAGCACCAACCACGGTCCCTCCGCTACCTCGGGCATACATATGCACGTTCACCCATCAAATCAGAGAGCACAAAACAGGGGCTTTTCTCTCTTCATTCTGGTTCTTTTTCTTTTTCGCAAGCCCCCCGAATTTCCCCCGGGCCGCACTCACGCCTGGCCATGGGCGCCCCATGATGCTGGTGTTACCTGTTTCTTATTATTCAACTTGGGGGGGCCCTTTCGCGCGATCGCGGCTGGAAAAGGAGCAGGACGACATCTTTTTATT
The DNA here is from genome assembly GCF_028009165.1 of Akanthomyces muscarius. Taxonomy (NCBI): domain Eukaryota; kingdom Fungi; phylum Ascomycota; class Sordariomycetes; order Hypocreales; family Cordycipitaceae; genus Akanthomyces; species Akanthomyces muscarius. The sequence goes on along the minus strand of NC_079244.1, from coordinate 1,140,093 downwards.
TGAAAAGCACTCCACTTTCATCTGCAACCGTCATCCGCTCATTCTGGGCCAAAATCCTGCCAAAAACATCCGGCTCGGTCTGCCATTGGAAGTGAGTGGGGTCGCCAATTTCCCCTATTCTGCCTGCTCATCTCTGCATCAGCTTCTTCATCTGCGCCTCGCGCAATGTGAGATTACTTGTTTCGTCTTTTATTTGTTTGTTTATTTTCGAGCCGGTTCTGGCGATGCCAGAGTAGTCGTAGTCGTAGAGCTGTATTGAAATGCAATATACGGCCAAGACGGTCCGGGCGCCAGACTACTGCGCCGTTCCGTCTTGGTTACACATGCCGTAACCCGCCGGATCGCCTCGACTCCCGAGTCTGTAAGGGGTGCACATCCGGCACATAACTAACCATGACATCACGTCAACCCGCCGATAAGCGAATCGAATCGTTCAACAGCTGCTGTCGCCGGAAAGCCTTGGCGCCACCGGGCAACATCTGAATGTGCAAATGCGCGCCACACGAGTTTATGCAACGATTAAAAAAAACACAGCATATTCATTGCTATCTAGACTGATACACACGTCCGCTCACAGCAATGCCAGCTGAGCAGAGTCCAAACACGCACCGATTCTGTTCAAGAGATTACAAGAACCATGAAAGTAGAATTTGTAAAAACACACAAGCTCATTCCAGCCATCACTCCACACATTTCCTTACAGAAGCATGGTGCCGGCGACAGCGACAGCGATAGAGGCCAGAGTGGCAACCATCGAGGAGCCAGAGAGAGCAGCCGAGTTCTCCTTCGAGCTGCTGCTGCTGTTAGAGCCAGAGCCGTCAACAGTGACGTTCTTGGTGGAAAGGCCAGAGTCGCCAGCAGTCTGGGAGCCAGAGCCAGTCAGGCCAGGGCCCTTGCCGGCACCATCCTTCATGTACTTCTGGGCCTCCTTGGGCATCTCAGGCAGGAGCTTGGGGTCAACGTCCCAGCCGGTGGCCTTCTCAGGGCACTTGGACGAGTGAGAGCTGGTCTGGGCACCACCGTCACCGCTGGGGGCAGCGTTGGACTTGAGGGATGACTTGAAGTTGTCGTACTCGGCGCCGTCGCCGTACTTGGAGACATCGCCCGTACCATCCTTGCCGCTAATTTGGACAATGCCATACTTGGACTCCTCGTACGAGTACTCGTACATTATACCGCCAGAGTAGACACCAGTCATTTCTTTGCTCATGAGCGCACCAAGCTCGTCAAACTTGCGAGGGGTGTTCTTGTTGCAGCCGTACTCGGAGAGGAAAAGAGGGAGGCCGTAGTCGGTGAAGTTCTTAACCTTGGCATCCCAGCCAGAAGTGGCGAAATCACTGTTGCACCACGAGTAGTCGTTGAAGGCGAAGAAGTCGGAGCGGACCTCATCGGGACCGCAGTTCATGTACAGGGCAGTCTGGAAACGGCTTTCCGAGACATCGGCAGCAGAGTAGCCAACCGGGATGGCTCGCAAGTTCTGGGCCTTGATGTAGGCGCGCAGATCACGAGTGACGGCCTTGATGTAAGGAGCATTGAACTCGTTGCCAACCTCGTTGATGACCTCGTTGCCGGAGAAGAACGCGAGAGTGTTCTTGTACTTGGCAAACTCGGAAACAGTAGCAAAGATGCTCTGGAGGTAGGCAGCATTGTACGACAGGGAGGCCATGGCGGGGGATCCGCGGTTGATCGAGTAGCCCTTTTCGCCACCAGTGTTGACGTCAAGAACGAGGTAGATGCCAGCATCGGCCAAAAGACCCATGCACTCGGTGTGGTCGGCAGAGTTGTCGACCGTGTAGACACGGACGGTGTTGACACCAAGGTCCTTGAAGTTCTCGATGTCACGGCTGCAAATCTCTTTGGAGGCGAGAGGGTCGACACGGGCAGAGTCACCACCAGGCTGGTAGTCAATACCGCGGATGTAGAAGCGCTCGTTACCCTTGTAGAAGGCTGGAGAGGAAATCTAGTTAGCCAAGGGGCTCGGCATCGCTTGGCGCGGGGACTGAATCTGTCGCTTACCGTTGCCCTTGATTGTGATGGGGGTCGGGTCGGCACGCTTGGTGGGAGAGCCCGAGACGACGCCGGCGGCGGCGAGGGCCGAGAGGAGAGCGAAGCCCTTCATGATTATTCTATAGAATGCTTCGGAATGTAAAAAATGCGCACGAGAGCTGGTGATTCTTGATGAAACAGTCGAGCGGGGTGACTGGTGGTCGAGATGAAAAAGCGGCAGATGTTGGAGAGAGCGTAAGAAGTGGAAGTCGTCGAGCGAGTCGAAAAAGGCTACCAACAAAGAGCGGGTTGGAGCAGTTGCGAAAGGTGTGATGGGAGAATTAAAAATGGAAGGAAAAAACGACGGAAGTTGAAAGAAGAAGCTGCCGACACAACGAATTGGAATTGGGAGGAAGGAGGAAAACGAGCGATTGAAGGAGGGAGGGAGGTCTAGAAATGAAATAGGCCAGGGGGCGTGTGTAAGAAGCAGCGCTAGGGACAGGCTGGGGAACAGGACGAGGAATGAAAGGAGAACCAAGGCACAGCCTCAATGAACCCTGCCAGTGGCCACTTTTAGCGCCAGTGCAGCCATTCATTATTCCAGCGAATGTCCAGCCCCCAGCAGATACTACTGGTACATGCAGCGGGAATACGGGGGAGGCTAGGAGGGCTCCAGCGCGTTTTTTTCAGCGGCGCGATCAGCCAAGCACGCCTGCAATGCCTGGCGCCAGCGCGAACAGCAGGGGCGAGCCCAAGATTCGCGACCAATCATGTGTGGCGCCAGGCTATTTAGAGTGCAGCGCGAGGGGCCATTCGTGCCTGGTCTGCACCTATTATTGGCCCCGCCACTGCCAGGCACCGGACCGATGGCAGGCCAGGACGGACAGGCCCAACCCACAGCGAATCCACCTCACTAGGAGCTTTCCTGTTGGGGGCCTACCTCGCAAAACGGTGCGCCTAGTACGGTGCGATCATGTACCTCGCTATCCTGCGCTCATCGCCATTGATTACTAGCGCACATCACAGAGCATCACTTCCTACAACAGTCAGCTGCTGCCCGTCGTTTCAGGGGCAAAGGGGGGCTGCCGCCGCCATGCGAGGGTCCAGCAAGCCGATCGTGCTTTGGCAGTTTGGTCGCACAGCCGGGGTCTTTGGCCTTTCAACTTTCCTTCCAGGCGTTTGGGCAACTCTCTCTGTTTCCATCTCTTTGCCAAACCGCTTCGGAAATCTCTTCTTGGCTTTCCTTCCGTCTCCACTCCACGGCCATCGACCTCGCACACCTCGCTGCTTGGACCAGGCAGACAGGGATCCCTTGACAACGGCCAGCGCTCCTCCCAATCTCAGGGAGAAGCAAAGGGAGCCACTCACTCACCCCCAGAAAGCTTACGTCGTTTGGTTCCAGCGCGCGTGTTTCACCTCATATGTCTGCCCTCCAAACTCCCCTTTTTCGCCTATTTTGCTTGTGTGTCTGCGTGTTTTGGCCTGTCTCGCATAGCCACAATGGGGGTGGAGGACAGTAGCAAGCCAATAATGCGACCCCTCCTTCTCCAGTCTTTTTCTTAACTGCGGCGCGCTTTTGGCTTCGCGGGTATACCAGTCGGAAGGAATCCTCGCCGCACGTAATTTTTATACTTCGTATTAACTTAGTCGGCGCCTTCTTGGGCAAAACGCCACACCGCACGTGAGGTTTTAGGTCTGCTCATGCCCTCTCGTGCCTCTAAATCGTCTCCGACCGGAATCGCCGCCCATATCGATTGACGAGAATACATCTCGTGTTTCCGCTGATGAATCTGCCGGGCCCGTCTGGGAATACGAGTCACCGTTGCCAAGCGAAACGCTTCTATTTCTACTCTGCGGCTTTTAATACCATTCCTTCAGATCCCCAATACGAGAAAGCATTGCGTGGCCCTCCAGTGCAGTAGATGGCCACAGTGCGCAGAGCGCAATGCAAAGTTGCACCATACAGTGCTACATACAGTGCAGCTATGATTACCGCCCCGCCTATTGGCGCTCATCACTTTGTCCATCAAAGACACCCAATTTCATCTGGTTCTCCCTGATGTATCACATTTTCCATCACAAGAGTGCAAATTGCGCACCGAAGCACAAACGCACAATTGCATTGTGTCCTTGACATCATCGGCTGCTCTCCCGTGCGTAAACGAGGCTGCGACTTCTTGCAGCTACATGTATATACTGGTAGCCAGGACATTACCACCAGCCTCGCCTGCTTCGGCGATTCGTTCTCAGAAGCTCGTTTCAATACGCTCATGCTGCAGCTTGATTGTGCTAGAATTAAATACAGAGTACGTAATGATTCGAACCCTTGGTCTAAAAATCTAAGAAATATGTGTGTCCAGCTCCTCCAACGCAGCGGGCAACTAACTGCTTTACGGAATACAAGTAAGCGATTGTCACGGAGTGAACAGCTGAATAAGAAAACAGAGAACAAAAGAAATAAAACTCGTACGCTAGAAATGAGTGAGAAGTCATGCATCGAATCTGCAAGCTCTATGAGTTACTGGTCACAAATGTCTGCATGTCGCAAGAGGAGAGCAAAGCCATGCGGGTGTGATGTGATGTTCTCCCAGCATTCGGATTCGGCAGTCTCCAGCGCACCGCAATTTGCTTCATGGCCCTGAAAATCAAGCAATGCCGCCGCTGCCGTCTCTGCCCGGCATCACTCCGGAGCCGCTCCCTACATCGATCGCGCCGCCGCCACCTCCGCTGCCTGGAGAGCCGCCCGAACCAAGATTTTAACCACCGGCGCTCGCGCCCAGGTCGCCGAGGTCAGCATCGAGGCCCTGGCCGTTCAGACAAACGTTACTGCCGAGGCCTCCCTCGGGACCGCCGCCGGTGCCGGCACCCAGGCCACTGTTGACAGCGGCACCAGCGCCAGCCCCTCCGTCAAGCCCGGCGCCGATGCCGCCATTGAGGTCGTTCCCGGCGCCAACATCCAGGCGAGCGCTTCCGTCTCTTCCGAGTGTCCTAACCAATACTGCATGCTAATCTGCAATACTCGTCACGGGGCAACTTACCAGCGAGTCGCACCTTTGACCTCCTCGTTTGAGAGCACACTTCACGACACGCGTGTTCATATTCGGCGCTGGGAGACTGCAGTCCATTTTACGTGGTTTATTGTGACTTGTCTCAGCTCCCGAACCGTCCTAGAAAAAGTATCAAAACAAATTCATGAAGCTATCTGGAAACGTTGGTCGTTTCGGTAGTAAAGTAAAGAAATGATCATCGAGTCGTAAGTTGCCAACGAAAAAAGAGCCCTTTTCGACGCCGCCACCACCGAACCAGAGCAAGCCATACCGCAAATAAAAACAAGCAAAAACGCCAGAGTCTGGTCCTATTATGAATCTGAACTGTAAGCCAATTGACCTTTACTGCTTCGCCTCTCTGCGGCTGTCGTCCTCTCCGTCCTCCTCTCCGAGCTCCTGCACCGTTCGTTTAATTGCGTCGCTGGCTTGCCCCTAAAGCCACCCGTAGAAAAAGGCATTCGAGTTGTCCCTCCAGGATCATGCGTTCAGTCAATTGGCAAGCCGATCCTTGCTCAATTTCAGTGCATCCGGAGTGGCTTTGTCGAAATCATTCAGTGCTGCCTTACCTCGAGCCTCGAGCTCTAACACCTTGTCGTGTAGCGTTTGAGCTTTTTCTTCATTCAGCCGCTGGCGATCATCGAGCTTCTTGCTGTAGTCTGATAGTAGTCTATCCACCGCTGCCTTTTTTTACTCAATTAGCTGCTGACGACCAGCTTCGAGCTCATCAGCTACTTGCTGGCGCCGGGCCTCGAGCGCTGTCTTGTTTTGCTCAATCGGCTGCTGACGACAGGCTTCGCGCTCAGCTTTGAGCATATCGTCGCTCTATTTTTTACGTTGAGCTTACCACTGAATTTGGCGAATTTTCAGCTCAGTAGCCGAGTCTCGCGCCTCATTTTGCCATTGACGACATTTGCCTCATGCTCTTTCTACGTTCGGAGCTGGACATCGAGCCCCATTCAAGACCTGGCACGGACTAACGGACGTATCGATCATAATCGTGGCTACACAACACAATCTTCACCAATTATCATCGGCCTGTCATCTATAATCACAAAAGCTCTCAAAAGTTAAAGCAAGGCAATACCGTCCCCGTCTCTGGCCCTCCCAAGAGCGTGGTAGCGTGACAAAAGAGAAAACGGCACAGCTACCCTACAACAGCCCAAACCAACACCTAGAGCTTGTTCGAGGATTCCCGCCCAAGACGTAATGGATCGACTGCGCCGTATCATCGCGCTCCTCACGTATGTATTCTGCTAGCAGAAGCGCCGGGCCCTTCTCGATGTCATCTTGCGTTGCTACCCCCTGGTGGCTTGTGTCATTCTCGCTTCTAGCGTAAAAACATGGCTCCGACAAATCACAGGCATCACAGCTACATGAAATGCAATGTGTGTATACTCAAGAAATCGATTTTCCTCTCCAGAAAAAAAACTGTAAACAAAACCGACGGGATAACCCGCATGACTGCCCGGTATTCAAACTTATCACTTGCCCACTCGCCCCCGTTCACAGCCTCCCTCCCATTTATACCTTGAAAATCTCCGTAACGCCAGTCCAGGCGCCCTTGGCTCTCTCCTCCCAGTAGCCGTCCTTGCCCGTCCTGATGCGCCAGCACTCCTCTCCATCGGTGCAGTCCTCGTCCACCCTGACAAACCAGCGCGGGGCGTACGCCTCGCCGCTGTCCTCGAGCTGGCGACGGCGCACGCGCTGCTCCTCCTCGAGCTTCTGCTTCCACGTCTCGGCGTCGTCGAGCGCGCCCTCCTCGGCCATACGCTGGTCCGGCCGCAGGCGGCTGTCGGTGGGCGCCAACTTGCCGTCCTCAATCTCGGTAACCTCGTTGAGCGTCGCGGCGAAGCGCGTCAGGCCGTATGTCTGTGCCGCATTCTCCACCAGGTCGCCAACGTGCCACACCTCGTCGCCGCCGGCGCTGTGCTTACCCTTGCCAGACTTGTGCAGGCCAGTGGTCCATGTGCCGGCCATGCCCGCGCCGGCGTCGCTGCCGTCGGGGTTCAGGATCTCCACGTGCACGTCCTCGGAACGTCCGCCAAACATGCCCTTGCTGCGGAACTCGATGCTCGCTTTGTGGCTTGTTGTGTCGTTGGTCACAGTCATTGTGCCGACAGGCTCTACATATTTCTCGCCCATGACAACGTTGCGCAAAAACATGTTGGCAATGTTCCAAGAGTAGAGCTCGTCCTTGCCGTCAGCGAGATGTAGCACCACGCGTACGCGGCCGTCGGTAGTGATTTCTGCGCTCTTGCCCCAGAACTTCTGTCCAGGTGCAGCGCTTTGAGCAAGCGACCACTGGGCTGATTCGGCGTGAATGGCCAGCTTAACGGGGCGGTGCTGCACCTTTTCGACCAGAAGCCTGAAGCCACCAGGCGTCTCAGCGTCGCCACGGATAAGTTCAAAGGTCTCACCAAGAAGCGGGTTAAACGGCTTTCGAATAGCGCGCTCCTTGGCCCGACCACTGCTGAACTGGGAAACGGCGAAAGCAGCGACGTAGATTAGACGCTCAGCCGGGGCCGTAATCTTAGAAGCCTTGTCCAGCAGCTCTGCGTATTCAAGTTGTTCCGATAGCTTCTGCAACAAGGAGAGCGGCTCGTTCGCAGACACGGGCATACTAATGGTGCTGAGATCCTTGCCGACATTTTTCCTTACAAAGGCAATTAAGCTTGGCGGTAGTACAGTCGCGGGAGGGATAGTTTGTCGACGATTGACTTTTGAAGTAATGGGTAGCGGCGCAAGCGTCTTTGACTTGATGGGGTAGAGATGATTCGCGCCGTCGGGACCAATGGCCTCCTCAGCCTCCATAGAAGAGACGGACGAGCCATCATCTTCGTCTTCCTCGGACTCGGCAGCCGATTCCTCGTCGCTTTCGTTGATCTTGAGTACTCTCGACCTGGCATCCTCGGCATCGAAGAACTCGTCAACTGTAGAGGCAGTGCTTTCCATGCTCAATCTGGACGTGGCCTGGATAGGCGGGGCCGTAGCCATACGCCTTCTCTTGTTGGTGCCAATCAAGCTCGTAAACTCTGCAACGACCGAGTCCAAGTCAGCCAGAAGAGATTCGCAGTGACTATGAAGGCTCTTTTCCTCTTGGACAGCGCTCTTGGACCTTCTCTTGCCCGCTTTGGACCCGTTCGCATCGAGGGTGGTCGCACTGCCTGGCATCGGGACAGCCAAAGCGGAAGCCGTGGCTTGTTGCAGGGCAGGCGACATTCCAGGTGCGCTGGATTTGCGGCGCCAGAATGACTTTTTCTCAGCTGCCGCGAAGTAGCTCTCGCCATCCTCACCGATCGATGCGGCGTTGGGGGAGAGCGCAGCAGGGCTTACACCAGGCTTGGGGAGTGCGGCAACCTCCTTGGTGAGGCGGCGCAGCGCATCTCGAGTTCCCACGACACGACTTACGAGTGTCTCGACCTCATGCCACTCGGCTTCCTCTTCTTGATCAGGGGCCCGTTGTCGGCCAGAGGTAGTGCGTGCCCTGGGGGCTTTGGACTTGGCAGATGTCTGTGACGTTTCGCTTTCAAGGCCACGGGCAGCACGACTCGCCTTTTCCAGCGCGCGAGCCCATTCCTGGAACTCTTTGGCATTGGGAGCTCTCAGATGCCAAACCTCGGCGCCAGAGTCGATACTAATCTCGCGACGTCTCTCGTCTGCGGCAATAGCTGCGAGACTAAGCGGGATGGCACCGCGAAGAGCAGAGGAATTGCGGTTGTAGTAGTATGAGAGGGTGTAGGTGGAATAGTCGAGCGAGAAGAAGCGACGCGCATAGCCCTGACCCTTCTTTCTTCTTCTCTTGGAGAGGGTGCCGACGTGGTATGACGCAGCGTAGCCGTCGGTTCTGTTGGAAGCGGATCTGGCGCGACCGGTCGCATCAGGACTGTGGATGCTGTCGGTTGACGCACCGGCGTCTGCGTCTTGTGAAAAGGCGCCGCTTTTGCCGAGACTCGAATGGCTATCTCTGGCCTTTGGGACCTGCAAATTCGGGATGGTAGTCGTGCCCTGGGGAGGTGCGCCGGTGGGATATGTTAGGACAACAAATGTGGCCGTCTTGGAGGTTTGCTTGGAAAAAGTGTTGTCAAAAACGAGGCCGTACATGCCGCCCTGCCCATCAAGGACATCGTGCGTGCCTATGGAGACCTTGTCGGCCTCGCATTTGCCGATCCATTTGACCTGTATGAAGCCCTTGCTCGCAAGAATCTCTTGGGCCGTGTCTTTCTTGTTGCTCTTGTTTGCTTTGCCTTCGTCAAGTTCGGGAGGTAGCGAGCCACCTTCGGCAGAGGAAGAGGTGAGGGTCGTGGCTCCGGAGCCGGGATGTCTGAAGATGCCAAAGTAGCTGCAGGACGTTAGCCTCGGCACGCAAATGGGAAGTTGCTGGGATAACATACATGGACTTCTTATGAGGTTGAACACTCCATGAGAGAGTAGTTCCAGCGTCGGCGCGGACCCAGCGCACAATGTACGACTGCGCCAATTAGCTTATGGACTCATGTCGCTTGCGACGGCGGCGTGGCATACCTTGCTGTGGACTTCGAGCCTCTCGATGCCGGCCATGGTGGAAAGATGTTGTGCAGCACACTGGCAATCAATGCCCTAATGCAGCTTGTTAAGTCGCGGTGATGAATGTTGCTCGTCCATACAGCGTGGAGGAGTCGAGGGAGGTCCGTTTCGCGTGAGCTGCCGCGGGGGATGGGGTACAAATGAGGGCCCCGTTGGTAAGGGCAAGGCAGCTGTTTGCGCCGGGGCAGCTATTGGTCGTTTAGCTGCGCGGAAGAGATGCGAAGCAGTAGTGTGGGTGGTGTCGAGACAAGAAGAGGGTAAAGTCGCGAGAGCAGTAGATATCCAAGCCAGCCGGGACAAGCAGCCTTGTGAAATGTACTGAGAGGACAGTTAACAGGGTAGATATTATGACGAGGAGGTGATGTGCATGCCCGTGCCTCGTGGTGTGGGGACGGACCTCGGAAGGCGAAGGGGACAGCTTGGGGACGCCGTTGGGTGTTTTATTAGCGGGTGTCTTAGTGGCTGCATGCACTACAGGGCGACAGTCTGGCGGACAGGTAGCGCTGCAGTGCAGGCACAACAGCGCTGCCAGCTGTCCCCCTTCAGGGCGTCTGAGCGCTCCGAGATCCCCCATCCAGCCCCGTCCAGCCCCATCGGTGGCCGGGCGTGGCGGCCTACAGAGGGTCTCTTGGCGTCTGCCCCGCGTCAATCGACCGGAGTCTCGGGCGGTCTCAAAGGTTAACCTTGTCCTTGACAAGCCGGCCGTGTTTTGGCTGTCTTTTGCGTGCTGATTTTTGTGTTGACGAGTGCTGGTTGGTCCTTCTAGAAGCATGGCTTGCGAATCGACAAACTGCCCACAGACATGCCGCCACAACGTTACCCTGCGGTCGTGGACGCAGTGACATGCAGTGATGCAATGCCTCTGCTACTTTGTGCCAAGTAGAATCTGTCCGCAAAACAACCTAGGAGCGTCCGCCCGCCTTGGCCTAGCTAGTGTGGTCGTATTACAGGCCGAGGGGCAAGCCTCTGTGGGCAGACAACACAGCCGCGGCTGGCTTCGGACGCTGCGGACGCTGCGGAGAGGCTGGCGACGCACATGACGAAGACTGCTCGTACAATACGAGCCGTATCCGACTGCTGAGTACACATGGCATGTTACAGATAAAACCCAAGACTGACTCTAGTATGCAACCGACAATGCCACACGACTGCAAAAGACCAACGGCTGAGCATCCATCGGCACATACTGTAGAGTAACTGGTAAAATTATTTTTTTGAGGCCCTGCCTTTAGACCTCATGGTCGCATTGCCATACATGCGATTTACAGGTAGGTAGCTAGTTTAAATATGAGCGAATGCGTTAGAGCCTTGTCCCTCTGCCACTCCGTCCGTACTCTCTTCATCCTTTTTTTTTTCACGTCGCTCCTTTACCTCACGGCCCCCTTCTTGATTATTTTTATTCATTCAAGCTCGATATAATTATGAAATTTTGTGATTAGTCTGACTTTGGTCAGAATGTCTTGTCGTGTGTTTCGTACGACGGGTCCGCAGCTCTGCCTAGAAAATCGCGCCCCTGCAGAAATCAAAATCATTGCGTAGACCTGCAATGCAGCCATCTACCGAAAATGCAGTCATCGTCTCAAATAAGCGTTCTCTTAGCAGTCACACTGTGTTGGATCCCAGATCTAGGGAAGCTTTCTCGTCCCCATTCGGTGTCTCGTGAGATCAATGGATTGCTGATCCTGACACCTACTACATACGGCTTTAACCTTCAGTCTTGCACAATTGGCATGAACAGACACGCTTATATTGATTTAATCGGGTCCAGAAACTGACATAACGCAGGCTGCAAAGGCGCTCAAGGCGGTCAATGCTAAAGAGCGGGTTGAAGTCATTGTCAGTGCTGTGGTGAGAAACCCCCAGCAGGCCGAGCGTGGCAGCTGTAGAAAAGAAACACGCGTCCAAGATCAAGGTCTGCTATTTACTTCACCTACTTAGGCCCGGATGTAAGGGGAGTGTATTCACTGGGCTACAGCCGTTTGCAACCCGGCCATTTGCACGTCAAGGCCCTTCCACAACTGCTATTTATTCTCATCTTCACGCAGCTTCGGTCTTCCACAACACAACCACTTTGCTAAAATCTTTAAGTCATGAACGTCCCTGTCAATATCAAGAACATATTGAGCTACTCTTCTGCTCTCTACTATTCCTCGCCCATACCCTCAATCATGTCTGCAACGATCACCGATTCGGGGCTCATCCGGCCAGCTTTCGCTCACCGACGCCAGTCGGCAGTAGCAAGAAAACAAGTCATCTCCGCCGCGCAAAAGGAACTCGAAGTGCATCTGGAGATCTAACAGGCCTTGCTTCAGCAATATGCACTTCTCATGCAAGCCAACCGGCCGTCCTTCAGCAGCTCGCTGAAAAGCGTGCTGGCCTTGCAGCTGAAGCTGGCAGCGGCCCAGCAGCCCATCAAGACTGAAGAGCAATCACCGCATGCTTTTGTTGATGATGATTTTGGCATCACTTCTACAAATCAATCATGCTACTTGAGCTTGCAGCCTCGAGAAGCAGGAGGTGGCGGCGGTAAGTACGCAAGAACCGCTCTCTGATGACATCTACTGACGACCATGGCACAGACTCTACTACAAGTTTGGATGACATCATACTGGCGAGTTACAAAACAGCACTTGTTAAGATTATCGGACCGATAAGCTCTGTGGACTTTAAATTATCTGCACGTGGATGGGGGTCTGCAAAGGACGTGCATCAGGATGAAAAAGTCGCAAAGCCTAAAATGGCATCGTGAGGCGGTTAACAGGTTTTTTCTCGTCAAGATAGTTTTCTCTGAAACAGCAGAATAACAAATACCGTCCTTCTCGTCACTATGCTGCTACTCACTGTATTCAGTAGGTTTATTACGTGCCCCTCTGTCTGCCAGCCTCGTCTGCTCCTCCGTGAGGTTCCCGCCAGCAGCACCCACACACCGAAGAATCCCTCAGTAACAATCACGCGCTTTCATCTTCACCACTCAGCCAGGCCCGGCGTAATCCGCTCGGCCTATCAAGGTCCTAATGTCGTCATCCTATTCGGCATAGACTCGCCTTACCCTCCGGCTTCGGGCCCTCTTCGCCGTCGCGGGTCCCAGTGGAGAAGCATCAAGCTAGCCATAATGATTACCACGACGCCACCAACAATCTGACCCCGTCTGACCAAACCATCATGCATCAGTCTCGAGCCTTGCATCTCGACTGTCGCCTTCGCAAGCGTGCCGTCGTAAATCACGAAACACGAGGTTGAAAGCTTAGGAAAACGCCCGCCCACCTGTCGACCGCTCACCGTTCGACTCGAATTGCCCCTCCAACCCCGCGATTCTATCGCCGTCACAACAAACGAGCGCCTCCGCCACCATGACGCTCACCGTCCTGTCCGATGAACAGGTCAACTCTATATTCGAAAGCCTCAACCTCGACGAGCTCGAAGAGTTCCGTCATGTCCTCGCCTCGGCGCTGCATGAGTTCTCTACAGGCTCCCAGGTAGACGGCGCCGACGCCTTCCAACAGCCCCATCGCATTACGACAGTACACCCTGAGACAAAGGCCACGACTCTGTACATGCCATCATGCGGCCCTGAAGGCATGGGCTGCAAAGGTGTGTCCACGACATGAGAACCCCCACAAGAAGCCGAGATGTTCTCGCTAACAAACCCAGTCGTGTCGCTGACGACATCCGCCGCCATGCAGGACCCCTCCGTCAAACCCATCAGCCCGACCGGCGTCGTCAACCTCTTCTCCCCCGACGGCGAGCTCACCGGCGTCGTCCACGCCAGCAGCCTGACGGCCTTCCGCACGGCGCTCGGCTCCGCGTGCCTCGTCTCGCGCCGCAACCACGTCCGCGACATTACCGTCTTTGGCAGCGGCTCGCAAGCCTACTGGCACGTCCGCCTCGCGCTCATGATGCGCGGCAGCACCGTCCGCCACGTCTACATCATCAACCACCGCTTCTCCGAGAGCGCGGGGCTGATCCTTAAGAAGTTTTCCGTCATCCCGCAGGCCGTCAAGGAGCGCGAGGGCTGGGCGACTGCCAAGTTTTCGATTCTGACGCCCTCGTTCCACGAGTTTGGCCGGCTGCAAAAGGAGTATATTCGCGCGTCAGACGTCATTTACTGCTGCACGCCGTCGCGCCAGGAGCTGTTTGATGCGCACATCCTAACGAACCACGAGGGCCGCAAGAAGGGACGTCTGATTGTCGCCGTGGGAAGCTTCACGCCGGAAATGCGCGAGCTTCCCGAAGCGCTGCTTCACCAGGTCACAAGGCACCGTGATAAGCACGACAAGCCGCACCGCCATTTCCATAAGCACGCCGAAGAGGGTGGCGTTATTGTCGTTGATACCTTGGAGGGTGTACTACAGGAGGCAGGCGAGATAATCGCTGCGCAGATTCCTGCGACACATCTTGTTGAGTACGTAGCGCGCACATCGAGTTTGTGACTCAGACTGACGAAGAGACAGGCTTGGCGAACTTGTCATGCTTCACAGATTACGAGTCGAGGAGTCCGAGGCAGAAGCCTCTGCTTCCGACGCGACCAGCGAATTTGAACGAACCGACACCACCGACTCCGGCTCAGCCATGTCCAGCGTCTACGGCAACCAGCCGTCGCGGCCGGGCAGTCCCGCCAGCTCGACCTCGTCCAACCACAAGTCCACTTTCCACCTGCCATTCCGCACAAAGTCCGGCTCGTCATCAGAGGGCGAAAAGAAGAAGAAGGAAGACCACATGGTGCGATGGCTGCGCGACGGCACTGTCGTGTACAAGAGCGTCGGCCTGGGCTTGATGGATCTGGTTGTCGGTACACATCTCGTCAATGTTGCTGCCAAGAAGAACATTGGTACACGTATAGAGGGATTTTAAGAGGAGGGCCTAAAGAAATGATGGTAGATGCCTCAAGAAGAATACATAGTAGAAATGTAAATGTGGAAACCTGTACATTGTCCGAAATTGTTTAAAACACATCGTCCATTATGGTCCGCCAAAGTTTCCGCCGCTCGGTTCAGCGATGCGGCAATCTCTTTCATGGTATTAAATTTCCCGACCCATACTAAAGCAAAGCACAACAATGAAGCCTCATCCCTGTTGAGTACTCTTGTCTGCGGTGCCAGACAGGACTTGCCGCTGTGTGGACTCTGTAGGGGAAAATGGAAGTTGAAGACAGCCCCAAGCTCTGCAGTTGAACCCATTGATTACCCTCAACCACACAGAGACATTATCAATCAGCCAGAGTCTTTGGGAATACCATGGAGCTACTGCAGCGATTTTGTCCCGGGTCTACCGTCTTTAACTCATTGTTCAATTTGTATTGCGGTGATTTACTGAGGAACACAAAACGCCATGTTAATATCGAGTTTATCAGCAACCAGAATCGCCCGGATGTAGCTAAGTAGTATGGCCAGCCGATATGTTGCGACGAAAGTGTTGGTCGTCACCAATCTTTGGCAACCCGAACCAAAAAAAAAAGAAAGTATCCTTCCGTGGAATGGCTAGACTGTTTAAATCAAATAAAACTCTGTTTTTTTCTGTAACTCTCAATAAACTGAAGACTTTTAATCTGAATTGACTCCTGGTCATATCGCCCGAGAGGCCCGGCCACCAATGCTTCCTGTCCCATAAGCCCCGAGTCAAAAACCATTGTGATCACCCATCCCCACGCCGCCGATAGTTTTCTTATAAAAAAAAGCGCAAAATTGGTATAGCAAAAAAAGCCGTTTTGTCATGAATCATACTCCACGGTTGCAACCATTGTCAAGCCATCGTCCTTGCCAGGCGCCAGTCCAGTGTACATTCTGTTGTGCTACCGGAAGTCTCGAATGGCGCAGGTAGCAAAACGAAACTCTGGAAAAGGCCTGTTAGGCAATTGTACATTGAGGCAATTGAAACAGCCTTCACTCAGTGTGGTTGCCCACGTCCTCGCCCTGTGGAAAGACGGGCACCTGAGTAGTGGCAGGCTTCAACCGGGCACGCCTCTCTTTGAGGCGCTTGACCTTGCCGGCCAAGCCTTCAAAGTTGGTGAGACCCTGGACAAGATGGTCTAAGATCTCCATGTGATCATCTAGGAGCGCTTCGTATGGGGCTGCCTGTCCCTGAACGGCGGCTTCGACACGACTTTCGATGGTGCTGTAATCGAACTTGCGCTGCTTCTCGAGAGCGGCGATGCGGCCTTCGATAGTGTCGTCGCGCTTTCGCTTCTTCTCCACAGAAGATGCAATCGACTCTTGGCACCTCTGTTCAATCGCTTCGTTGAGAATCATTTGCACGGAGCTGTTTTTGAGTTTCATCTGCTTGGAGAGCGAAGCATTGACAATTCGGGTAACATAGGTCTCTGCCTCGTTGTCCGCCTCAGCGGCCGGCTTCTGAGCGGCTTCTTTTGTAATGGATGGAGGAGCCTTTTTCTGATAGCGAGTTCAGTTAGATTATCGAGAGCAACTAAGTGGCTATTTTCCAAACTTACGTCAAACTCCAAATAGTTGCTGCAACCTAGTTTTTTGAGATTTTTCTTCAAACTGTTCGGAAGAACCCCTGTAGGCGTAGAAAACTGAGCAGCCAGAAAGTCGTGCTTCTCGGGAAAGTTCTCATCCCAATGGGCTTTGATTCCTTCAAAAATACTGTATCCTCCATTTTGAAGGGCAATGACAGCGCGACAGGCCGCATTATCTAGTTCAGAAATGAGCTTGGCAGACGCTTCCGCGAAGCCAGCATGAAGCCCACGTTTGGCGCAATAGTGTATTTGGTGCATCACCTTCAATTTTGAGATAGTGTAAAGAAGTAGCCAGTCGCGCGACGACGGTTGGAAAGCCTTCATGTTCCCGGCCTGGTAAGATTCCCACCTGGCCACATGAATCGCATGGTTGACGGTCCAGTTACCGGGCTTCTTGTTGGCTTCCTGGGTGCGCAGCTCGCTGAAGCTTGCAAGAGGATGACCGGATCCATCGAGTTTGACAGGATTGTCACGCTCCTCATCGGGCGACGCCCAATCAAGGACCGACTGGGACAGGATGCGAGGTGACTCGGCGTTTTCCCGTTCGACGGGGTTTGCATCATCGAGGGAGCTCATCCTTGCAGAGTTGTCTAAAACTGCGTGGTTAGAGTGAGGAACTAATCACGCGAAAAAGCCATGCAATACCAACCTTCTGGATTTGGGAAGCTGTTTTGATCTCGGTGAAGCTTTTCGACCGCGTGGTGTGATTGAAGGTGATGGAGTAGGAAGCAGATGAGTCGCGAAAATGATGGCGATGTATATGCAAGAGCTTCGACTCCAGGAAGGGCGAATTGCAGCAGGAAAGGGAGCTGAATTGGGCCAAGTGAATGTGGCCTGGGCTCAGAAGCCTTGAGCGTGCAGGAAGTGAGTTGCAAGTCATGTAGGAAATTGCAAACCCGCTCATGTGGCCACTGACCGCGAAACTTCCAGCACGTCTTCATGAATGCTGCAGTGAATGTAGCTTGGCCAAAATCCTCATTCTATTTTGGTCTCATTTCCTTTTCGCGCCGATTCAATGGTCCTGCATTATGCCCCCGTACGTCAGGCTGAGAGTGTGTGGACGACCAGAAGCTGCTCTAAACCGTGCTTCACCTCCCTTTGGTCCTTTTTCATTCGATGTTTAGTATTGTACTTTATCAGTTCCAAACTGCTCGACTCTACTCGGCACTTTCATCCGGCCGGGTATGTCCACCACGACAAACAGGCTCCGAGGAGAGCTCGGGGGCCCAGCATGTCTCCAACCTGGCCGAAGAGAGTCGGCATGCTCTTCGCAGCAATTACAGGTCCTTTAATCATGATTAAAATCTGGTCAACAGCGATGATCCGGGTAGCGATGCGGATGAGCTTCCCGACAACGACAAGCCCGTAGATGTCCACAACCAAAGAGCTCGAGACTGGCCTGTCTTTCCACTGATATGCTCAAGATGCAATCCAAAATGGCCAAACATGTGCAGAGGTGGTAAGCTGCACGAAATTGGCACAGTTGACAGAAGTGACGAGGACTGCCGCTCTTTGGTATGGCTCATTTCCGCGCGGCCCGTCAACCTTGGGCTACAGGCGCCTTTTTTGCTTCGTATTTCGCCATTCACGAATACACTTTTGGCGAGGAACTCGCTAGAAGTCACGCTGCAATCGTCATCTTCGCTGGGATCGTCGTCCCCTCAGTGGTGGCCGGGGAGGCGGCACCCAGAAGCGGGCTCTGCGTAGAAAGTCTCAGTACATCGTGAAGCTCACAAGACAGGAAAAGAGTCGCTATGTGGAAGGGCCTGTCCAAGCTCACCCAAATATTAAAGGCCCTGTTACGGCAGGCCATCCCAACATCATCGGCTACTTTGCGAGGGGGTCTCCCTGTCGGCGAGGCCAACTTCATCACCACAAGGGAAGAGTCCCGGCGAAACTCGTAGCTGATTTGATTTTTTAAAAAGAACATTATTAAATCTAAAATTCAAATCTTTTTCTTTTTCTTTTTGAAAAGACTGCGGCTGTACCAATATAGCGAGAATCGCACCCTGCAGTTAGTCTCAAGCATCACTTGGCTAACTACACCGCCTGATATTCTCAGTTTCCTTTCCGCCATGCCCGAGCATGTTCACCCTAGTCCCCTTTCTCTATCTAGCGTGGTAAGCCAATATTCTGGGAATGTTATCTGGTCACACGATATCTTCTTTGTGTGAATGGCACAAGAGGACGTGGCGTCTGCCTTCCATATGAAAGCGCCGCCTGGCGCTACACCTCGAAAAACCTTGCTCGCGCCACAAAGCATGTCAAAACAATGAAAATATCATTGAGTCGTTGCAACTACTACTCAAAGCATCTATATATAAAGACAGCTTCCTTGCGCAAGCCAAAGTTTCGCATTTTCTCTTCAACCCTGCAGCCAGCAACAGTCCACCACCAGCAAACTTCTACAAACCCCCAGGCGCAACACCACCGGCCATGGTTTCCTACAAAGCACCGAGCGAGTTTGAGCAGGAGCACTACTACGATGGGCTCAAGTTCAGCCCACGCCTCGTCGCTCGAACCTCGACCGACGCCTGGGATCCCGCGACCCGGAAGCTTCTCCTCAACACTGCCCGTGGGCACAGGGCGCTCAACCTCTGGAACGACCCGGCCATGGTGCTGGTGAAGAAGATTCAGCTGGAGCTGTGCGAGCGAGGCGTTTCGTTCACCTCGATCGGTCTGTGGCGCATCGGATACAGTCATGACTTTGCCCCGTCTCGGAGAGCGCCGCCGGTAGTCCTGATCACTGTCCGCCGCGGATCGACGTCTTGGAAAGAAGGCCTCGAGGCGGCGCTCGGCTGCAAAGCAGTCTTAGAACAGTACGGAGTTGCTGATGTTCATTGTGAGGTTCGCGAGCCGCTTCAGGAATCATAACCTGCAGTTTTCTTTGATCTTTGTCCTCGGAAACTCTTTGTCTTGGTAGCAAAAACCCGAGCGCGGCTCAAGACCAATACGAGACAATGGATGGAATAGCTTAGGATAGTTACGCTTTAATGGACCGCTTTGTTGTTCTATGCCGCCATCTTTGAAAAAAAAAAAAGAAATGCATTCTCTCGCCTAGCATGTGATGTCTCGTGCCCACACTGGAGCAATTGGGCATGTGCCCCTGCTTGTCTTGTTTGCCGTACAACGTGCATTAGTTATCCAAGGGCCTACCATTGCTCTGTTTCGCTACTTTCATTCTCTACGTTGATTTTCTTCTTCTTGTTTCTCCTCTTATTTTTTTTACGTCGTCTTGCCGCTATTTTTCAGGCTTCCCCTTGAGCATCGCCTGTACGCGCCACGGTGTTGATAAGAGAAGCGAAATTCAGCGTAAGGCACTTGGATACCTGAGGGAAGAGTACTTGGAATTTCAACGTCACGATGCGGGGTGTCATAATGCGCTGATTCGGCCGAGAGAAGAGTACTTGGAATTTCAACGTCACGATGCGGGGTGTCATAATGCGCTGATTCCGCCGAGAGAAAGAGTTTGCAAAGACACGCCTCATCGTTCGACTGTTGAACTTGATCGAAGGAAGGAGGAGTTTGTTGCGTCACATGTACTTGCCTTGTCATCAAGCTTACCCGTGGCCAACAAGTGTTCTGCTGAACGAGACTTCTTGCGCAGCACATCTTCCCGCGCATTGCGGGCTGGCGCAGCTTCTTTCATCAACGACGGGAGATGCACTGAACGCGTTGCAGGCGAGAGAAGGGCCAAGGACCAAGACACTTCCAAGTAAATCAGTGCTTTCGAAACACCTTTCTGTGCTGATGAATTGTTTTCGCGAATGTTCAACGGGTCTACTACGGCTGTGCATCGGTCCGGCAGAAAGCGTTCGAAGCCCATGTCAATACATCCACGCCGTCATGCCTCAAACAAACCCTGAATATCCACAGCGTCGCATCTCATTCCTTATCAGCGGCCGTTATCTGAATTTTTTCATTCGATGAACGGATGAGAAATTGACGTCATTAGCTGGAGAATCAAGAACCCAAAAACAGTGGATAAAGGGTCCTGCAAGTGGAAAATGCTTTGTCTTGTCAACTTGTGTAGTTTTGAGAAAAGATTGACACGGGTTTTGTGGTCCTGACGTCGTATCGTCTGGGCGTGCAGAGCCGTTTGACAGAATTGAAGAAAATGGCAAGGCAAGGCAGGGCAAGGCTACTGATTTTCAAGTCTGGTCTGTTGCAGTACCACTATCAAGTTCCTTTGGACAAGACGCTTGACGCAATAGGAGGGGTCGAAAAACTGGAGATGCATGCATTGTGGACAGCGACAGGCGAGAACCAGATTTCGCCGATATGCAGCAGGGACCAAAGACTGGAGCTGCCATCATTTTTAGTTCTTACTGGTGCCACTGACTGGGAAGCGGAAAAAGAATGCTTGAGCCGTAGGGTAGTAGAGAAAAGCAAACCTGGCTGCCTTGCCGGAGTTGCGGTAACAAAATGAGAAGAGCGCTGAAACGATCGGCGCGCCGCGCTCCTCCTTCCTCGGGACGTCTGGATCAGGCAATCCGCTAGGCCAGCCACCAGCGAAGCAAACCACCAGTTAAATCACCAACGGCGTCGAGCGTAAAGTACATGTCGATGGTGCCAGCAGTGCAGTAGCTCAGTGGATTTTAAGTGGGAGAATGGTCAATGAGGTCCCCATCGCGTATAGTTGCCGAATTGTTCTATTTCCTTCTCTTGTTTCGTTGTCCCGTGGCTTGGTTATGTGACGGCTTTTGTGGACTGCATGAAGCGCGTTGTCGAGCATCTCAACCCCGATCCGAAGCAAGGGCGTCGTCATTGCAGCGAGTAAGCTAATTGGACGCTGCACCACGTCATATGAGCGATCGCGGAGACCAAACTGCCACGTCCATCACTTGAGCAGCATCTCTGCCAGGTTTTAGTAATTCTGATTAGATCCTGAACACATGACAAGCATAGATGCGAGATGTCTCATGTCCGTCGGAAGCGTAGCAGGGTAGTCACGAAAGGGGCTTGATGCTGATAGGGTGCAACAGCGACAGACCACAGCGGAGTGGTGTTTCCTTGCCTTCCGTGCTATTTCACGCAGAAACAAAGCGGTACGGTGCTAGAGTAGAGAAGCATTCGCCCAGGAGCTTGCACACAGGCCAGGCCACGTTGTCTCTGCGATTGGGCAATGGGCGGCAGGCTGGCTAAGTAATTTGCCTGGACGGGGTGGCTTTGTTGTCTCCCCGGCCGTCTTCAACAAGCAAGTGGTGCCGGAACTAGCTCCCCGGCACAGGCGAATCTCTCAATGGTACATGGGCTGACCCCAGGCGGCCAACCCCTGCGAGTCCAGCTAGTCGGGTCCTTTTGGTGGCTTGTTGAGAACGCCAGCAGACTGATGACTGGCGCTAGACCAAGTTGCTGGTCACGGCGCCGGCCCTCGCGGCTTCGGTAACGGAATGGATACCTTGGAGGCATCAGGGAGGACCCCCGAAATAAGCTCATCAGCGAGGAACCCGGCCCTGTTTGGTGTTGAGCATGGATGACGGGTCACGCGGGCTGCAAAAATATCAGACAAGGATAGGTTTACCTGAAGTGATGCAAGCCCGGGTACTTTTTGTGCCCGTTTCATGGTGCATGGAGAAAGCCTGAGCTTGTTGGGTTCTTTTACTAGCTTACAGAACTTGTTAGCTGGCTGACTTGCCAGTCGTGCCAGTGCCAGCTTGTGAACTTTTCGAGTAAGTAGCTCCCGGCAACAGTCCGAGCGAAGTCATGGAGCAACTTGGCGGTGGACATCATGTTTCTTTGCATCATTTCCAAACCGGCACTTGTTGAGTGCGACAACGGACGATGTCTTCTTCCTTTTCGAGGCGAAAGTGGAAGCAGTTGCGGTGTGGACACAGGACGCCATCCATACACAGGCCGGGAAATATGGCTGCCTACGAGCCTTCACTAGCGAGGCCCAGAGGAGAGCCACCCACCCACGCCGTGCGATGCCCACCTGGGACAGGCGAGAAAAGTTTTCTGGTTGACGGGCTGCTCACTGCTGTTTTCTGACGCTCGAGTTGGGCGGGCGGGAGCTAAAGGGGGTGAAGGGGACGCCAGGGAGGATCTATCTGGGGCTCGACTTGGAAGGAGAAATTTTCTGGAAGCGCGGGCAGGCCACAATATGTGGGGGGCACATCTAGTTTTAGTAGATGCACGCCCGTAGCTCGGACGGGCTCAATTTTTCTCTGTCGAATTGGCGGGCAGGCTGTGCACGGATGGGATGGCCATGCATCCGAAGCGTGGCTGCTGCAGCGTTTAGGACGGAGCTAGGCCGTAGCTGCAGCCGGCTTAGGTAGGGTGTGTCGAAGCTGACCTGACGGCTTAGTCGCTGAGGGAAGTTCTCTCGTTCTTTCGAAACGCGGAGGCGAATTACTTACTCACTGTATTTTGTCCACAGTTAGCAGGAACCTAATTGCCGCTTACTAGTGCACGCTCAAATCAAGACGAGCCGTGTTACATTGATACAGGGTCTGGAGACGCAGTGCTCCCTGGCCGGCTGTTGTGGGAGTTGGTCGTAACCGAGCTCGTCGGGGACCTGCCTCAGCTGTTGCCCTGGAAAACACTCGTTGCGTTCGATGCGACAGTGCTCGTGGTGGCGACAGTGCTGCAGCTTTGCCAGCCAGTGAATTTGGGGTTGTGCAGTTGGGGCACCAGCCTCGGACAGGCCGTACGAGATCAGCGACGGCAGCCACCTGGTCTACGCGATTTCCAGTCATGTGAGGTTATTGTGCGACGCGGCCTCGAGCGGTGACGCCGACTATTATCACCCACAACGGTGACAATTCGACCGCAATAGGTTCTGTTTGGCCCGTGTAGTGAGAGCGGCCAGAGCCTGTTTGGTGGCGGGAAGCTGCATCATGACTGGGGTAGGCGTGGGCGCTTCGTTTGCCTCCCGGCACTTGGAGGGTATGCCTGACCGTGGCGTCTACCGACCAATGCAGGCGTAGATTTTCGAGGCATCGTGAGACGTAGGGGAAAAAACGGCCCGTAAGCTAATCTCGATGGTTGGGGAACGGGTTTGCTGCAGCCATGGCGCTGTCTCGTCCTGTTCGACAGCTCGTGCAGCTAGTTAGTGGTGGCAAAGTAGAGTAGCATGGAGCAAGATCCCAGATCTCGGCAGGGCGAAGCGTAAAACGGCCCTTCTATTTTTGACCCCACGATGTGCACGTCGGGCGGCACGTCACGATGGGGCCATCTGCGCGTGGTGGTCTGGTGGTGGAGGACGAGGACGAGGAGGTGGTGGGAGGGGAAGAGAATGCGGCCTTCAGGTTGTCTCACCGTTTCTAGAAGGACTGGCCGTTTCCAGGGCCCCTCTCAATCCTCTGCTGCGCGAGGGCGCTAGGCCGGGGCGGGCAACGCCACATCTCTCCCGCAGCGCAGCGTAACAGCCGGAACCCAAAACGGTAACCCTGAAGTCTGGGGTGGCCAGGCAAAGGTTGTTAAATGTTTGTTGCGGTCAAAGAAGCTGAAGGGATGCCATTGCTGCGTGTTTGTTTCCCTTGGGCAAGTCAGACGATGAAAGCACTGAGCCTGCTTTCCCTGCATTGCACTCAGAGCCGGATTTTGTAACGCGGCTTCTCAGTGCTGCCCAGGCTTCGCTCAGCACCCAAAGAATCAAGGCACACCCCTCTCAAGCCACAACGCTAGGCTCAAGCACACCACCACCACCAGAAACACCACCAAACCGGTAGCTACCTCCTCAGCGATATCGGCAACTAGGTTGGAGAAAAAATTGCTGACAGTCACTTGAGCAATTGCACCCCAAGAGTACTGGTGCTCTTTGCAATGGGAGGGTGGCATCCAGCCGAAAGGATTCTTCCTCTCTCGTTGACCGACAATTCCTACCAGTACAAAGCCGAGTTGCAGTTACGCGCCAGTCAACGCCCCCTTTTCGAGGCCAGCGTGGCCAGGTAACACTGACAAAGTTCAAAACACAGGGTGCTCATACAGACCGGGTCAATGGTCCTTGCGACCCCAGCACAAGTTGGGCACATGGCCTTGCTATTTTCTTTACTTTGGCTGCGTGTAATTACTGCTGCCCTGGCTAGTGTGTGCCCGCGGTGCCGCGTAATGAGTCCCCTGGCGAGAACGAGACCAGCTGACCATGTGTCGAGAAGCTGGGGATTACTACAGAATCCGTAATACAAGTATATAGGCAAGGTAATTTACCCCCCCTGAGGCGAATGGTCCGAGAGCAGGCATGCGAAGCTGAATATGCAATGCGTCGTGCCAGTTTTGTATTCAGTAATAATTGAAGGAGTACTGGTAGGTGGGTGGCTCATCAAAATCAAGCTTTCGGTAGGTAGACTGCAGGACTTGGCTGGTTTGCTCTGGAACATACGCCACTGTGAGGCTGGTGTAGGACGCCCCTTTCCATTGACTTCGCATCGGCCCAAAAATGCGAATTGCCGTTTTCAAAAGGCAACTTGGAAAATTACACATGACTGGCCTTTTTTTTCTCTTTTCACCTTTGCGTTCCTTTTGTTGGCACCATCTAAAGAGATAAAAGTGAAACACATTGGACAATGTCTTGGTTGCGTGCGGCCACGTAAAATTCATGCTGGGCACCTGTAGCGACCGCTGTGGGGGTGCAAGATCTGGCGCGCCCGCCCAGCGCTCCCCCTCCCCCTCCCCTGTAAGCTAGGTAGGCTAGTGCTCGCCAGCTTTACTGGTACGAGCCATCCGGCTTTTCTGTGTCTAAATTGGAGAGGGCTGTGCTGTCGTATTTCTGTCACCCCTGCGGCTCTTCTTGTTCCCGTGGCTCGTTTGGCATTTGGGGTATGGGGAAGGATAACTGAGGCTGCTTCCAGGAGACAGCATTCCTCGGGCCAACAATAGCAGGGCTGGAGATGTAGCCTCGAAGGTCTACCAGTGTGTACCTACCAGTACTCTCCGACTAGCAAAAGCTCAACTGTCAGCAGCGAAAGGTTTGGAACCGATATTGCATCATTGCGGAGGTCCATATGGAGTCTGATGCGATTCTATTCATGTCTATCGGTTTTCCACTGTGGTAGATCCCGCCGTTCGGTATCCCTACGGTGGTTGCCACTAGGAACGGAATTAATAAACGTGTCGGAATCTTGCTCGGCCAAGTCGGCTACACAACAGGAGAAGAAAAAAAGGTTGACCATCTGCTTGATTCCCAACGTGTAAAATTTTCCAGCTGCTCTGCCAAAATAGTAGCAAAATGACTTCGCCGCCCGGGCTGGCCGCACCACTAAAAATTGTCTTGCCCTCAGTGTCCAGTTGCCAGCACGCCCAGTAGCGGCCCAGGCACGACCCCACGCGTCCACTAATCGACCCAGATTTAGCGTCCACAGCGGCCCAGTGTTTTGTCGCTGTCGACTTGCCCTCAGGGCATTTCTTGGCAGTGAGATGGGCAGTCCAGCGGGCAGTCTGGCACTGTCCCAGTGATGGGCGTAGGCGTGGGCGTGGGCTTGCTTCACCTGCGTGCGGCAGCCACCAGCCAGCCATGCATGCACACGCCCCCCCTTTTCAGGTCCCTTCACTTTTTTTTTTTTTTTTTTTTTTTGGGCTGCGCTACGTCCACCTCCGTTCCCGGGTCGCCCTGGCCTGGCCTATGCCCACACATCAGCGCAGAGCCTCGACTCAGATATATATTTCGTCCTCCTCGAGCTCTCTCCCCACGTTTGATTCCTGTCCTTTGACCATAACCTCTTGTCTGACCTTTTTTCTCTTTCACCATCCTCTCCGTGTTGAGCCTTTCTCATCCATCTCTCTCGTTCCACGACTGATACACACCCATCCTCCTCCTCACTTACACCTTGCTCCACCACACACAAGAGACACCATGTCTTTCGCTGCTCGCAACGTCCTGCGGCTGTCCCGCGCCGCCGCGCCCGTCTCGCGCCTCCAGGCCACCACCAGCCGGGCCTTTTCCGCCACCGCCATCCAGCGCGTCTCCGACACCACCAAGAAGAACAACGTCGTCCGCGAGAAGGAGGTGCCCGCCACCATCTACGACGGGCCCGGCTCCGGCGACAAGCGCACTGTCCAGGTCCCCGACGGTGCCTCCAAGATCCCCTTTGACAGCCCCCAGCCCCCGGCCGAGAACGAGGCCGTCGAGCCCCTCACGAAAAAGGTCTACGAGACCCTGCCGCGCACCGTCCAGAACATGACCGTCTTTGGCAAGACCATCATCATCACCGGCGGCGCCCGTGGCCTCGGCAACCACATGGCCCGCGCCTGCGCTGAGGCCGGCGCCAAGAACATTGTCATCTTTGATGCCAACCAGGAGCTCGGTGACGCCGCCGCCGCCGAGCTGCACGAGCTCTCTGGCCTCCCCGTCTCCTTCTTCAAGGTCGACGTCCGTGACGGCGCCGCCATCAACGCCGCCGTTGATTCCGTCGTCGAGCTCTACGGCGCCCCAGATGTCCTCGTCAACTCGGCCGGTATTGCCGACTCCAACATCAAGGCCGAGACCTACGACCCGGCCATGTTCCGCCGTCTCATCGACATCAACCTGACTGGTACCTTCCTCATGTCCCAGGCTGTCGGCCGCGCCATGATGGCCGCTGGCAAGCCGGGCTCCATCGTCCTCGTCGCCTCCATGTCCGGCTCCATCGTCAACTACCCCCAGGAGCAGTCCTGCTACAACGCCTCCAAGGCTGGTGTCATCCAGTTCTCCAAGTCCCTCGCCGCCGAGTGGGCCAAGTACAAGATCCGCGTCAACACAATCTCCCCCGGCTACATGGACACCGCCCTCAACCGCGTCCCCGCCCTCGAGGCCCAGAAGAAGATCTGGAAGGGTCTGACCCCCCAGAACCGTCTCGGCAACGTCGATGAGCTCAACGGCCTTTGCGTCTTCCTCGCCTCTGACTCTTCTAGCTTTATGACTGGTAAGTCTTTTTTGTCCGCCCAAAAACCCCACCCCACTTCATCATCATCTACACCAAATCTCTGTCCCATTCAACCAGATCACCCCCAAACACTTCACAAACTCTTTACAAATCAACAAAAATAATTGCGCAACTATTTTGCTAACTGTTCACTTCTACAGGTGCTGATTGCCTGATTGACGGTGGATACAGCCTTTGGTAAAGGCGATTTGTCGCGATTTTGAGCCCCTTTACGCGGTTGTCGCGCTTGTACGCATTAAAATGAAGTCATTCACATCTTCATTCGACTTACAACATTTAATCGAGGGGGAGATACACATACACAGCACATGCCAGGAACTGGCCATGCTCTCACTTGCATTTCTGCGTTTCTTTCTTGATTTATTTAGTATTATTTTGCTCTCTTGCTGAGTGCTGGAGTTTGGGAAAGACCACATTGGCTTCTTTTGTTTCATTATAGTTTTATTGTTGCCCAAAACAACAGAGGGGGGAAAAAGACGGACCAATAGAGGGACTCGAAAGGTTTTACGAAGATGGGATCTGGACACGGGCCCAAGGGAAGTGTCTGCGGCGCAGATGATAGAGTCGTACATTGAGAGTCGTATATACAACAGGCCTCAATGCCTAATATACCAAACAAACAAAAATTACTTATCTTCGTGTCTAATGAATCTTGGTTTCACAAGCTAGGAACAAACAAAAGAAGGACCACAGTAGCAACAATCAGAACGGCGCAGAGGAAACAAGGCAAGAGCAATATTAACAGCGACGAAGAAGTACATCACTACCGAAGACAGCAGCAACAATAATGACAAGAAGAAGAACAGCAATAAGGAAAACAGCAATAATAACAATAATAATAATAATAATAATAATAATAATAATAATAATAATAACATCAACAACAACAATAAGATGAGCGACAAGCAAAGTTGACGCCTTCCTTTCGCTGTCCATCAACCAAATAACCTGAATCGGTGTCTCGACGTTATGGAAACGCCCAGCACCCCTTGTGATTGGCCAGAAATTGGATTGCGTTAGGTTTTCAAGAAACGGATTACAGAAGTATCAATTGGTATACTCGTACAAGTCCCAACCTACATGTCCAACATGACCGCGAGTGTAAACGCCTTTCCCCTTTACTATGTCTCGTCCCAGCTACGTGGCTACCAAGAAAATCGAAATACTAATATCCATCAAACACAATCAAGTAGACACCGCGCTCCAGATACGCCTTTAAATTTTTTGCCCCGCCTCAGCAAGTCCAGCAAGCAACATGCCAGTGATGAGTTTCACTCTTCATCTTCCTCATCGTGGCGAACTTCAACCTCGACCTTGACCAAGTCAAGGAGTGAAGCAATGTAGGGGCTCTGTCGTGCAATTGTTAGCAGGTTTATACAACAGTTGTTTTGGGTATTAGATGACTCACCAGTGGTCTGTTTTCGGCCAAGAGCTCATACAGACGAGGAGTCGCGGCGCGGAACAAGCGCTCGTTCCATCCGCCTCTCTCTTCCGTGTTGCGCTGCTGTTTGATCAGCTCCTCCTCGGCCTCCGTCTTGACAATGTTGCGCGCAATGTTACGCAGCACCAACACCGCGCTGAGCGGAATCCCGGCGGCTTGCGGCGGCGCCTGAGGGTTGCGCTCGTCACGCACAGTCACAGTCTCCTCGAAAGTAACCGGCATCGTCTTGGCGGGCACAATCCATTTCTTCGGGGGGGCGGCGCCATCAGCATTGACACTGGCAGTGCCAGGGATGACAGCGCCCACATGTGTCGTAATGTGGCGTGCAAAGTCGCGCAGGTGCATCTTCGTCGGCTTGCCATATTTCTTGCACTCACCCCAGGTGCACGTAAACGACTTCTCAACATTTTCAAAATGCTCGTCCTCGTTGCTGGTCGCTTCCAGATGCTCGGTCATGATGTGGTTCCACATTTGCTCTGGCTTCAGGAAAAAGTGGCCGCACTTTGCATTGCGACGAGTTGCATCATTGGCCCAAAGACAGCGTCCATATTCCTTTCCGTCGATGGTCAGCGGGTTCGGGCGAGCACGGATGCCGTGAATGATGAATTTCTGTTGCCCATCGCTATTTTCGCGCAGCACCTGCGCGTTCGAGCCCTTGTAGACAGCCGTACTATTCCTTATAAAATCGGCTGGTGTAATCATCTGTTGTTGCATGTCCTTCAAAGGAGCCGAAAATGCTGCTTGATACGCTTGCCAGGCAGCCAGCTGGGTGACAAATGACGACCCATCTTCGTCAAAGAATGACTTGACCCATTGGTGCACCCTGTCGGGCTCTTCCAGTTTCAGCATCTCCTCCAAGAGATCATCGGGCATGGGCGCGACTTCATCGCGCGACGGCTGTCGCTGTTCTGGTGTCAGGATGAGATCGTACTGGACCTTGCGGGCACCATGGGCCAAAAGGCGCACAAGTTGGTCGACGAGTCCTTCCGGGTGCGTGGAACGAATCAAGTTGTCCAGGTTGGGCACGACGGCCGTATACTGGTACAGAAAGTCGAGGCAAGCATCGATAAGCTCATCATCATTCAACAAAAGCCAGCTCGTGATGCGTTGCAGGATGTCTCCAGGCACTTCCTTAAGCTGGTTAGTGGCTTCCAGGTTCATGGAGATGCGGCCTAGCGCTCGCAGGGCGCTCAGGATGGTACCACGGTCATCCGAGGTCATCTGTGCCAGGAGCGTCTTATATAACGGGTCATCCGAGTCCAAAACCATAAACGACGTTATTTGCTCGGCAATGTCGAGCATCATGTGTTTGATTTCCACCAGCGAATCCTTCTCAGGCAAATGCAGAACAATGCAAATCAGGTCCTTGACAGGCGGAAACTCGGACATGTTGTGCGCGTTCTCGGGCAGTGTGACCATGTTGCGTATCGTTAAAATGGCTTCTGTGATAAGCACCATTTTGTCAAAGTACTCCCCAGTTTGGAGAATGTCGGGCGTGTACTTTTCAACCAAGTTTCCGATTCTCTCCAGGATGTCTGGGCTTCCGTAGTTGCCATCCAAAATCCCGAGTTCTGTGGAATCGTCGTCAAGATCCCAAGAAACCTTCCAGTTGATGTAATAGAAGAGCTCTCCGACTTCAAGGGCCTTCTCGACGAGACCCTCGGCCAGGCCGGGGAAGGAATCAAATTTGTATTTGTCGCCGCGTTCAAACGAAATCTTGACCAAGTGATTCAGCGCGAAAGCCTGTTCGGTGGGGATCCGGGATCTAAGAGCATTGAGACAACGGGTGTAAATGTTCGGGCCGTCGAAGCCAGTACCGGGGAGCATAGGTTGGCGGGGGTCGGGCGCAGGGCGATATGACAACCGTGTTCTAGGAAACTCGCTGGGCGCATTGCTAGGGGTTGCAACAGGTCGCAGTTGCAGAGGCTTTACATGCCGGGGCTGGTATGCTGTTACTGAAGTCGACGTGTTTTCAGGCTTCGGTGGGTGGTGCGCGATGGAAGGGCCGCGAGCATGCATGCTGGTTGGACCTTGCATACCCGGGTGTCCCTGAACTTGGGGGGAGGCCGTAGCATGGTGGCTCGAGGTTTGTCGCGTAATCCTGCTGGGACCGGTGTCAGGTTGGAAGATGACGCGCTGTGCAGGGGCTTCTCTCAATCCACGAGATGCTCTGGCGCTCGAGACGACATCAGTGGCAGGCCGTTCGCGCACAGGGGTTCCATCGTCTCCGGATGCAGCTGAATCGTTGCCAGCCATGTTGCTATCCCTTTTGCCTCTGAAGTTCTCTCTAGTTCTCGTCAAGAGGCCAGCACCCTTGGCAGTGACATCTTCAAGAATATCTTTCGGCGGCGGCTCTTTGCCGTATACAGTCTTGATTTCGTAGGCCGCCAAGTTCTTGTAGAACTTTTCCTTGAGCGCAAAAGCTGTCGACGCTTCGTTGTTGGAGAAGAGACCGAGTTCAGCAGCCATGCGACGCCAGGCGAGCTTCTCTTCCGAGACCTTGTCGTAGCCGCCGCTGGTTACGATATGGTTGAAGACTTTGAAGAGATCGAGATGAATCAGGCCGACTTTCGGCTCGGGATCCAGGACTGTTCCACGGTTGTTGTGAAACTCCTTGAGCTTTTCCATGAATTCTTCATATTCTGGCGTACGATCGATGGTATGAGGTGCCACCTCTTCGCCGGAAGTCGCCATCGTGACAACCGCTTCAGCTGGAAGCTAGCCTCCAAAGAATTCTACGGTTTGTCGAGGCTACAGTCGTTGACAGGTAGTCCGGGAGGTTGGTGCGCTCGAGCTGCCACTGGATCGCCGCTGGATTCGATATATTTCGGAAGCTTCGTGCGCCAATTGCGATTGAGCGATGCTAAGATGTAGACGTTGCAGGATGTGCTGGGCTTAACTGGCGCATAGCTAGCTCGAAATTGAATTGGCAGGGAGACGTGTTGCGCGACCGCGACAGAAAAAACGGGCGGCCAGGCTGCGGCTTCACACACGTGACCACAACCGTCGGCAGCGTTTCCGAATCGCAGGCGGGAGCTGTGATTCGGCCTGCATGCGTTTGCATGGCGGAAGAGAAGAAAAAAAGACGCGAAAGACGAATTATGCTGAGCATCGGCAAGACCTCATACTGGGAAGCATTCGATCAACAAGATCAATTTGTGCTGTACTATGGCGCACCAAGCTTCCCCAGTCTCCTGCGCAGCTCTCAAACGGCTAGAGCTGAAGACTGGCTCCTCTAATAGAGCATTCATACCGAATCACAATGCAGGGCAAATATCTTTCTCTTTACAACGGCAACATTCCGGCTCTCTTGTTAACGATGCTCTAATGCTCGCCGTTAACAATGACAGCAAACTCCTCGTAAGTAGCGCGACAGCGTACGCTCTGTGTTGCTAACGGCGGGTAGATTTCCATCCGATTGACCGATGTTCTGCGCAACTCGGGCATTGCAGCTGATATAATTTCAACTAATGCAGCATCATGTATCATCTTCGTCAAAGTACCCAGCCCCGACTGTACGCTCCTCGCGCACTTCGAGAATGCCAGAGATTTTCACCTCTCCGTCTACGTGCTCGAGATGGCTGGGTTTGCCATCAACAGCGATGTGCGGACTTCTACTCTTGATCTCGTTGACCCGGTCCCTTTCCCGAATTCCGAGAATTCTGGAAACGCCAACCCAATGAGACTATCGTCAATCACAAATTTTCCGTCCATGAGCCAACCCGAGCTCTTTTCCCAGGGTCAACTACAACGGGTTGCTAGTTCCACCCACGTCGATCCGTACGGCAATCATTCTCTACGAAGAACAGAATCAGTCCCAACGCAGAATTTCAGCGATTTTCTGCCGTCCACTAGAATTTCGCAACCTCCTGTTGAGCTGAATCCCTACAACTACTTCGCTTCCGATAGAGTCAGCGGCGCGTCGCCACACCCCGATCCATATTCACGCAGTGCACCCGTTTGGAGCCTCAACGGGGCTAATATCAGTGAAAGTTCTTTTCCGTGGCGTCTTTTATCAAGCGCAACCTCGGAACGGCCAGTTTCAACGCCAGGCTTGCACACCACCCCATACGGCGACAATGAGGGAATGAGAAGTAGTCTGGCTGTTGAACAGCTCGACACTGACGCCTTGTCAAAAGCCTCAGACTTCCGTCATTTTATGCCGCAAGCGCGCAGATTGCCATTCGCAAAGTCTAACACAGAGATTGTCAAAACAAGCACGAAGTCCGCTGCTAAGCGCAAACCTCGCGACGGTTCAGGGTCGGGAACACAAGTCGAGAGAGACACAGATGTTGGCCCAGCAATCAAAAAGAAACGCGTAACTATTAAAAAGACCGCGAAGGTTCGGACAGAGATTAAAATCCAATCTCAAAAGGCGCAGCAATTTAAAAGTCGGGCAACTGGCGGCCGTAAGGCTGAGCCCGGAGAAGACACTGCAGCAGCGACGAAAGCCACACAGCAGATACCACCAGCAAAGCAAATCAGCAAGACCTCCGCTCCTAGAACCAGATCTTTGGCAAAGATATTGCCATCAGAAAAAACTGCGAACGAAAAGCACGTGGAAAAGAGGCTGCCAGAGCAAAGAGGCGTCGCCACTAAAGGCACTACAAAAAAGAGTGAGCCAAAGAAACAAGCCACCAAAGCTACACCAGCAAAGAGGCTTCCCGAGTCTTCCAAGAAGATGAAACCACCTAAGACGGGCTCCCCAATTAATAATACCGCTTCAAAGACCTCGTCAGTTGACGAACCGAGCGCCCGCGCAGACTCGACCGCCTCACATCTACATTTGCAAGTGGAGAAAAGCACGCCCCAAACACAGCTAGAAAGCCCTAACTCAGGGGTGAAATTCTCAAGTGATAATTTGCAGTTGGCCGAAGCAAAGTCCAACGCCACACTACTAATATCGGAATCGACAGTCCTTGACGCCTTGAACCTGATGACTTGGAAAATAATAGATCAATACGAAGCGGACCTCGACTGCGGACTAAACAGATTTGATATTGCTCAGTACTATGTTGATAGCCTACACAATGCTCGCTTTGAATTTTGG
Source organism: Akanthomyces muscarius (assembly GCF_028009165.1). Lineage (NCBI taxonomy): Eukaryota > Fungi > Ascomycota > Sordariomycetes > Hypocreales > Cordycipitaceae > Akanthomyces > Akanthomyces muscarius. Next base: position 1,106,672 of record NC_079244.1, on the reverse strand, counting down.
CATGACAGATTGGCAGAGCTGGGCAGTGCGAATCCTCTCCATGTCAGGCAGCCTGTATCGTAGACTGTTTGGTTCATGGCTCGCATAGTCGTCAATATTTAATAAACAATCATGAGAATGTTCTATGTCATGTGTTTTCTTTATTACTCACTATCCCAAGAAATTCCCGGGATCATGTGCAGATAGATGCATGTGGCGCGCTGAGGCGCCACAATCACGATGCAAGAATTCAGCCTTTCATACATTTTTATTATTTTAGCTTTGTACATAAAGCACACAAAACTCAAAAAAGAAATCATGTTTCCGTAGCGTATTGCAGCAACATAGACATACATACTCTTCTTCCTCGAAGCGTTGCGCTGAAAGTTTCTGCCATTCAACATCTCCTGACCTTTCTGACTGCAAAGAACTTTTCAGTTCTTGCATTCTAACCTACTCTCATCAATAAGAAGCATTTTACTTCTCAAGGGCCATTGCTTGCTACGGCGCCGCAATCGACCACTGCTTGCCGGCCCAAGCCTATATAGGCGGTCTTGTATCATATATCCTTCGGTTTTCCTACCTTCTGCTTTCAACTACCATTGCATTTGTACGTCAGTATCCTTCATCTTCATCAAGCATCGATCCAAGCAAGTCTTACAGATTGTCTTACCAGTCTTTTGCAGCTTACATCACACACCATCTTGCATCCCATACCAATCATTCAGCAATGTCTCATTCAACACCTCCCATTACACCTCCCCCTTCCCCTCCACCTACCTTGACGCCTCCTTCTACACCTCCTCCCCCACCCGCGCCTGCTCCTGCACCTCCTCGTGCGCCTCCTCGCGCGCCTCCTCGTGGACCTCCCCGTGGACCTCCCACTAAACCTTCCCGCAGACCTCACTCTACGCCTTCCTCTGCGCCTCCATCTACACCCATCTGTGCTGCGAAGCCCCCCCCCCGTCCGCCCCTCGCGCAGTAAACCGCCGCAAATCTAGGGCCATAAAAAAGAAGCTCCTCGAGCTCGCTGGCCCCGAGGACCCCATCGACGAAGGCTGGGCTTGTCGCGCCGACGGTCGGTGCGACTTCTTCCCATACATGGACATCTCCCAGGTCCAGGTACTGGTCTTTACGACGGACTACCATCTTTTCAAATTAACGCAACGCGAGCCCGAGTGGAGGCCCGACCATGTTCTCTATTGGGGTGAGGCCAAGGGCTGTGTCGTCACCATTTGGAGCGAGTTTGTGTCCAAGGTCGACCGCCGTCCCGGCCCCGAGGAGGCACCGGGGGCCCAGACGGGTCTGCGCTTCATTGTTCCAAACCAGAAAACTGTCGATCTTGATCTGCGGACTGAGATGATCAATAATGTAGGCAGAGTATGCTTCAGGCCGACGGACAAGATCCTTGCTCTTCGCCTCACTGACTTGGGCGCGCCACGCGTCAAGGGCAACGAGGTGAGCTGGCAAATTCGCCCAGTACGTTGCTCGCCTCGCCTGGTACTTGGCCCCCTCCTCAGATCTCAAAAGTTTTGATGAGTGTTTTATGACTTGGTCATGGAAAGTGGCACCTGCCACGACTTACAAACAACAATTTATGGGATATCGTGCCGCCACCCGGAGGAACGCTCGGATTGTTTTGTCGTCCATGTATACGGTTGTGGTTTAATAATTCTTTTTTTGGTCCGAAATTTTCTTCCTTGCTTTTAATCTTTGTTTGTTACGGGGCTCTACTAGGAGCTACGTTTGGCTGCTTTGCTGTCTGCTTGCTAGATGGCACGACTCTTGGGTATTGTCATTCGGGTTGTCCGTCCAGAACGAAAACTAATAGGGAAGGTGGCCCGCAACAATTTCTCGTTCTGGTATTGGTTGTTTTGTTAGGAGTTTCTTGCTGGAGGATACATTTTATTTTTTGTTGTCTCTGTCGATGCCTTGCCGGCATTTTGTAGGGTCATTGTCGTTGATACCGCAACGCAAGCATTTTTTTTTCCATGGTCAATTGTTTAGTTCGAATTTTGGTTCTTGTGCGATTGTACTATTTCTCTTTCCTGCCCCTTTTTCAGCTGATGCTTTCTCGCTTGACGTGATGTTGAAACTTATGTAGGAAGGCGCAAACGCCGAGCATCTGCAGACGCGTGTCACCACATAATCTCCCTTTGGCTGTTCAAGTCTCCCAGACAGCATTCTGTCACCTCACAAATATATTTCCCATCAGTTTTCATTACATATATATCCTTCAATCATGATTGGAATCAACACGTTCCTCCTTTCCCTCACCACATCCACATGCTTGGTTGTCGGCGCCTCTGAAGGTACCTTTGACTGGAGAATAGTTTTACTGTTAAGAGTTCTACTTTTAATAGTACTTACTATATAATATAATACTGCTTATTGCTACCCTATAGCTTCAACCTAACTTACTTTCTAAGAAGCAGACCTACTATAACTTAGAGAATTAAGCTACTATTATAATAATAGATATATTTCTTCTAAATTTAGCTAAAGCGATATCTAAGTATCATTAAATTACAGGGTTTTAGAAATTATGTTATGGGCTTTAGGATTAATAAGGTTTCTTAGGGTTTCTATATATTCTATATATTATAAATAAGTAAGGCGCCTAGACGGAGGTCTGCGGCCTAGACTAGACTAGTAGGGGACTAGCTAGTAACGTAACTATACTATATGCCTAATCGGGAAAGAGGAGTATAGTTATATAACTACTTAACTTAATTAAGGTAGTTAAGGTACTATAATGCCAGATAACGCGCTCAATACGTGTGCGCCACACTGCCCTTATATTGTAACTATAAAAGTCTAATACCCTATAGTAGGTAGCAGAATTTTAACCTTTTTTCCCCTTAATATAATACATTTTTAAAATACTGCGATTAATTAATTATAAAGCCCTGCATTTACGGGCAGGAATTGCCCTTCCGGGCATTCTCCTTCGACCTACAATAACGACTTATTGTTAAGGCCTCCGCCATAAAACACAAGACGCGAATTCGACCTACACAGAGCAACTCAACCTAAATTGACTTAATTCTTAAAGATCGCGATTAATTACTCGAAGGCGCCTTTTATTATACCGATATTTAACACACAACCCTTATAGGAGTAATACCTTAATATTAGAGCATATAGAATATTTCTACGAGTTAGCGCACAGCTTTACTTAGTGTTTGTGTTCCTAGAATCACAGCAGCTAGTTTTAAGCGCTATTTAGTTTTAGTAAAATAGGGCTTAGTAATATAGTTAGATATAGTAAAGTATAATAATATAAGAGAAAGAAAAACCTATAAGTATAAAGGATAAGATAGACTAACTATAGTGGCTTTAAGGATAAGACTAATAAGGGAGGAGTATTATATTATAAACTAGAATATATATAAGGCAGACTAGGGAAGTGGCCTAAGGAGCGACTAGGCGGGCGCTTATAAGTGGCCTAATTAGGATATTAGGTTATATAATTAGATTACTATAAATTATAGTAAGCTAGTAGTAATCTAAGATAGTATCTATAATAATAGATTACTTAGGATTATTAGTAATCTAAGTAATCTAGGAAATATAATAGAGAGATAGATAGGTACTTAAAGGAGGGGTATTCTAGTAGCTAGGCAGTCTAGATCTCTATTAATTAATCTAAGTAATAGTTTCACTATTAAGAGTTCTACTCTTAATAACTAATTTATAATACTACTTAAACGTGCTACCCTATAGCTTTAAGCCTAACTTACTTCCTAAGAAACAGACCTACTATAACTTAGATTTAAGCTATTATTACACTAGGCTGTATAGCGATCGATGGCAACCATTTTGCGGAGGGCATAACCAGAATCTTCATCCTCGGTTGCTTCCCTGATTTCCTGAAAGCATGTTAGTTCGCAATCCTTTCGCAATCGTGCGCAGACTCGCGCCCTCTCTAGTTCCAGGCTGTAACGTTCTTCGCTCTGGTTCTTGCTAGACTCTCGATGCGAGCTACCATCGATGGTGGTGATGCTGTCAGACTCTGAAGCCATATCCTTGGACTCTGAAGTGGCACCATGGCGGCGTACTTTTGTGTATACGCGCCCCTCGGTAAGTGCCAGCAGTGAAGTCAGATGGCCAGGCAGATGGAGTGCTTCCGCTACGGAATGCATAGCTGTAGTCAGGGGCCGTATGAGGGTCGTCCTGTCGGAGAATTGCGGAACATATTCCCTTATACTCTGATTCTTGACCGTAATCCGATGTGGGTGACGGCTCTTCCGGCTCCTCAGGCTCTTCAACACGAGGGCCATCGAGATAGTAGTCGTGAGGTCTTAAGCTCTCGAGATATTGAATGTGGGGTCGACGAGAATTAGCCACTCCTTGGTCGATAGAGAGCGCTCTCCCTGGTCTTTGGCTTGCTCTGAGAATTGGGAGATAGTCTTCCTATTTTGCACTTCTCGCAAATATTTCTTCTCTGATACCGCCAGTCGATCGACGGCGGCAGTGTGTAGTAGCGGAGCGCCAGTGTGGTAGTGCTGATAAAGGACGTCGGGGTATCTCCTCTATGCTCATGTGACTCGAAGAAGCGCTTTTGTCCGATTTTGTGTCTTCCTCTGGGGATTGAGGCCGGGCATCACCGTCTAGATCCTCACTTGTGGTTTGCGCCAGGTCGGAGCATGGGGCCATGCCAAAGCCAGCGTCGGCGCTCGTGTCCATGTTAGTCACTTTCAAAACGTGGGTGACTGTACTTACAGTTGCTTCAAATAAGTCTCAATCCTACGATTCTTCTGGTTATTGACAAGTTCGTCAATGAGCTCATCAGGTAGCGCCCGCGGGGGCAGTTCCTCGGCCGGATGACTCGTCTGCCATGCCTGCATGTAGGAGTCGCTTGTGTAAACGTAGTGACAGCTAATGCTCTGCAGCTCCTCCTTGAGCCAGGCGTAATTTTCCATCACCGTGCCGATGCCCTCACCAAACTCAAGTGCCACGCTGTACCCATGATACGCCGACCACTTGGTTCGTGATAGCAAAACTTGCAGGGCGTGCCCAAGCTCTATCTGAGATGCAATTAGTGAGTTGGCCCATGCCTTCGGCAGGAGTCGGGTGGAGTGGCTGCGGCGCATTGGCTACGGCGATATCGAGGCTGAGAAGAAAGAAGCGTACCTCGCCACGGGCAAGCAGATTTCCAAGTTCTGCGAGGAGTTTAATAAAAATATTCGTCTGTATGACGGCGGATATTTGCTCTTCTCAGAGGCGAAGCTCACGGGCCTAAAAGAGAGCGATGTGGCGGCATACGAGATGGACGAGGGTGGCAAGCGACGAGTGCCGATGAAAGTGAGCGACTATGCGAAGATTATGCGCGAGGCGAAGCACGCTGCTTGCATTCGATACGGCGCCTCCTCGGCCTGTACAGAATGATGGATCCGAGGCCAACTACAACGAATACACCAACTATGCTGCCGCCGACAATATCGAAATTGTCGCCAATCACGGATACACCATCCCAGAAGCTCCCCTGGGGATCCGCGACGTTCTGGACGAGCGAAAGAATTTGGATGATGCCGATGAAAGCAGCGACAAAAACGGTGATGCCAGTCAAAACAATGGAGTAATACAAAATGGCAACAACATCGCGTGAAAATGCTTTAGACGTGTATAGAGCCATCATGAGAGCTCCGTCGGTGGTGTCCAGCAAGCACATGCCAGCTGTGGAAATGAATGAAAATAATGGAAAATTCAGGCAAGGCTCATAGCCATCCGATACACGCCTCTTCATCCCCTGGGGCTACTTCAAAATCAAACCTTGTCACATCGTCTTTAAAAGGCCAAAGATATGTACTCGTTACTCTAGTTACAGGAAGAGCATCCTGTTAGAACAACTGTTTTAACACTTTGTAATCGTCGTGGATGAAACTTGCCTATGGTGCTCGCTGCTCGCCTGGTATGCCTCCAGCGCTGCCTTGTCCTTGTGGTAGCTCACGAGCGCGTAGTGATAGCCCTTGCTCCTCTCGATAGGATCCGTCACCGACGGCCCTCCTACGACCAGGCTCTGGTTCAAGACACTAGGGAGATGTCGCAGCTGTTTCAGCTCCCGCACGAATGTCTCCTTCAGCTCGGCAGTTGCATCCTGCCTAAACTTGAACAGCACTGTTTTTTTGAGGCGCAAGGCGTCAGCCAGTAACCGCGGGAAGAAGAAGGCGTCCACTTATATACCGATGTGTACAATGGTCTTCGTGGGCGTATCTTGGCGAATTTGCTAGAAAGAGGGATAATTTGCGAAAGGGTGGTATAGCAAATTGTTTGCTTTTTATCTACAAATGAGGATGTGGCTTGGATCGGAACTTTACCGCGCAGCCCACAGCACGCCAACGGATAATACCCGCCACCATACGATACAGGAGAGAAAGGCATTGAGCTTTCCGTAATTTATCCCAGATGGTTTGGACTGGCTGAATTCTTTCCTTAGAATGGGCCTTCGAATCGAACGCATATTCCGTCACTTACCTCGGTCGCCAATTGCCTATTTACAATCGCAAGCCCTCGGAGCTGTTGTCACAGACGTAGCGTCCTGCACGTGTCTCTTCAGTCTCCAAGGCCACCCCAGTCTATAAGTTTATTGGGAACCTCGTTCTGAGTCTCTCCCCGTATCTGTAAAACAGAAATGGAATTGTAAAAATACCAGAGTGATGAATGCCAACAAGCTGTTGCCCCAGCCGAGGCCGAGAGTCCCGTACATTGCCGGCCCTGCAAGCGGCAACAAGGCCCCAAAAAGACTGCGTAGTACCGTGTTAGCCACCAGTGCTGATGCTGCGGCTTCGGTCCCAAAAGCGTCCACCAAGTACAGCTGGGCGAGCATAAGGGTCAAAAAGGCGCCGAGCCCAATCACAAGCGTGCCTAGGATCGGAAGGATCCAGTGCGTGACCTTGTCTGCGCTCCATCCGTACCAGAAGAAGCCAATGGGATGACCGGTGTAGACCACATCATGAGAATCAGTCGAAGCTCCGGCCGCTCTAGAGTTCCCTCACGTGGCTGATGTAAAAGTTTGTCGCTAAAAACAGCAAACAGAACAATGCTGATGATCATGCCAATGCCAAGGCCCAGGTATGCGAGGCCGGAAATCTCGGTCGCTAAATGGTAAGTTTGTTCAAAAACTCCGGGAAATGTAGTAAAAAGAAGATAGATGAGGCCAAACATGAAGGCTGTGTAGAGGGACAAAAGCAGAACCATAGGAGAAAGGAACAGCAGCCGGAGAGGACGCATAGAAGCCCGCACGAGAAGTTGAGTAGGTGTGCGGTTCTTATCGAAGCTTCTGGCCTGGAGTTCCATATTGCCAGTGGATTTGCGCAGTGATGCGGCTTTGCGTTCCAGAAGAACAGGTTCGAATGTCTCCCGCATCAGGACCAGCGCCGTCACGGAGACGATGCCAGCCTGCGTCAAATTTCGCGGTTAGATATATGATGTCTCTAACAAGTCAACTCCGAAATTATGTACCAGGGCCAAAATTATCCAAAAAGTCCAGCGCCACCCCAGACGTTCAGTCACGAAGCCACCAATGACAGGGCCAATTACCGGCCCGAGAAGTGGTCCGAGGGCGAATACAGCCATGGCCTTTCCCCGTTCGCTCGCGATGTAGAGATCCGCAATCGTTCCCCCACCGATGACCATCGGAGCAGATGCAGCGCAGCCACAAACAAATCGAAACACGAGAAACATGGCGGTGTTTTTGCTGAGGGCACAACCAATCGTGAAGGCCACATAAAAAGCATTACAAACGTGGTAGATGACGAGCCGGCCGTACAACTCGGACATGGACGACAAGAGCAGAGGCCCAAAAACGTAGCCTAGAAGGTAGATGGATACAGTGAAGGATGCGACAATGTTGCTGGTAATGCCAAACTCCTGTGCCAGTTTCGCGGCGCCAGGGGCAAACATGACGGCGGCGAGGTTTCTGAAGAGACTGTTATTACGCAATTTTCGAAAAGATATACTTATAAAAATCACGAGTAGAGGGTGAAGACACTGATTATCAGGACATGCATGTTTTTTCTGCCCTTGGTCCAGTTTCGTGGATTCGCAACGTCTTCAGAGCCATCCCAGCCAACAATATCGGGCTTGACTGACTTATCTTCACCTGCCAGATTTGATTCACTAACTTCTGGACGCATCTTGTGTCTTGAAAGAAGAAGGTCAAGCGCTATCGTGATGCGTGAGCGTGAAAGGTTGTCTTGAGGAGCAAGGGATCTGCCGAAGTGTTAGCGATGAGCTGATGGTCGATATACGAGTGATGATGCTTATAGGACAGGAACGAAGCCGAATAAATATGTTGACGGGTTTTGTCTATAATAAATATTGTGAGGTGATTCATTTTAACAGTCATGTCTCTGCGGCGGTGCTCCGCGGTGCTACGCGTAGCTACGCGGCCAATCTGCAAGACAAAATTACATTGCATATTAAATACTGTCCGCGGTCCCCCCGCGAGCCAGTAAGTGAGGGGAGAAAAGACTTATAATTCAAAGTTGCAAACACAAGCCTGAATACATATGAGTAAAATAATAATTCGGATATATAACTGCGATTACTCTCACCGAGTGCTGCGTAAGCCAAACAGTTCGACCATCCGCGGAGGTTCCGAGGTGCGGATCCACAGCCATGCCAACATTCATCAGACTGTGCTTGCTTCTATACATTTTGAAAGAACAGTTCGCATCAGTTCGGATCATCTCCGACCAGAAAATCGGCAGCGTTTCATCACACTGCTGCTATCGTGGAGAGAATGGATTCACCGGAGCAAGCGCGAGAGCATGCGCGTCGCCAATCAGAGGCGCAGCTTTCCAAGCCGTCAGTATCGGCTTCGAGACGCCGAGACAAGCTGCAACTCAGCTGCAATGCGTGTCGGAGACGCAAGTACGTTGACTCGAATCCCATAATACTCATATCGCCATGGCAACTCCACAGCTCAGCAGCTGACGCATCGCCCTAGAATACGCTGCGATCGCCTGCTCCCCTGCAGCAACTGCTCAATACGAGGCCTTGGACCTTCTTGTATATACGCTCATACCATAGCATCGCAATCATCTACTGTGTCAAATGAGGAGTCCCAGGACCAAGCTCGTGCAAACCTGCAAGATCGCATCAACAAACTGGAAAGCCTCGTCCTAGACTTGATGCACCAGGCTAATTCAAGCTCCCGTAAGTTATTGATCACAGCGCCAATGTTCTTGGTGACCCGTTACCTTTGCTTCAAAACACTCATGCTAGTCAGGCTCACCAATGCACGGTACACAGCCTTCTCCTCCTGCCCCTGCTTGTCAGTCAGGTACGCACCATTCTCGAACAGATACATACTCCGAGACTGTAGCTGTGGCTGAATCACGCCTTGATACATCTCCATCGCCTTCGGATCATAGAAGCTTCAGGCATAATGAAAAGGTGGTCAGCTACGTCAGCAGTTCACACTGGGCCGCAGTGCTTGACAGCATCACCGATCTTCGTAACCACCTTGCCCAGGATGATACCAAACTACCTGTGCCGGAATCGACGACATCACAAGCTGAATCCGTGAAGCTGCAGTTATTTTACAGCGGGTAATTGGACGATACGGTCGCCTCAATTATCAGCTGCTTGCCTCCTCGTCCGACTGTTGACCGGCTTGTTTCGCGTTATTTCAACGACCTTGACATTGCCCCTGGTAAGTAAAGAAACGCTGAAGATACACATTGCCCCTAATTTAATAAAATGTCACAGGTGTCGTGCACAGCGGACAATTTCTCACCGAGGTCGGTAATTATACACTGCGCAGGTTGCTTGTCGCAGGCTTTTGCACTCGGCACTATGGCTAAGCCGCCACTCTATTTGGTGTAGGAGGAAAATATTCTTACCAATTCTTTCAATAGTATGAAGAGTTTTGGCATGATCCAGAAAGCGTACCAATCGCATGGATTGGCCTCTTGTTCAGTGTCATCTGCTTAGAAATGCACCTCCGGCAAACAACTCACATCGTGCATACAGAGGTGACTCCATCCAAGTCAGGCCATCAAAGGGAAAAGTTTCCAGGTCTCAGAAAATAAGCGTTTGATTGATCTATTCAAATCACAATCTGTCAAGTGTCTGTTGTTTGGCCAGTGGACAAAAGGCGGGCCACATATTCTAGAAACATTGATTCCTTACTTCCTAGTGGAATGCTTTCACTTGAAGGACATGGAAATCGGAATATGGATCCTAGTTGGCAATATTGTACATATTGCGATACATATGGGATACCACAGAGATGCGAAGCATTTTGCATCCATCTCACCTTTTACGGGTGAGATGCGCCGGCGAGTCTGGACGATGGTCCTACAACTTGACTTTAGTGTTTCAACGCAGCTTGGCCTGCCGAGACTCGTCAGGGAGCAGCATGCCGACACCGAGAAGCCAAGGAATTTTAAACGATATGGATTTTGATATGAAAACCTCGGAATTACTGGCATCAAGACCTGAGACCGAGGTCACCCCTACTCTATACGTCCTTGCTAAGCTCCGTCTGCTTGATGTTGGAGCAAAGGTTTCCGACGTCGCCACCGACCCTCAACCACATTCATACTCCGATATTCTAAAACTTGATAAAGAAATCGAAGAGGCCCAAACTACACTACCTCCCATATTAAAATGGGACGGGCTCGCACTAAATGTGTCCTCCCAGATCATGGTTCAGCGAATCTGGCTTGAAGTCATTTGTCAACAGCTGCGAATTGTCCTGCACAGGAAGTTTTTAGGTGCTTCTCGGTCACAGAAACAGTTTGCATACTCAAAGTGGGCATGTATAACTGCGCGATGAAGATATTCGAGCTACAGCGGCTTGTTGATGAGGAAACCCATACAAATGGGCTCTTATATCAATGTCGCTGGAGAGTATCGCCCGCTTTTAACAATGACTTCCTCCTAGCCACCAGTGTACTTTGCTTTTATCTCAGCTCCTACGCTAATATCCGGAAAGAAAGTGCAGGGGCCATTCCTAGGGATGGATCAGAAGAGTCTGCCGATTTCGACAATATTAAGGTGCGTTTAAGGCAGGCGCAAAATTTTTGGATTCGTCAGTGCGCAGATTCAAGAGAAGCCAAGAAAGCAGTAACAGCCTTATATCATGTTCTTGGGGAAACAGGGGCAGAACTGGAATTGCAACGAGCCTACGATACGCAGAACATTGTAGCAGAATCGTGCGCGTCAGCTACCGCTATATCGCACTTCCCAGGTAGTTGTTTTCCTCACATCCGTAGTAGCAGAGCTGCAGGCAATATTACTATAGCTAATAACAGATTAGAATTCAATTTTAGCGAAGCGAGAATCGGCTCTGTTGAAGGATTCAATTGGGAAGGTCTCCCGGCTGATCTGCTCCAGAGTAATTAGGACTGGGTTGGTACAGAAGACATGCAGCAGATGGACTTTTTAACTAGATGATCTTTGGAGGTGTTAGCTTAATGCTACGTGCATTCAGAATTACACGGGGGAGACAGCTTTGATGCCTTTTTGATAACTTGAAAGAGAAGTACCATAAAATGCCATAAAATGCCATAAAATACTGCAAAATACTACAAAACACTACAAAATACTACAAAATGCAAAAAAAATTAAATGTAATACCTTCGACAGTGAAAAACCAATTACAGACAGAAACTATAACAGTGCAGGCATTTTATGTCATAGATGAACAACTTTGGCAAGAGTCTTTACTCTTAGTAGCAATATTCTGCGAGCTGTAAGACCGTATCGTGGCGCAGCTGTCTTGCAGCTACCTAGCTCAACTTGCCTTCTCAGTAGTAGGCCTCCCTGTGACTTGGAGAGAAGCCACTGTTGCAATTTAATAGGTGTAGGGCGGTGGTGTGTGAAAGAAAAAGCATGGACTTAAGCATATTTCGAGGCGCATTGGGTGCCACGCTGGACTTGGCATTTGCCAGCTCACGCCATTTATTGAGGTCGAGGCCGCCACGGGGCTGACCTCTAGGGCTAAGGTGCTGCCGGCAGCTGAGGCACAAGACAGTGTGGCGGGTTCGAGACTTCAGTATAATATAGCCAGGTCTAGACTTTGAGACAATGATCTACATAATATCTAGAGAGTCAGAAAATGCCTGAAAGAAGTGACCTAGTTTGTATGCGGGCTGCCATCAGCTGCCATCAGCTGCCATCAGCTGCCGCTGGCGCTTTTGGTACGGCTTGTCAGTGTAGGTGAAAGGCTGGCTAAGGATATATAAAGCAGATCGACGGCGTCTCGACGACAAGGCTGTTCAGGTATTCATCTTTCAAAGATATTTCAGATCTGATTGATACCCATCCCTCTCATCCAGTCTCATAATTTACAAGAAGTCACCATGTCGGAGTTTTTGGAGGAAGTCATCACTCCCACGGAGACAGAGTCTCGGCTTGTTGTCATATTCAAGACAGCATCTGTGGTCAAAGTCAATGCCAGGGGCTTGGAGCCTGCCAATGAAGATGTCGCTCCGCTGCAGGCCGTTCTTGACCGCCATAAAGCATCATTGACGTTGCTATTCGGTCAGGACGAGAACCGTCTCCGTCGCGACCAGGCGGATGTCCTTGGCGCCTCTGCCGAAGCTGGAGAGTCACCCAACCCAGCCGAAGAATTTGACGCCGATGATACGGCTCCTTCTAATGATGGTAACATACCCGACCTGGCAAGCTTTTATTATGTAGATGGCGAGGTGGACAATCTCGAGAGTCTTGCAGCGGAGCTCAACCAGCATGATCTGGTCGATGCCGCGTACATCACTCCGCCAACCTCTCAGCCACTACTTTTGAAGTCTGTTACGTCGCCTGAGGATATGGAAGTGCCTGCCATCACCCCCAACTTTACTTCGCGTCAAATCTATCTCGGACCGGCTCCTGGAGGCGTTGATGCAAAGTATGCACACACAGTCCCGGGCGGGCGAGGCGAAGGTTTCAGAGTGGGCGACGTCGAACGGGGTTGGCGGTTCACGCATGAGGACCTGAGGGTACTTCAAGGTGGTGTCATCTCGGGTACGAATGCGCCTGACAACAGCCACGGCACAGCTGTGTGCGGCGTTGTCAGCGGTGATGTCAACAACATCGGCATTCTAGGTATCGCGCCGGATTCAGTCTTTTACGGCTCCTCCTACGTTGGCAACTCCGTTGCTGCTGCCATTAAAGCTGCCGCTGATAGACTTCGGAGCGGCGATGTTATACTCCTCGAGGTTCATCGGCCGGGTCCAAATACCCCCAACCCACCATCAGGCCAAAAGGGTTACATTGCTGTAGAATGGTGGCCTGAGGACTTTGCGGCGATCCGCTATGCGGTCAACAAGGGCATCGTCGTTGTGGAAGCTGCAGGCAACGGGGGGGAGAACCTCAATGCAGCCATCTACAATACGCGCCCCGCGGGATTCCCCAACTCGTGGCGCAACCCATTCAATGTGCTGAACCCGTCCTCAGGTGCCATCATCGTCGGTGCTGGGTGCCCCCCACCGGGAACCCATGGCCGGAACCACGGCCCCGATCGATCACGCCTGAGCTTCTCCAACTACGGCTCTCGCGTTGACTGTCAGGGCTGGGGCAGGGAGGTCACCACTACGGGCTATGGTGACTTGCAGGGCGGGCAGAGTGCGGATTTGTGGTACACGGACATCTTCAACGGCACATCGAGCGCGTCGCCCATGGCCGTGGGCGCGGTTCTATGTGTCCAGGGCGTTAGGAAGAAGAAGAATAAGCTGCCTCTGTCTTCGGCACGGTATCGGACTCTACTGCGCCAGACGGGCTCGCCGCAGCAAGCTGGTCCTGGTGCGCCAGTTTCGCAGCGCATTGGAAACCGGCCGGATTTGAGGAAGCTCATTCCTGCTGCTCTGAATCTTCCATGAACGGAAGTAGTCTAGTAAAGGAAGAGGACAACGCAGCGTTCTTGTTTCCTCCTTTTCAAGGGGCGGGGGACGGCAGCCAGACGGCCTCGCTCAATTCGAAGGGGAAAGGGGCGTTGCCTTTATCTTTCAACGATTCTTTCTACCTATCCATAGCTGATAGTTTGTGGGCAGCTTGGTAATAAACTTGAGTACAATCACAATGCAGTCCTCGGCTATGGTGAGAAAGCTATTGAAGCCATTGATGAGGGAGAATCCGGGGCTCATAGTCTGCGTTCCAAGGCAGTGGGGCTACGCAGCCTTGCTAAACTTGCTGGCTGGATCAGGCTAAGGTGAAAATGATGTGAAATATCTTGCGGTTTGCTTTCAGGAGGCCCATATCTACGAAATGGAGACGCTTCGTCTCAAAGCAGAGCAAATTTCCGTATAAAAGCCTGCGTTGCTCGTCAGTCCAAGAACACCCCACTGCTCCGCCACCATAGCATGTCAATAGAAACGAAAGAGGTTAATGTTGCGCTTTCCTGGCAGATATTTAACTGCTGTAGTCCTGTAAATTTCGCGAGAACTGAAATCAAGTCGCTCCAACCATTGCCTCTCTCTTTATCTGCGCTACCTGTCATCACCTTCAGGCGGTGATCTTAAGCTTGGGTTGTGACAGAACGGTTCCAAGTCTACCTTGTCAACCAGCATCACTTGTACCACATTTGAGCCTACCCACTACATAACAAGAGATACCCGCATCATGGAAGGCACACAGCGTTACTGGGAGCCTGTTACGCACAACAATCGCAAGGCCAAGCGTCGCCAACGTGTACGGCAAGCCTGCGGGCGCTGTCGCATGAAGAAAATAAAGGTATTTCCCTCCAATTCATCAACAGCGTATTCAGATTTAATACCGTATGCTTAAATATTTTTTTTAGTGTGACAATGAGATGCCGTGCAAGCGATGCACTGATGCTGCTTTTATTTGCATTGTGGGGCCTAAAGAAGCAAATTATTACCAGGCAGCTTCCCAAAGGGTGAAGATTGGGGGCATTTACCACTGCGGGATCTATTTAATGGCTAACGACGCATCCAGATACACTGAAGCACTTGAAGATTCGCAGCTCGTCCTCACTGCTACCGTGCACAAGCTTTACTCCTTGGTTCGCAGAGGCAGGCAATGGACTTTGGAGGAGCCTAAGCTTAACAGCCACGATCAGCCTATCGCACACGACATTGCTCAATTGTTAGGCTGCATGCGACGCAACGACGAAATTGGTTTGCCGCTACAATCAAGCTTCTTTGAGGACAGAAATAACCTGAGACTGGTGGTAGATCAGCTTGCGCCGCAGCAGAATAGCGCTCCCGATTACAGCGCTGATAATTCGTCCTCGTCAAAGTTCGACTATTCTCCAACTTCAACGGACTATAAAGAGGCAGTGGGAACAGCTGAAAATAGCTTTATTCTATTATTATTATTATTATTATTATTATTATTATTATTATTATTATTATTATTATTATTATTATTATTATTATTATTATTATTATTATTATATTACACTACTTAGATTATAAACCTATCTAGTATAGCTGTGAAGGATTCGGGCTTTACCCGCGCCCTAGGGACTTATGTGAGAGCTTTACTAAGCTCTCTTATTAGGCGTAGATTATATATATTCTACAGTATAGATTATAATCTAGATTAGGGGAGAGGGAGAGAGAGAGCCTTCCCCTTCTTTCTTCTTTCTTCTCTCTTTAAGAGAATTGATAACTATTAAAACGCTCACCTATAGTAGCTATAAAGCTAGTCTATAATACTAGTATAGTAATAAAGGGAGTAAGAAAGAACTTTACACTAAGTACTTTAGCCTTCTTTTCCTAAGTTATTACTAGTAGGCTAAGTCTATTCTAATAAAGGGAGAGGATCTAGTGAGGTAAGTACCTTTAGGTATAAGTCTTTACCTACTAGAAGTATTACTATAAGTAGGTAGGTAATTATAATAAGGTGTCTAGGTATAATTTCTATAATTTTCCTTATACTTTATATAGGGCCTAGTTCTATACCTTTACTACTTTATAA
Organism: Akanthomyces muscarius; assembly: GCF_028009165.1. Taxonomy (NCBI): domain Eukaryota; kingdom Fungi; phylum Ascomycota; class Sordariomycetes; order Hypocreales; family Cordycipitaceae; genus Akanthomyces; species Akanthomyces muscarius. The sequence continues at coordinate 1,090,796 of NC_079244.1, read as the reverse complement.
GTAGATTTCTAGTCTTATAGGTAGTTAGTATATTAAGCTCTCCTGTAAGCCTATTTTATTTCAAGCGTATTATTTAGTTTTACTTATCTACTATAAGGCAGTTTAGCTTTATAGTAGTACTATAAAGAGAAAAGATATAGCTATAATATCTTTAAGTAAGAGACCTAATATAATAAAGATATTATTAATCTTAGCTAGTAAGCTCTTATTTAGGTTAAGGAGTACTTAAAGCTAAGTTATAGCCTTTATAATAGCTTAATTTATATCTATCTTCTATTGTAGCTACCTTAAAGGGAGAGATTTTAAGTTAATATTTAATAGTATAAGTAGCTATAAGGTATAGTTAGACCTAGCTAGGCTTTATAACTATAAGTATACCCCTTTTAGAGTTAAAGATATCTATAATAGATTAATTATTCCTTTTCTATAATCCGCTTTAAACTAGGTATAAGTCTCTTATAATAATAGCTTAAATCTAAGTTATAATAGGTCTATTCCTTAAGAATTAAGTTAGGCTTAAAGCTATAAGTGTAAGGTGCTATCGGCGAAGAGCTTCAGTCACTAGATGATCCTTGGGTTTTTAGAATGATGGTGGAATTATCGCTGCCTCCTCGCTACTCCCTCGTTGGCAGCCCGCAGCTATATAGTAGCTTCTTCGCACGTGATACCTCTGGTTGCCTATAACCTCCTACCGACCAGCATGCCCTGCGGGTGCCCTGACAATAAGGTAGTATATTTAAGTAGTATTATAAGTTAGTTATTAAAAGTAAGACTCTTAATAGTAAAACTATTACTTAGATTAATTAATAGAGATCTAGACTACCTAGCTACTAGAATACCCCTTCTTTAAGTACCTATCTATCTCTCTATTTGTGAGGAACTAAGGCGCTAGGTAAACCACTCGGCCACAGAGATCAAAAAGATCAAGCGATACCAGACCGTGGCCAAGTATCCCTAGCATCCACTATATGGCTTCGAGGTCCCTAACACTATTCTATTCCTTAGATCACTTAGATTACTAGTAATCCTAAGTAATCTATTATTATAGATACTATCTTAGATCACTACTAGCTTAATATAATCTCTAATAATCTAATTATATAATCTAGCATCCTAATTAGGCAGCCTATAGGCGCCCGCCTAGTCGCTACTTAGGCCGCTTCCCTAGTCTGCCTTACGTGCATTCTACTTTGTAATATATCTATTCTAACTCCTTAATATTATTAATACTATATATAATAGTATATATTATCTTTTTAAACTATAATTTCTTTTATTCTTATAAATACTTAATCTTAATATCTATATAATAGTATTCCTTCTTAGTAGTCTCTAACTTCTACTTAAAGTATATATAATAATCTATAATATATTAGAGCTAAGCTAGTAAAATACCCTAGATATTATAATAAGATTAATAGTCTATTATATACTAAGTATAGTATAAGGAATCTAATAAAGAAAATTAATATAAAATAATATCCTTATCTTTATAGTAAGAATAAAGAGCGTTTTCTATAACTATAGGATTAGAAAGGATTAAATATAGAAATACTTTATATTATTTAGATTTCCGTAAACATTTTTTTGATTTCTGCTTAATAATAAAGTTAGTAGATATAATAGGCTATAATAATAAAAGAAGGAAAAATACCTAACTATATAGCCGGCCTAGGACCAGGAAGCTCTGGCACCAAATTCATGCTGCGCCGCGGAAGTATGCTACAGTCCCTCATTGATATTCCCGGGCAGAAGCATTATGAGTACATATCGTTTGATCCGCGCGGAGTTGGTGCGAGTGAGCCACGAGTCAACTGTTATCCGGCAAACAACATGGCCCGTTCAGCGAAGATGCTAGAAGTGCTAGCCGGTGGCGCGGTGACCCTCAGCCCGGCCTCTTTTGCCTTTCAACAGTATTCGGCAAAGGCGCTTGGTAAATGATGCGAATTGAAGAATGCGAAGATCTTGCCATTCGTCAATACGCCGAGCGTGGCAAGAGATATGGTAGCCATGGTGGACAGGATTGCCGAGCTGCGACAAGAACACACAACGCAGCACAATGATACACAGACTCTATTTCCGCCACTCGAAACAAAGGAAGATGTTCCACGTCTACAATATATTGGATTCTCATATGGTACTGTCTTGGGCAATTACTTTGCGTCGCTATTCCCAGAACGCGTTAGCCGCATGGTTTTGGATGGCGTCGTGGATAGCTACGACTACGCAAGCGGTCCTGTAAGTATCACATTGCCCTAGTATGTGCCTCTTCAACCGTTAATCTGAGTAAACTATTCTAGGGTTGGTCGACCAACACTCAGGACACAGACAAGATGATGGAAATCTTCTTCGCGGGCTGCTTTAATGCTGGATAGCAGGTCTGCCAGCTGCGTCAGCCCAGCGACAAAACGCCATCCGACATCAGCAAGCGCACATGGTCTTGGATTAATGCTCGCGATGCGGAGCCCATTCAAGCTACTTCTTTTGACGGCTCTACGGACGTTTTATTGCGATCAGCCGACATTCGAGGTCTACTTTTCAGTACCCTATGCCACGCAGATTACACTTTCTTCCCAATTGCCTCTATTTTGGCCCGAGCACTGCAAGGCAATCCAAAGCCTCTAGTCGCACAGCTTCTCGCGTGGCTTGCTATATCGGACTTGACCAGCCAATGTATCGTCGACAACAATACCATGGCGGCAATCCCGGACCCAATTGACGATGCTCACCATGCTGTGCTGTGCACCGACGGCAGCAATGTTTCTGATCAAGGTTCGAATTACTGGAAAAGTTACATGGACAACCAACTGTCCATCTCGACCTTGGCTGGAGACCTTGCAACAATGGCCCGCCTCCGCTGTGCTAGTTGGCGTGTGCCTCCCAACTGGTCCTTCAAAGGACCCTTCAAAACGCCAGCGCCTTCTAAAGATCCGTCAGTACCAGAGCCCGGTCGTCCTACAGCGCCGCTTCTGTTTTTATCCAGCAAATGGGATCCAGTAACACCCCTGCGAAACGTGTACTCCATGGCGAGTCGGCATATCCTAGTCGAAAACTCGATGGGCCACACTTTGGCCGGAGGAGGCAAGGTGAACGAATGTGCGAAAAGGGTGGTGTCGGAGTATTTTGACAAGGGCGTTGTACCGAAGAAGGAGGTCATGTGCGAAGGTGTCAAATCTCCGTGGGACGGCAAGCCCCTGCGGAATGCGGCTGTACAGGAATCGATTCGGAGGAGAACCAAATATAACCTTCTCGGTGTATAAGCCAAATCATGTCTGGTGTGTGGCAGAATGACGGCACCCATCGCCTAAGCCCAATATGATTATTGTTCAAGTCTTTATTTATTTTATACAAATCAGTTTTCTACATCACTAAACCACGAAGAGAACGCACTTTCCAGAGATGTAGAGAACCAGTGACATGAATCCGAGACAAAGGAGTCGCCCCTCACGGTACTTGCAAAGAGGTGAAATGGTATCATTCTCGCTAGCAAGCTCGTCCAAAGAGAATAACAAGAGAAGAAGGAAAACAGCATAAGCAATGATAAAAGTTTTCTCGTTGCCCAAAGAAATAATAATAACCAATAACCATGCCAAGATAAGGATGTTCACATCAAGTCGTTTTCTCTGCCTCGCTTCGGCCCTAGGTCCTCATCTTGACGTAGTTGCTAGGGAATATACCGTGTCTCGTGCCAACCATGCCAGTCCTGTTGCTTGTGTTAGTTGTTTCCTTTTCTGACTGCAGGGCTTGACGACGTCGCAACATACCACCAGTCGTTGTCGCTCTCCGTCTTCTTCAGCACCGTAATCACGTCGCCCTTTTTGAAGCCCAAGTCGCCAGGCTGGTCCGCGTCAAAGTTGTATAGCGCAATGGCCTCGTTCTTGTTCAGCGACGCGGCCGTGTTGAATGTCGGTTTCGGGGCCGATGGGCGACCGGGAGCCTGCTTACGGTCCGAGGGCGGGTTATCGTAGTAGCCATTGTTGCTGCTGTTGTGATTGTTGTGCGACGAGGAAAAGGTGCCGGCTCTCGAGGGGGCGTTGTAACCCTGGTCGCGGTCGTACGTCTCGTCCTGCCAGGTATTCGTCCGTCGCGGGCCCGCAGGCCCGTTGCCGCTCGTGCTGCTGTTGAAGCGGTCAAAGTCGTCGCGGCTGTCGCTGTAGACAGGGACGTCGTTGTAGATGCTTTCGTCGCTGACGCTCGCGCCGGCGCGCATGCCGCTAAAGACGCGCGAGTTGAGAATGTCCATGAGGGGGCCGGCCTGGGGCGGCGGGGAGACGGAGCCGGTGAGGAGCTGCTGGGCGGTGTAGCGGGTGCCGTAGAGCTTCTCGTTGGCGTCGCGGCGCTCGATGATGGCGGAGCCCTCGAGGGAGACGCCGGCGAAGAGGCCCTTTGTCTTGGAGTAGCTGAAGATGCCGGCGACGCTCTTGAGGGAGGCGGCGCCAGCGGCCTCGGCGTTGCGGCCGACGGGCCCCGCGGCGAGGGAGACGTTGCCGCCGAGCGTCAGCGAGCCGGCCTGCGCAAACGTCTTGACGGCGCTGGCGTCGTTGAGGATGAAGACAAAGTCGGTCAGCTCAAAGCCGATCTGGCCGCCGAAGCCGGCGCCGGCCGTGGCAATGGCTGAGGGCGCGCTCCAGGAGCCGTCGGGCAGGCGCGCGACGACGAGGCCGCTGCCAAAGCGGCCGCTGCCGAGGAAGCCGGCCTTGAGGACCGTGATGATGGCCAGGCCCTTTGCGTTGGCGAGGATCGAGGGCGGAATGACCTTTTCGGGGCCAAACGCTTGGCGGGGGTTGACAAAGGAGGCGAGAATCTTGCCGCATTTCTTGCACTCCGCTGCGCGACAACGAAAAAAAAGAACGGTCGAGGTTAGTAAGTCTGTTGCTGGTTTGGGGGCTTGCGCGAGAGGCACAACGGCCGCACCGGGAGGGTCGCACACGCGCGCGCGCGCAAAGACGCTCGGCTACTTACATTGCATGGAGGAGGGGAGGGGGTTGTTGATGCCCATCTTTGCGAATATGTGAAGAGCGTCGGAGGGGAGGGAATGAAGTTGCCGGGTTTCAGTCGTCAGCCAAGCAGCAAGTGTTCGAAAGGCCGCTCGAAAGGTGTGTCGTCCAAATTATCTGTGGAGGCGGGGTGTCTGGTGGGGAGAATAGATGACAAGCTTGCTGGGCAGACTGGGTAAGCTTCCGGCCGGGTACGCTTGCGCGGCAGCTGAGGATGTCTATTGGTGCTTACAGCGGCGCGAAAGTAATCCTGGAGAAGAAAACCAAGAGGTTTTCGTTATCAACAAAGGTATTGTCACAGAAAGCAGAATTCACAATGGGGTTTGTAAACAGCAGTGGTAAGTCGCAGGAATAGACGGGTTGTGGTGGCAGCAGATGTCATGGGAAATGTGCCCAGCCCAGTTCAGCCCCGCTACGCTGGGCTTGGGCAACTGGTTGGCCGCGTGGATTGTGGCGGTGCGGTATGATGTACTGGTCCAGCGCTTGACGCTTGGCTGGACGGACAAAGCCTACCAGTAATAAGCCCAACTTCGCAGAAATACAGACTGGTGTCCGCAATGTCCCCAATGTCCGGACGTCTTGTTGCTCTAGGTAACTAGGCTTGCGCACCCTTTTACTGTCGAATCAGGCGTGGCGAAAGGTGCTGCTGTTCGTACCAGGCATGAAACAGTAGCCAGCCATTCGTTAAGTGGTGACGTTATCGTCCACTGTAGCTTAGTGCCCTTGCAGCGGCCCAGGCCCTGTAATTAGCCCCCCCGCTAGCACCGAGTTCGGCGGCCGTCTGCTGAGCATGCCAGTGTCGCATCGACCTGGCACTGGTTGCGTTTCGGCACGAGCTTCATTCTCCCCCTACCTATTCCACCCCAACGCCCAAGAAACAAGCAAACACATCATCCATAACAGCCAAGGTGGGCATACCGAATTGCCAAACAATTCCAATACATATTCGCACGAAAAATTTCATCGGCTCGCACACGATCTACCGCACCGGTCCCCGGAATCGTCGATCGACACCCAGTCCCTGAAACAACACCCCTTGCCTTGAACCTCGGCGGCAGACAATCAGGCAGCGCCGAGCACGACCACAGCGCTCGAACAGAAGCGCGGCGCATCACCACACGAAAACGACACAAACACACATATATACACGCACCCACCGAAACCTGCGACCATGTCCGAGGCCTACGAGCGCGAGCGCCAGAACAACTCCCGCCTGGACGAGCTGTCGGCCAAGGTGTCGGCCCTGCGCGGCGTCACCATTGACATTTACGACAATGCGCGAGCGCAGGACGTCATTGACAATACGGTAATTGCCTCTTTTTCTCTCACCAACGAACTTGAGAGCAGTGTGCTGACCCTCTCAACTTGCTCTGCCACGGCAGTCGGAAACGTTTTCCTCCATGACGACCCAGATGCGCGGCTCCGCCGGCCGCCTGACGCGCATGGCCGCCTCGGGCAACAAGGTCGCCATACTGAAGCTCTCGGGCATCCTGGTCGGTGTCTTCATCTTTCTATACTACGCGGCTCGCATGTTTCTGTGAGCAGCCACTCGGAGCCCCGGAAAGGAAAGAAAACACCGCGGCGGCGGGAGGACGACCGACAGAAGCACAGGCGTTTGGGGAAAGGAGGAATCAGTCGATGTTTTAGTCGTGCCGCGTTACCAGGAGCTGAGACTACAGTCTAATAATCAACGGCGTCGAGTTGAAGCGAGGAATCCGGAATGGGAGATGGAGAGAGACAGATATATATATCCAAAGGGCATTGGTATGGCGTTATGTTGTTTGACCCTCCGTTGAATATACAATAAGCAGTCTTTTTTGAACTTCAAATTATTTACAATTTACCAACTTGCTATTTTTTCTCATCCTAACCCCCATAGTTCTCCAGCATTAACAGCATTCTCCCAGTCTTTCTTTTGCGGTTTCTTTTTTGGTCATCGTAGCCATAAATGTATACTTGGAAACTTTGTTTTCTTAAAACAAAAACTCGCAAAACGCCCCATGTACCATGCTTGCCGACTCCCGAATGCTCTACTTCTTCATCTCCTTCTTCTCCGTCCTGCCCTTCTAAATGTATATGCAAAACCACCCCACCCACCTGCTCCCGTCAATCTTCGCAGCGAAAGCCCCCGAGTATCTCGTAGCCGCCCATCTGCAGCGCCTTGGGCTCGCTCTACTGCCAAACGTTGGAGAAGAGATCATCGTCGCCGCCGAAGCCCTTGGACCCCGTCGACGCCGAAGCCGTCGTCGTTGTGGTCTGGCCACCCATGCCGGTGCTGCTCGACCAGCCGCCGAATTCCTCGTCGGCCGCCACCTTGGGCGCGGGGTTGAAGCCGCCACCGGCACCGGGCACAATGGGCGTGTTGGCAAAGGCGCTGCTCGAGCTGCTGCCCCAGCCCATGTCGTTGCTGACCGCGGGCTTGCTGATGGCCGCCGCAGGCTGGGCGGCGGCGGCGGGTGGTGGCGGGCTCGCGGCCGCAGGCGTGGCCCATTCGTTGCCACCCCAGGCGTCCATGCCAGACAGGCCAGAGCTGCTGAAGCCGCCGGTATTGCTGCTGGTGATGGGAGCCGGTGCAGCCGCTGGGCTGGTGACGGGCTTGCTCTGCGGTGCCGAGAGGTTAAAGACGGAGTTTGTGGATGCAGGTTGCTGCTGGGCTGGGGGAGAGACGGGAGGTGGCGATGACTGCGACACGGGCGCCGAAAAGTCGAAGAGATCGGCCATGGCAGAGGATGAAGAGGTTTGCGCGGGCTTCGAAGGGGCGGGGGGCGATGCCATGGGGCTGGCAAAGTCGCCGAAGCCGCCGCTGGACGATGCTGCGAATTGGTTGTTATTCTTGATGCTGCCGCTGTGGTTGGTGGCGAGCGGCGGCGCGGGCTTGCTGTCGAAGAAGCTGCCGCCGCTCAACCCGCCAAAGTTGTTGCTACTGCTATTGTTGGGGACGTGCTGCGAGCTGCGGCTGCCCATGCCGCCGCCCAGGCTAGCAAATGGGTCGGCGGCCGGCGGCTTCGGGCTCGTAGGGTTCGAGAGGCTCAGGCCGCCAAAGGCGTCAGAGAAGCCGCCCTGCGACGGCTTCTGCTGCTGATGATGGCCCATCGGCGGCGAGCCCCAGCCGCCCTGCTGGCTGTTCTGCTGCTGTTGCTGCTGCGGCGGCGGTGGCTTCGGGGCGGTGGCGTACAGCGATAGGATGGACTGCTTCAAGTCCGGCCGTGACTGAGCCTGCGCGGCCGGCGTGCTGGACGGACGCGGCGGCGCCGAGCTCTCGCCCAGGAAATCAAGCCCCAGCAGCGAATCCTTTGTCGTCGTCGTCTTGGGCGGTGCCGGCGCAGCCTTGGCCGCCGGCGCGGCGCGAGGAGGACCAGGAGCAGCAGGACCAGCATCCGCGCCACCCAGCAAGTCGCCCACCGAGGCCGACGACGACCGCGCGGCCGACTGCTGGCCGGCCGAGGCGTTGCGCGCCGTCACGTTCTTCTCGACGACCTGCTTCTCCTTGACGATGCTGAGCGGGACGTCGTCGTCGCCGTCGGCGTCGAGCGTGGCCGGGTCCGGCATGGGCCCGTCCATGACCCAGCGCTTGAGCTCGTACTTTGTGCGGATAAAGTTTTCAATCTTGGCCTCGGAGGGCGCGTGGCCGGCGGCCAGCTTGGCCTCCCAGTACTTGTTGGCGCGCGCGTTGCCCCAGCGCAGCACGCTCTGCAGCTGCTCGTCCGTCCACGAGTCGAGGTCGACCGACTTGACGCGGGAGATGTGCGTGCCCATGCCGCGGTGGATGCCGGAGCAGCGGATGCAGACGAAGACGCCGAGGTTCCAGCTCGCCCATCGCGGGTCTGTAAAAGCAAGGGCAAAACGTTAGCAACATGGGCAAAGGGGCGGTGGCTTTCCGTCACGACGATTGTCGTGCAGTCCTCAATGGGACGCGGTTATGCGTCAAAGGAGGTTGTTTCACCTACGCTTGTTCTTCTTGCAGTCGGAGCAAATCTTGTTGGCCTCGAGCTTCAGCAGGTTCTTGATCGTCGCCTGGTTCTGCGCCGCCCGCTCGGCGGCGGGGTTGGGCGCGCGTCTCGACATTGTGTTGTGGCTACCGGTTGTGCAGCGGGGATTGGTATAAATCGTATTTTGTAATGGTGCGAGAGCGGTTGATATATGTGTCGTAGACGGTGTCAGGTTTGGCTAAACTGTTGCCTGGGGAGGAATGCTGCAAGTGTTTGGTTTGCTCCCCCTTGAATTATGTTGACTGTCTGGCCTTGGGAGACACATCCCACCGCTAGTAATTTAGCCACCAATTCGGCGGCGCCAGAGAGTTGTGTGGCTCGTGAGTGGCTGAACGTATGTGCCCCACAGTCTACAGGTCGCTTACAAGTTACAGTTGCATGTGAGCAGAGCGAAAAGAATCATGATGCTTTTTCGTGTAATACTATTCTGTGCTTTCGTTTGGCAAGAGTTTATCAATTGGGTCGATCTCAAATGTACCAGTAGAGATTTGGAAACTTGTGGTGAGGTCATTGACCTGCCGGGAGCAATCTCACGGTGGCGACATCGCAGTGGGTATACCCGTGGCTGAAGCCGATGCCACTCCAGACTTGGACAATTGATTCCTCAACCTGCCGAAGCCGTGATTTGTCACTCCAATCTATAAGACAACGGTGAATCCCCGTTTTGCATCTCTCCTCTCAAAGCTTCTACCTCATCAATATATTCCTCCATGAAATTTAGACCCTTCTTTGCGACATTTGTCCAAACACTCTCTCACTTTAGGTTCCGTACCCCGCCGCCGCCATCGCGAGCCGGGCTGAGTGCATTTCATCAATCAACGCCATTGCGCTCCATGTCATTCCTCGGTGCCCTGTTCGGATCATCAGCCTCCAAGTCCTCCGACAACATGTCCTATCCCGACAAGCGAAGCAATGAAGAGTGGCGAGCCGTGCTGAACAAGGGTACGTAAATCCTCATCTCATCGTCTCACCCTGACAAGGAGACGCTAACTTCTTTCGCGACAAACAGAGCAGTTCCGCATCCTGCGCGAAAAGGGCACCGAGCGTGCCGGCACGGGCAAGTACGACAAGCACAGCCCGGAGGCGGGCGTCTACACCTGCGCCGGCTGCGACGCGCCCCTCTACAAGGCCAACCACAAGTTCCAGTCGGGCTGCGGCTGGCCGGCCTACTACGACAGCATCCCCGGCGCCGTGACGCGCCACGAGGACCGCACGCTCGGCATGGCCCGCACCGAGATTGTCTGCAGCAACTGCGGCGGCCACCTCGGCCACGTCTTCAAGGGCGAGGGTCATGCCACCCCGACCGACGAGCGCCACTGCGTCAACAGCGTCAGCCTCAACTTTACCGAGGACGAAGGCAAGGCCAAGGAGAGCAAAGCGTGATTGGGCGTTCATACAGGTGTAGAATTGGGTGTATTATGATGTAAACTGAGCGATTGGCGTCGAGGTAGAGTGGGAGCGAGGCGTTGTGGCGGGGCTCGATACTGGTCAGCAGCCAATTGCGCTTAGAGCAGATTAAATGATTATTTGAGGATTGAAATTGTGCTATAATAAGGATGTATGTAGCTGAGATGTTGTTACAACATAACAACTTTGACCAGCGCAATCAGCGAATGCACCCAGCAGGAGGCACGTCGACATGGTGTCGCGTCACTCTTTGGCAATCGGTGATGCCCAGAAAAGCAGTGCAGTTAGACCAGGTTTCGTGAATTCTGCAAGTGCTGATATAGAATTTAGCTCTCATCGTACAACAACTCTTAGCTTTTTGCTTGTTACATTTTAGCCCAGTGTCTCCCCGTTTCTCACTGTCCCCTTGTCCACTTGCATGCAAGATGCTTTTTCTCCCACTCCAGTTGTGATCGATACTCTAAACGTATAAAAAAGGGAATTTTGTTGTCGCTAAATGCCTCCCACCAATAATAAGAAAGACCCAATCCCACCGACCTGCCCTTTTTCCATGGCCTCTCCCATATACAGGAGGGGGAGAGGCCAAGGTATTGAGCAGTATAAACATAACGAAACGGTCAACTGGGAGTCATGCTCGGGATCGATGCTACTGCATACTTCATAACCAAGCACACCGCTGTGAAAGAGGTCCACGATCCGGGACTTGCAAACGCTTCCATATTCAGTACTCCATGCATTCGCTGCCCAGTCGTGAAACATGTATGATAAACTTATCCAAGAGATCAGGTTTGTTCACGCCTTACGCGACTTTTCTTGGGCTCGTTGTTCTCTTGAGGATCGAACAAGAGGCGACAATTGTCCGAGATCTACACACAGCTTCATGAAGTCATGCTATCAAAACGGTTAGCAACTGCAAATAAATGCTGGCCAGTAAAGGAAACTCACTCTTAGCAAATCATGAGCGCTGGCACGCTTCTCGGGGTCCACCTTAAGGGCAAAGTACAGGAAATCTCTAAAGACATCTGACAGTTCACTCTCGTTCTTGATTTGCGGAGTGCCATTGGTCGCAATCAGCCACAACGCACGGAGTGGTGACTCTGTGAGGTACGGAGGCTCGCCCTCAATCATCTCAATAGCCATAATACCAAGTGACCAAATGTCAACCTTGCGGCCGTACTCCTTACGAGTGACAACTTCGGGTGCCATCCAGTATGGTGTGCCAACCATGGTCGTGCGCTTGTTTTGCGCTTCGTTGATCGTGGCGCAGAAACCGAAATCAGCTGCTCGAGTCAGTAACCGTGGTGGAGGATCTGAGCATGCTCAACTTACTCAGCTTGATGCAGCCCTCGTTAGAAAGCAGAATATTGTCCGACTTGATATCGCGGTGGATAACTCCCTTGGAATGCAGATGTTGCAGGCCCTTGAGCGTTTCGCGGCACACGGAAGCAATTTGCCCCTCTGTCATGATGTTGAATGTCACAACATCTGTCAAACTTCCACCCTCCATAAATTCCATAATCACCCAGAGCTCACCGCCGGTGAGATAACTGTCGATAAAGTTTACAATGTTAGGATGCGAGCTCTCCTTCATAACGATAATTTCATTAATGATGAGATCCTTCTTCGGTTGTTGCTCGAGATTCATTTGCTTGATAGCAACCAATCGATTGCTGTTGCGCTCGTAGCCGGTGAAGACACCACCAGATGCACCTTGGCCAATCTTATTCAAGCCTCTGAAGATATCGCGAGGATCGCCTTCGGTACAGATACGCCTGAGTGCCGAGACAATGTCAATGCCGTTGCTCTGGCGGGAGCGGTGTCGAGGTCTCGCTTGGGGGTTCGGAGTCATGACAGGCTGCTGGCGGGCTCCATTTGCTTCGCGCGGGGAATACCCTCCAGCGATAGGGGCCGGCGTTTGGGTAGGCTGTCTCTTGCTAGGAGCTCGCCCAATCTGGCCAGACATGGCTCCTTGGGCTTGGGCCATAGCCTGCTCGTGCTGTTGCTGAATCATCTGTTGTTGCTGGAACAGTGTAGGCTGCGCGGGGTTCATCGAGCCCGTCTGTTGGGGGGCGAAGGGCGCAGGTCCGGCAACCCTTGAATTGGAGCGAGAACGGTGCTCTTCGGGTAGCATTGGTCCGCTATCCGCCTCGTTATTTATTATGCCGATACCAGAATCCTTGGGTGTGGTGTAGGAAGTTTGAGGGCCAGCCCGGCCGCCCATACTAACGGGAGGCCGCGGTGCAGGTCGGCTTGGCACCATGTCTTTCGATGAGGGCACGCCATGGCCCTTGGCAGGGACTGGAGGTGCAGCTCGGGGGTTCTCAAAGCTTCCTGTGCGATCTTGTTAGCGGCTGGACTGCGGTGCAGAGAAAAGAGCAGCTACATACCCATATAGTTGGTAGGGTACATGGTTGGCGATGCGGGATTCGAGGGATTGGGACTGGCATATTGTGATCGCTCGGCACCGGCATGGCCAAATTTTTCGAGAACCTGGTCCTCGGGGGCCTTTTCGGTGGTCTCCTTATAGAACTGCAGAATATCGACCATGGTCTGGGGGTTCTCGCGGCGCTCTTTTTCGGGAATACCGCTTTCGTTGATTAATCGTTGCCATTCCTTGGGCAGGCCCTTTGTGGCAAGTTAGCAAGCATAATCATGACGGTGGTTGATGAGCGGGGTCAATGACATACAGTGAATTGACCAGTAGAGCTGTCGTAGCCGACATGGGTAACGTGAATGGGATTCTCTGGTGCCGAAATCATGGGTTTCTTCTGGGAGCCCACTAGACTGTTGACAAAGCCAGAAAAGCCAGACTTTTTGCGGACAGTGGGCGGCTTGGAAGGGATGCCGCCGGACTCGTCTGAGTACCTTTTGGGAGTGGCGGCCTGCGCCTCGACCCGGGTGCCCGACTTGTCTACGAGAGTAACGCCTGAATCCATGGCCGCGACGCTTTTAGAGGATCGAAGGGAATGCTTGGGTTTTTTTGTGCTGACGGCGCGGAAAATGGGTGCAGCAGCACGAGCAACGGCGGTCGTGGAAGATGACTTTTGCGGCTGGGCGGGGATGGACGAGCGTGGAGTGCTAACGGCGGTAGTGGCCGCAGTGTGGTTGATGCTGGGCGTCGAACTGGCCGACGAGGGAGCAGCGACGGTCGAAGGGCTGTAGGAGGCCGAGTCTATGCTGCTCAGGATGGCAGCGCCGTCGAAGGGAGCGCCAATGAGGTCGTCGGCGGCAGGCTTGGCGGGCGCGGATGTTGACGCGGGCGCGGGCTGGCGAAACTGAGGCTCAGGCTGCGCCGACGGGCTGTTGCGGTAGGGCAGGCGTGAGGAAGACGACGACGAGGTTGCGGCGGCGGCGGCGAATTGACCCTGGTGCTGCAGTGGCGACGCATTCGAGGACTGGGCCTGGGTGGGATGCCGGGGCGAAGGCGAGGACGAGGCAGCAAAGGCACCGGCGACGGTGTTGCTTGGTCGCACGGGCGGGGGAGCGCTGGGCGTGCGGCGGAGACTATTCGAGGAGCTGCGTTTGCTGTGGATGGAGTGGGCGTCGTGGGCGCTATCGAGGCCGGAGGAGGAGCGCGAGTAATGATGCGAGGACTTTTTGACGAGCCGGCGACGCTGCGAACTGCCGTTGAAGTAGGACGAATTCTTGGTGTCCATGATGGGAAAGGGAAGGAGAGGGCAGGCGAGGCAACGGATTAGGTAGGACGGCAAGAAGCAGGAGAGCGGCACCCGGTGGCTAGCTAGGCAAGGTAGGTATGGGAATAGGGTCTCAGACCGGGACCGTACCTGTTTGCCTGGTGGGTTATTGCTTTTGCAGCTTTCTGCGAGGCAGCGGGAGGCCACGGACAGTGGATATGTGACTTGAACGAGCGAGGGAGTGAGTGAGTGTGGGTGTGGATGATGGACAATGGATGGATGGGCAATTGTACCTGTTTGTACTGGACAGGCGACAGCAGCGTGCAGCTGTTCACTTCGCGCTTTTTGTTAGTCCTTCAAGATGGAGGTTAGTGGTGTTTTGGGTGGATGCAGCGGTGCAGCCTCCACAGTCTCTGGGGCGCTGTCACTGGCTCAGAGAAGTGAGTGCCTCTAGAGGTACCTAGGTACCTACTAACGTGCGCCGCCAGGCAGTTTTAGCGGATGGCTTCAGCGGCCTTCCAGTGGTTCAGTGGCTCGTCGGGCTGACAGACGGCAGAGGTGCAGACGGCAAAGGTAAGGTACCTACCTAGGTACCTGGAAGGACTGGACTGGACTTGACAGCGCGTCGTGGCAAGAGTTTGGCAGATACCTTAGGTAGCGTGGCAGTGGTTACAGTGTGTGCCAGTGAGATGGTCGGTTGCACGACGCGAAAATTACAAGGAGCCGCTGGCACAATAAGAAACAAGAAACACACCGAAATGATGGCGGCAAGCCACCAAAGGCGACGATCCCTAATAAGGTACCTAGGAACAGGTCGGCAGCTCCTGATTACCAGTACTCAGTACAACAGCAGCCCTCGACCGACCGACAGGGAATCTATGCCTGCTCATGGCTCACAGCCTCGATTTATTCTTGGCACACACACATCCTCGACGCAGTGCGACTTGTCCGCGTTGTCCTGGCCTATCTACCTGGCCTTGCGCTCGGCGGTACTTGAAATACACGACTTGACGAGATAGGTACAGTCGAGGGAACCCCTACTATGTAACTTGGGAATTTCCATTACCACTGACCCTCGCTCATGCCGGGCCTTGCTCCCACAACCTTGAACCGCCCAGAATACATTGCACATTGTTTTATACTGGAGCCGGTAACCAAAGTTGTAGCATCGGATTGGTAGGTGCACCGCCGTAGGTACTAATATTACGGAGTTGACTCCAGTTTGTTGGTGGACCTTGGCTGCTGGCTGGTGTTGTCAAGTCTTTGTACACCAGTAACCGACCCTTCTGTGCAAGAAAAGCATCGAATAAATTCACGGAAAAACAAGGGCTGCCGGTTCTGCTTGATTGTACGGATACGCACCAACTGATTAACTACTGCTCCTTTCCCCTTGTCCCCTTCTCCCCTTGTCCCCTTCTCCCCTCATCTCCTCTTCTGCCGCCGTCTGATCCACTGCCCCGACCAGGTTGTCAGGCACTGGCTCTCGTTGCCTGCTGCCCGAAACGCGTCGACGGAGCCAGCACTGAGCGCCGGGCCACGGCCGGGCATCGCAAAAAAGGCGAAACACGGGCTGGACTTGAGCCCAATCCTGCGACAGGCCCATGGGCCATGGTAGATTGATGCCCCGCCAGCGTGCATCTTGCAGCCGGCGCCATTTTGAAGATGCATGTGTTGGTGTGGTACTTGGCCAAACTGGCATATGTGCATGCATGCATGTACGCGTGTGCTGGTCGTGTCCCTCCATGTACAATGTGCCGCACAACTCGCCGCCACGTTTTGTCCTCCATCAGCCGTCCGCCGAAAATGACATTCGGCGGTGGACACGGTCGATTTCACCCACGTCTCTCGGTTTATGCCAAAGTTTGAACGCTTGCCTCGTCCATTATCCGATGGCCCTCATGTGGGTTTCAATGCGAAATGGGGCGTTTGGCTTTGGGCTAGGTGCCACTCTTTGGCTCTCTGCTGCGACTTCAACGGCCAATGGCTGATGGCCTGGACCTTTTTTTATCATTTCTTGCGTCGGATCATTTTCGATTGGAAAGTACCAGTAGAATTGCGCTTTTCCTCTTGTAATTGTGACGCCCTGCCAAACATTTAGCAATCAGAGAGGGCGTGCAGATGATGCTAGTTGGGACCATCAACAACTGTTTCTTTACTGCATCGCCTATCCTGCTTGGTGAGTGTTTTGGGCACGCCATGCTTACGCTCTTGGTATTTTTTGTCGCATCGATTACACCATGGCTGCATGGCAATTTGGCATTGTATTGCCATCTCCACGCGCATCCTAGCACACATTGTACCAGCAAGACGCAATACTCGGGATTGGGCAAGGATCTAGAGTAGGACGACAGGATCATTAGCGATGCTCGTTTCAAAGGCAGTGGTTGGCTCGGGGCCCTCGATACCTGTGCAAATATCGGAAGAGGCTCGTAGTCGGGTCTTGATGCACAGTCGTACCATCCCTTTCATTTCAAAGTAGCGCAAGACGCCGGTAGAACCAGGTGATAAGACAGTGGCTCCTTTTGACGACTGTCCCTGCGGACCAAGCGCGATGATATCGCTCGGACATTGAATAATCTAAGCATAACAGCCTTTCGCTAAAGTGAGGATGGACTGCATAGCGTAAATGCATTCATATTACGGATACTTTGGTCGTCAATCCGAATCAAAGTACAGATGTTGGCCTTGAATTTAGCTTGAATTTAGCTAGTCCACCAACGGCGAGTTGCTTCCAGTTCCAGTATAGGGTAGCCCATATGCAACGGGATATTTCAAGGCAGCAGCTCTGGTAGCATCAGAATTGTTCATTGAAGCAGGTGCTCCCGGATGTAGCGTGGAGTGAGTGAGACATCAAGGATATTTGTTAGCATTGAACCTATGCCGGCCGTTGGCTCGCTTCGTCCTGACACGAAGCAACCGCGGGAGATGTGGAGGATGCTTCTAATGGCCAGTTTGAACACTGAGACCACCAACTCTTCTTTTCTGGGCTCAATCATGATATCCGCACTTCACGATTAGTTTTCAACCACGATAGAAGAATTTGCCATAATTATAGACCAGCAAAAAGTAAGCCAGCCAATGGGACTGCAATGGCGTGCAGCACTGCCTGCTTGTGAGTGCCACTTTTGAGCCATTGTGAAGACACACTTGATTATGAGCTTGGGAATAGTATATTTCTAGACTACCGAGCGACGTTAACAATTAAATTAAAACCTCGTCTTTTCAGCAGCGGACATGCGAGACAACGAACGAGACACGGCTTCAAATATCTTTGTCTCTTGCAGCCACAGGCAGGCCCACTGTATCCCGCCAGATTGGCTAACAGCCTGCTGGAGATTTTGAACGCTGGGTGTAGTTGCCCACCTAGGGTAGGTACGCCACCTGTGGCTGCTATGCTGTGATGGCTTCTGTAGCTCTGCTTCCCTTGGACCTAGGCAGTGGCTCCGGCAGCAGGCTTTCCAGCACCTCCTCCAGCGCCTCTGCACCTCGAACCCGTCCGGCCGCCCACAATCGCGGGACCTTTTAGCGTGTCAAGCCTCACCTGGACCCCCAACAGCAGAGCGCCCCCTCCCACCAAAAACCAAATAAAAAAAGTGCCCGCTTGCCGGCTGCCCGCCAGCCTAGTCCAATCCCTGCCCGCCTGGACCCAGACTCAGGACGACTCCGAGCGCAACGTGGAGAAAGCTGGAGAAACTTCCACATCACCCTCTTACAACCATCTGCTCTTCTGCTGTTCCCTTTCGCCATCATCTGGCATCATCGTCAATTCCTCCGGCATCTGCCTCGTCTCCTGGTTTTATCCCTCTGGTCACCGGTTATCGCTGTCTGTTGGCGTCTGCACAATGTTCTAGACGCCTAACGGACTCTACACACAAAACTACTCCCAACCGCATTTGATACCTTTCGTCCTCTCGAGATACTACCTCCGACCTCATTGGCCGGCTGTCCCTTCTTCTATTGACCCGGCACTGATACTTGTATGTAAATTGCGTCCCGGCCGAACTCAGCCATCCTTAGTCGCTGCTGCGAGTCGCTGCGAAACCCAATAGAGGGAAGCTAACCCCTGCCTCAGACAGTGCCTTGCTACTATCTGGCCCGCCCCGAAATTCAATAACCCGACTCCTCAACATGGCTTCCGTCGACCCCTCAACCTCTGGCGAGCTCTCTGCCGCTCAGAAGCTCATGCAGAAGCATGCTGAACACAGTCCCCACCCCGTTACCGTCGAGGAGGTTCCCGATGTCGACCTCCCCAAGCCTGCCAACGACGCTTCTGGCTCCTGGGCCGCCCCCATGAGCTCTACCGCTGCTGGCAAGCAGAAGGAGAAGCAGTCCTCGCTCGACACTCAGTCGCATGAGCTCTTCCCCGAGCTTGGTGCCCCCAAGGGCAAGGCTGCGAATGTCGCCCCTATCTGGAGCGCCAAGAATGGTGCTCCCAAGCAGAACGGCTCCAACGGTGCCCCCCAGAATGTCGCTCCTCCTGCGCCTGCCCCCGCCACTGGTTCTGCTGGCCAAATTCCCCCTCCCGTCATGTCCATTCCTGGACGCAAGGTCGAGTCTGTTACTCTCGAGCCGCAGTTCATCATGGAGCGCAGCAAGCTCAAGAGACCCATTCCCGAAATCCTTCGCGACCTGAACCGCAAGTCCCGCGCCAACATTACCATGTCCACCGTTAGCAATGGCCGCGTCAAGTTCGATGCCACTGGTCCTCAGGATGTTGCTCAGCAGGCACTCAAAGATCTAGTCGCTCAGATTGGCCGACGTGTGAGTACCATCTATGCTGATTCAACCTTGCAAGTGCTAACACGTACTCTAGACTGTCATCGAAGTACCGATTCCCTACTCCGCTCGCGCTCACATCATTGGCAAGGGCGGCTCCGTGATCAAGACTCTGCAGGAGAAGACTGGCGCCAAGATTCAGCTCCCCAAGGCCGACGACACCAAACAGCTCGACGACGACGAGGATGCTACCATCAATGTCTCGGTCGAGGGTAATGCACTGTCTGCTGCTTCCGCTCGCAACGAGATCCTCAAGATTGCCAATGAGCGATCCGCCGCTGCCCAGACCAAAGTCCGTGGTATTCCTGCCGCTTTCTACCCGTTCCTAGCCGGCCCTGGCAACTCGCTTGCCCAAGCTCTTGAGGAGTCTCATGGTGTTCAGATCCGAGTCCCTCCCCACCAGCACCTCAGCTCTGGACCTGCGCCTGTTCCAGCCGCCCCCGGCCAGCGACCCGTCTTCCATCCCGCTGGCGCCGATGACGAGCACATTCAGCTCGCCGGTGATCGTATCGCCGTTCAAAATGCTCGCGCCGAACTTGAGAGACAGGTCGCCGAGCTTCACAAGCAGCTCGAACTCGAGCAGTTATCTATCCAGCGCGGCCGCCACCAGTTTATTATTGGTAACCGGGGTGTCCCCATGGAGGATTTCTTTTCCGATACTGGCTGTGCCATTCTCCTACCTTCGGATGACGAAGATGACCTGATTACCATTGTCGGCCCGCCTGACCAAGTCCAAGTTGGGGTTGAGAAGGCCATGGATCTTGCCATGGGAATGCAAATGTCCAACATTGATCTGTCCAGATTCCACCGCACTGCTCCCAGCGGTGCCGCTGTTCATGCCGCCAACATTACTCGATACCTTCGCCAGCGTCGCGAAATTGATCGCCTGGAGAAGCTCTACAACACCCACATCAACACGCCCTTCTCCCAGGACGGCGCTCTGCCATGGGAGCTGTACTCGCGAGATGGGAAGAACGCGATTCGTGCGCAGTCTGAAATTACCGGCATCATCAACGGCCACCCGCCCACAAGAATGCAAAACGTCAGCGTCGACCCCTTCTTCCACCAGCATTTGCGAACCGATGTTTCTCCTCGCCTCAAGCAGGATTATGGCGTGCAGCTGGTTGTTCCCGAGGCTGGTGAGCCCAACAGCTCTGTTCTGCTGGTCTTTGAAGGCCCTGCCGGTGCGGACAGCGCCTACCAACCCCCTCGTGTGAAGCCCTCCGATGCCGAACTGGCTGCTTTCAAGAAGGGTCTCGCAGACGCCCAGAAGCACATTCTTGACTTGATCGGCCAACAGGAGAACCTCGACAGTGTTGCTCTTGATGTTCCGGCCAAGTTCCATGAGAGGCTTCGTCGCTTCATTAAGAAGGAGCAGGAGTGCCGTGCTGCTGACCAGATACCCATCCGTGTCACAAAGGTTGGCATCACCGTCACCCTCCGCGGCCCTAGCTCTGCGGTCAAGAACCTTGCGGCCAAGGCCACTGCGTTCATCGAGCAGGAGAAGCAGGACGACAAGGAGCGCGGCTTCACTTTGTCGTTTGACTTCCCTCAGAAGTATGCCAACCATCTTATTGGCAAGGGTGGCAGCAACATCAAGGAGCTTCGCGACCGCTTCGATGTCGAAATCCAGGTTCAAGACGGCAAGGTTGAGCTGAAGGGCCCCAAGGCCAAGGCTGAGACCGCCAGAACGTACATCCAGAACCTGAGCCGCACTCTGGCCGACGAAACCACGCATACCCTCAAGATTGACCCGAAGTACCACCGTGAACTTATCGGTACGCAGGGTACACAGATCAACCGCCTCCAGACTCGCTACAAGGTTCTCATCTTCTTCCCCCGCGCCGCCAAGAGCGCCTCTGACGAGCAGTCCAACGCCGACGCTGCCAGTGACGCTGGCAAGGGCCGTCGTCAGCAAGCTCTCGACGAAGTCATCATCCGCGGCCCCAAGAAGGGTGCTGACGAGGCCCGTGATGAGATCTTCTCCCTTCACAAGTACCTGGAGGAGCACTCTGCTACTGCTACTGTCCCTGTTCAGCAGAAGCAGGTTGGCTCCCTCATCGGACAAGGCGGTGCTGCTCTTGATGAGCTGCGACAGCAGACTGGTGCTCGCATCGATGTTCCTGCTGACCGTGATACCGACATGGTTGAGATCTCGATCAGAGGTACCGCCTCACAGGTCGCCAAGGCCAAGAAGGCGCTCGAGGAAAAGCGCGCCGTCTTTGACGACACTGTTGTCAAGACGGTGGATATTGAGAAAAAGCACCACCGCTCTTTGATTGGACCTAGTGGTAAGTTTGAATTACGGGAATAACATGGGTTATACTAATACGATCTAGGCTCTACTCTTCGAGACATTGTTGTCGGCGCCGGCGGATCTGACGATCGCCGTTCTCTGGCTAGAACTATCCAGTTCCCCAAGCAGGAGGCTGACGGCAACACTATCAAGGTTGAAGGCCGTACTGACATTGTGGACAAGATCATTAAGCGCATTGAAGAGATTGTGGCCGAGCGCGACAGCCAGGTCACCGACGTTGTTGATGTGCCTGTCGACCAGCACCGAACCCTGATCGGCCGTGGTGGTGAGGCGAAGCGCCAGCTGGAGACGAAGCTTAACGTCAGCATTGATGTCCCTCGCCAGGGCGATGGCAAAACGGGAGTCAAGATCTCTGGTCTTGCTGAGAACGTGTCAAAGGCCAAGGAGCACATTGCTACTCTTCTGAAGTCGCAGGAAGGCGAGACAATCCAGATTCCCCGCAATGTTCACCACACCATCTCCAACGGTGGCCAGTTCTTCCGCCAGCTTCGCAACAACCACCAGGTAACAGTCGACCATGCTGGCCAGAAGCTTCCCGGCAAGCCTGAGGCCGGAGCTCGCGTGACTGGCGGCGCTTTGCCTTTGATCACCGACGATGCCGACTCTGCTGCAGACGCCCACTCATGGAGCATCGTCAAGACTGCCAGTGGTGAGGCAGGTGACATTCCTTGGGTCCTTCGGGGCAGCGCCGAGAACATCGCCAAGGCCAAGGAGCTGATCGACAAGGCGCTGGCTCAAGCCAAGAAGCAGGATGCCACGGGCTACCTGATACTTCCTGACCCCAAGACCTACCGATATGTCATTGGCCAGGGCGGCTCCAAGGTCAACTCGATTCGCCAGCAGAGCGACTGCAAGATCCAGGTGCCCCGCGATCAGGCCAAAGACGAGGCTATTGAGATTATTGGCACAGAGAAGGGCGTTGAAAAGGCCAAGGAGCTGATTCTGGCTGCCATCAAGGAGGGCCAGAGCAGCAGAGACTAGACTGTATGAGAGACTGCAAAAATGTATGAGCAAGCCGTCCGTGCCGGCTCCAGTCATCGATGTTACAAGTGTTTGCATGTGCCACCGTTTTCAAGGGGGACATTATCACGGGTATAATAGCTTTAACCTATACAATGTAAAAAAAGCAAGTAATGGAAAGGAATCGGCGCGTGATGTTGCTGTGAAGGGCTAATTAGACTATGTACCAGCATCGTCGGGTGTGGCGGGTCTACAAGGAGCCCCACCCGAATTCGTACTCGGAAGGAAAGTTGGAGTCTTGGAGATGGCCTGCCTGCCAACTGCTTGCCGGCCGTTCTAATTAGCGGAGCGTCTGCACCAGCCAAATGGGGGCAGCACACTCCCGAGCTGCGACTTTCTGCGTTTCTCTCCAACATCTACGCCGCAAGCCCTTTTCCGAATTGACGTGACTCGGAGCGGACGAACGGAGACTGCAAGCAATTTACTCGTACCATAAGACCCCGAAAACCGCGACAATGGTCTCTGCCGTCCCAGTCGCGCAGCCTGCGCCCTGGGAAAAGGTCCCCGACTACGACCAACTCTTTGTCTTGATTACAGGAGCAAACAGGTAAATACCGTGGGATTGGAACCTGAGCGATTCAACATAGGAAGAAGAAAAGAAGCCGAGGCGAATACCCGACAGCTCGCCAATGGATACAAAGTTTAGGATTCAACGAGGAGACTCCCCATTTCTCAGTTTTGATTCTGCTTTTGTTTGGTCACAATGCCCCATCCCTTCTCCTTATGATGTGCCCTTTAGCAACTCCAATGCTCCTTGAGTCCTCTGCGATTCGCTCCCAACGAGGCAATATTGCCCAAATTATACAGTAAAGCTAACTACGTGTCAAACGACCCAGCGGGATCGGCCTAGGCATCGCACAGCGCCTCATTGACGAGTTCCTAGCCACGCGATCGCTGACGTCGCACCTGATTCTCATCCCCACGACGCGCAGTGCCAAAAAGTCTCTTGAAACGATTCGCACACTGCGCGCCTACGCCACCGCCGCTGCGCAGAACCCCGTGTCCATACTGCGCAGCCGCGCCGGCGGCTTGGGGTCATACCGGTGGCAGGATACCGTGGAGCGCATACACATCCTCTCTCTGTCGCTGGACCTCTGCGACCTCAAGGGTCTGTATGCCTTCGCTGATGCGCTGTGCAGCAACACAGTCAGCAACCCGGACGGCCTCGAGGGCGAGTACCTGAAGAATGTTCGCGTCCCGAGGCTCGACAGCGTCGTGTACAATGCAGCCTATGGCGGATGGGAAGGCGTCAACTGGGGAGGCGCCATCAAGTCTTTTTTCACCAAGGGCCTTCTCGAGACCGCCACCTACCCCGATTTCAAGAATGCATTGCCGACGTGTATATTGAACGAGCGACCGAATTATGGCTATGTATGTGCAAACATTATTTTGGGGGCCGATCTGGCCCTGGCGCTAAGCCGAATCGCGACTTGCTACGCACGCGTGTTACTAACATGATTTCGATCTGTCTGCAGCCCGAGAAACCCCTACTCGGCGAAGTCTTTACCGCTTGTACATTTGGGCACTACTGCCTCACGCATAGACTGAAGCCTTTACTTACCCGCCAACAAGACTCTGTCCTTGCCCCCGGCCGGATCATCTGGTCCAGCAGTATCGAGGCGCACCGCAATACACTTGCGGCAGATGATATACAGTGCTTCAATCGACCTGCGGCGTACGAGTCGGCCAAACGCCTCACCGATATCCTGTGTCTCACTAGCACGCTGCCGCATGTTCAGCCGCACGCGCAGAGTCTTCTTGGAGCAGGCCGTCGGCGTCCCAGGACACACTCGGACTCGGAAACAGAGGTCGAAGACGCCAGCGGCGATGAAGTAGACGCAAAGGGCGCCGTCACGATCGGCCCGAAAATGTACGTTTCGCACCCTGGTATTGTGGCTAGCACACTTTTTCCCCTGCCGGCCTTTTTGTTCTGGCTGTACGAGTTCGCGCTGGTGCTGTGCCGCTGGGCGGGCTCGCCGTGGCACACTGAGACGGGCTACCGCGGCGCGTACGCGCCCGTGTGGCTCACGATGCAGGAGCAGGCGGCGCTGGACGAGCTCGACGCCGAGCGCATCAAATGGGGCAGCGCGTACGACCGCGCGGGCAACTCGTTTGTCAAGCCGACCGAGGTCGAGGACTGGGGCTGGACCGGCGATGTGGAAGACCCGGCCGACGACGACACCACCGGATCGCTCAACAAAAAGTGCGGCCGCCGATACGGCGCGCAGATTGCGACTAAGCAGCAGCTCCTGGAATTCGAGGAGCTGGGCGCGGCGTGCTGGCAGGAGATGGAGCGCACGCGGCGGCAGTGGGAGGATATTCTAGAGTTGTAGAGCTGCCAGCTGCTCAAGGACAAGGAGTGGTTTTGCATGGACACGGCTGCGGAAAAGCGTCAGTACTAGACTTGCCAGTAGTACACTAATACCAATACAACTAATACAAGCAACACTATGGTCATGTCTTGATGGGTGATAATTATTCATTCTACTGGGTATTCTGCATTCAGCTAGTATCCAGACACCGTTTGTTTTATTAAGGCGCAAGAGTCGGCATGTACGTCTCCTAGTAGGAAAAGCGCATACAAGATAAGATGTCTGCCAAAAAAGCATCATCAGAGGTGTATTATATACATACGCAGCATTGTATATTCAAGCAACAAAATCGGAGAAGAAATGCCCACATTGCAGGTCTTAAATGCACAGTTCTCAAGCAGGGGTGAGGGCTGGATCGCGGCCAGCCGTGTCACCCTTGAAACGGCGGAGTACGACTTTATCCTTGCGCCCGAAAAGCCCGAGCATGAGAGGGATGGGGACAACGACCATGCTGACGACAGCCTGGAAGATGAGGTAGCGCTTCATGTTGTGCGGGGGGTCGCCGTTGTCGCCATCGACCAGGTGATTGCCGATGATGAGAAATACGGCGCCAAAGATTTGACCGCCGGCCCAGGCGACGGTGGAGGTGACTTCGGGGCCGAGCGGATGGCTGACCTCGGTGAGAAACTCGAGCGCGACGGGGACGAGGGAGAAGCTCGAGGCACCGAGGACAGCCATGATGACATAGGGACCGGCGACGCCAGCGGCGTCGTGTGTCTCGGGCATCCAGAGCAGAACGAGGTAGGAAAGGCCGAGGATGGGGATGAGGACCTTAATGGAGAGGATCAAGCTGTGGGTTCGGGCAATGAGCGGGGAGGTGATGGCGGCGCAGACGATGCCGACGACGATCGAGACGGCGCCGCCGATACCAGCCTCGTCGTCGGTGAAGCCGTACGGGACGAGAATCTGGTTGAGGAGCGAGTTGAACGAGTTGAAGAAACCGACAAAGATGAAGAAGGGAATGAGCATGAGCCAGAGCTCCAGAGACGACAGCACGTGGCGGGCTGAGGCGCGGAGCTCAATCTTGGGCGTCTCGCCGGTCGGCCCGGGGGGTGTCGGCGGGCGGGAGGGAATGGCGAGGGCGGGCACGCAAGCGACCGAGGCAATGATGGCGACGTAGAGCACCATGTTGGAGATGTCGCCCACGGACGACACCCAGAGTGGGTTGATGAGCTGGCCGAGGGCCGAGCCGAAAGGATTGGCGAGCGACGTGACGGCGGTGGCAGCCAAGCGGCCGCGGGTGGTGAACCACAGATCCGAGTACGCGGACGGCGCGCCGAGTACAAAGGGCTGGGCGAGGCCAATGACAAAGGTGCCACCCATGGCGTAGCCGTAGTGGCCGCCGGAGCGGTGCTTGGAGCCGGCGTAGCGGATCCAGTTGCCGAGGAACATGAGGACGGCCGAGATCAGGATGGCGATGCGCGGAGAGCGGTGGAGGGCAATGATGGCGGGAACGGCGGCGACGACAAAGGCGAAGAAGAAGGCGATGCTGATCCAGTTGATGTCGTTGTTGGAGACGCCGTAGTAAGAGGCGGACTTGTCTGCGACGGGGGCGTATGAAAGCCACTGTTCTTTTCGTCAGCAAGTTTTTTCAAAAGGAGGAAAGAGGGACATATAATGTTACTTACACACCAGGAAACAACAATGTTCATTAGCACCAGCTGCACGAGGCCGAACCAGCGGCGCTTGTAGGTGCGATATTGGGTGGCAGGTGTCGCGGTAGAGGAGTCGGTCAGGCGCCTGTCAGTGTCGGGATGCTCGCCCACGCTATATACAGGCGAGCCGACCTTGCCATCGGGTTTTTGGGTATCGTGATCCATGTTGTGTGGTGATTAAGGATGCTGTGTAAATGTGTCTTTGGGGGAGGTCTGCCCAAGAAGCCGGGACGGCGAAAGCACTGCGGAGTGCTTGAAGTCTGGCGATCGGGACCAAAAAAGAAAAGGACGGCCGTTGGTTTCAAAATGAGGCCAAAATGGGGCGAAAGATTATGTCAATGCCTCATGCGCCGAAGAATTAAAAGCACGGAGGCGATTTCCCAGGTGAGACGTGGACTCGGCGGTACTTTTTGCTGGAGAGCGGGCGTTCGTCCCGGTTCTTGTCGTGGTGGTTGGTGAGACCTGGAGAAGTGTGGTGCTAACCGAGGGAAGCGAGTCCGGGGCGACTGATATGAGCTCCTCTTCTATCTCGGGAGCACGCGTAGAAATAGTTGGCAACAGGGGAATTGAAAAGTAAAAACAGCTGGCCGAGGAAAGAAGGTTTCGTGTTGCGAGCCTCGGAACCTTGGAACGCAGGTGGCCACCGTTTTTTTAGGGCGGCGGGCAGCAGAGAGACTACTGCACGACTTGCAGCACAGGCTAACCGGGGTTCCTCCTTAATTTTTTTTTCAATGGCGCGGATTCTTTCTTTAGCGAGTTGGCCAAGGCAATCGAAAGACCCGGGGTAAAACTGGTAGGATAGGTATGCTCGATAATGCTGCTGGCGTTTGCGATGCTAGTGTCGATGCTGGAGCAAGCAAAACACGTCGGAGACCAAACGAGCGCCTCGCTATCCGCCTCTGTACGCGGAATGCGGGAAATGGATGGGGATAGTGGCCGAGTTGGCACACGGCGTGGGTGATGATGATGCGTCGGAGCCGAAGAAAAGAAACTCGAGACGGGACGAGGGCGATGGTGGAGGGGATGCGTTTGTCTTTTGTAGCACACGAGACCACCTTACTCAGTGCCTTTGTAGATGGAGCGTGGGCCGGGAGAGGGAAGGACCAGACGGGGTTGATCAGATGGGCTACTCGTGTACAGATAGGTAGGGCAGCGCGGTCCCAGCAATATACCCACAAGCTACTTGGTGGTTGCCATGTGGAGGAGCCATTAATTTAGATTTACTCGCATCTAGTTTTTTTCTTCTCGTTAGGTATTTCTCGGTCCCTGATGAACGAGCGGCCCTCGCCGGAGAGCCTTGGTTGGAGAGCAAGATGTGGTTGCGCTGAAAAGAGAGGCGGCCCCAGGTCCGCTGAGTGAGAGGGTCCGACCCCACTGACAGGCAGCCCACCGCAGATGGCCCGTTTTAACGGGGAGCAGGGGGGTTGCAGAAGAGTGCCTGCCAGGGAGGAACAGTGGGTTCTTTCAACTTGAAGGCTTGCTGGCTAGCTGGCTGGCTGGCTGGCTGGCTGGCTGGCTGGCTGGCCGGAACCGAGCAGTGGTGGTGGCGTTTGTACACACAGACGTTGAATCGTGAGACCGATATAGGCATATTGGCAACAGCATTGGCGATGCAGTGTTGTGCCTTCAAGGCGCGAATTGACTTGTTGTGAGAACAGCAAACCATGTATTTGCGTCTTGCTAGATGGTGTTAATAGCTCAGCAAGTGTATCAATATTCTCCTCTGGCAGGCTGGACGGCCCCGTACCAAGTAGATACCTACTGGGACATTAGTGGCCGCGACCACTGCAACCCCAGCCGCCCCGTGCCCCAAGGTAGCACCCGCCTGTTGCCACTGAAAATTCCCCTCGTCCCCCATACGTTGCGTCCACCGGCCCCTGTAATCAGCCATCTGGGTCCCCTATAGCGGTCTGCGGCAGGCGAGTTATAGGGCCACAGGGCGATTCCTCCCCCCATCCCTGCCAGAGAAAGAAAGAAGAAAAGCCACTTGAGCCGGCCCCAGATGCGCCACCAGCCTGCAGCCGTACGAGGCCGTCCCTTGCAAGAACTGACACTGACACTGACAACTGATTCGTTGCAGGAAATAACAAGACTACCTAGTTCCGCACTTGACACGACCCTTTGCAGCCTGTAGCTTAGCCTGCAGCCTGCAAGCCTCCTTCCTCTGGCGTTCGTATGGCCTTGCCTCTTTCGCCGCTCACACTGGATTCCCATGATTACACATGACACTCGGTCCCTTGCAGACAGAAGGACTGTGCGGTGGCTACGGTGACTTGGGGGGCAGTATCCGTAGACGACAGCAGGCTTGAGCGGCTCTACATGCACAACCGACTACTAGAGGTACCTACCTATCCGTGCTGGTGGTTGGGTGCTCCCTTTGCGATAATAAGGTTCTCGCTGTTATCGCTCGCGTCTGTGTGCTGCTGATACGAGTCGCGGACCTCGGACATTTAACCCATCGCCACCAAGACCACCACCTCCATCAGGCTAATCAAGATGCCTCCCGACAAGGTTTTTCCACTGTCCAAGGGACGTGCGAGCTGTCCACGTTGCTCGCTTTTTGTCTTCAATTTCCATTCTCCGCTCACTACATCGTCATCTGATGCGCAATTCGCAAAGATGGCCCAAAATGTCACAACCCGAGTCAACACAGATTTACTAGGTAGTCCCAAGATTGAACATTGCCACGTGTGCGGCGGCGGCGGCGGCGGCATGCTGCACAGTTGATGGCCGCACAGACGTCCGCAAACCCATGGAATGGTCGTCGGTCCAGCATTAACGCAAAATCTATATAAAAAAAAAACAAAAAAAAAACACAAGCAATAAATCTCCGTCCAATCCATCCAGTCAGTGTGAATTCGCGCCACCGTCCCATCTGTCATCCTTTTTGCCCATTTCCTGGCCCAAAGCGCCACCGCCCACAACAGGCAAGACGGCCGCGAGCCTCAGTCCACTGTAAAACGCCTCCTCATTAACACATTTCATTTCAGCTCTTTCCTCCAGTGACATTTTGTCGACATGGTTCTCGCTCTAGAGTCTGCTGGTAATTCATCGATAGCGCGATGAATACTGTATGATGCACATTAGTAACTCCGTAGATACCCATGGCATGCCGCCATCAATGCCTGCAGCATGCAGAAAAACGTGGACCCTTCAGGGATCACTCAAATGTCTCGACTCGCGAGTCTGCATCGGCCCCCTGTCCGGACCCTCCATCACAAGCTAGAATCTTCAATGCCACCTTGGTAAATGTGCCACCTTTTTTCTTCCTCTTTTCATATTGCGCTTCTCCGTCTTCCTTCCAAGCTTAGTCGCTAATCGAACTGCAAATGGGCTCTGCATAAATCCGCGGGTCCACTTGTACAGCAGAATAACAGTAGAAAGCACGCACTGTCGTCTCTCTATTCACAAAGTTATACTCGAGCCTCTCTTTCATTTTCGCATTGACACCCGAATCATCCGGCTGTCACTCCGGAGTACGCACCACTACCAGTACCGTTCTTGACTCGCCCGCGTTGTTCTCAGTATTACTTTTCGTCAGCAGGCATTAAAACGATATACCAATCAAGTTGCTGCGGCCGCTGAAACGTGCCCCAGCCGGCTGTTGGCTCCGCTCACCACTTTTTTACTGCATTTCTTCTTCCTGCTACAGCGGAACTTACTATTCCATGAATACTTCATCCCGCTGCGAGCGCAGTTTCGAGCTCGTTGCCCTAAATACATCTTTAAACTTCTCCTGTGTCGTTTCTATTCCAATACATTCCGTTGCCCCCCTCGCGTCGATTTGATGCGCAACTATGCGCCGAGTATGTCACTCGCCCTCCTTCTGTAACAGGGCTCAAAACACCGCTACAATGCTAGACTGCCTACTTGAAATGTGATCTCGTGCGTCTCTTCTTGGATTTTACGTCCGTTTTTGCAGAGAACAAGCTTTTCATTGCGCAAGAGGCGAAAAAACCAGTCCCAACGTTGTATACAATGCCATTATTGCTGCTCCCGTTGTCTGGCGACCGACATGCTCCCAAAAAACGCTCCTCGGCTACCGTTGCTTCAAGCCTACCTCTTTCGCTTTAGTGCTCCCCTCAACCACGCCCATCACCCGACAACCCAGCGCTTTTCACGCAATTATAAGCCAGACAAGATACAAATGGACCGGAAGGGAATGGACGACGTAAAGTGTTTTTGGGGCTGCCCAAAGTTGGACGGTTCTGTAGCCACCGCGATATAGCTGAGCCGGGACGCCGCCTGGGCACAACGAACGAATCTGACGAAAAGAGGAAGAAGAAGAAGAAGAAGAAGAAGAAGTCAACTTCAGGAACCATATAGTACATTCCAAGATTTTCGGTTACAAAGTCGTGTCTTGTGCTTCTGTCAATGCTATCACATACATAGCCAGATAGCATAAGTGTAAGCCAGAGCACATCCAGCCTACCCCGTGGCTGCTATATGATTTGCGTAGCATCTTTCGCATGGACATCGTCGTTGTCTTTCCTTGCGATGAATGTAAATGAAATGCGGTGTCAACGGCCCCTAGGCTGGGAGACATCATGCCTTGCGAACCTTTGCCGTTTGCATGTTGACGTGGCTTGCGTGTGTGTCTATTGACAACCCGGCGCACACTGCGGAAACAACACTATTGGGTCAAGGGGATTGCCCATAGACGGCATTATCCAACGCCATCTTTTCGAGACCAAGCCTGGGAAATGGGAAAATGGAACACTCGACGTGCTTCAGCAGCACGACACGCCTCGGTACTATAAATGTGTTGCCTCCCGGGTAAGCAAATCGGTCGGAGTGCCGAGTTGCAACAGCAATCGACCCACGAACAGTCAAATGCGATGCCTCGGCTTCCCGAACATGCTCGATAGCCTTCTTCCCATGCGTGTCGTTTGGTTTATATCCAAGCGCGCACGGCTTTGACACATACTTGCCAAAACTGCCGCCGTGCTACACCCTCGCCTTTGCACCAGCAGAGCCACCAAGGTGCATAAATCATTATCAAGAGAAAATTCTATTGTAGGCGCTGAAGCGTATGATACAAAACCAGTCCTCGGGTCGTACATGGAGGACTGCAGCCCCGAGCAGGCTCTCCCAAGAAATTCTGCCCTAGGCCCAAAACCTTTGTTACAACAGCAATAAACGTGCGGCCGACCACACACACACGGACGAGGCCATGCCAAAGCATGCTCTATTTCCTCGTCTCCTCCTCCTCCTCCTCCTCCTCATGCTTCTATCCTCTCTCTCCTCACTTTCGCTCCCGCTCCCGTTTTTATACATCATCAGAGTTGGGATAAAACAACAGTCATTCGGTTTGGTTTGTTTTTTTTTGGTTTCGGCCGAACGTAATACCGCGTGCATTGTAGTTTCGTGGTGCGGAACAGCTTATTTCAGCTTGGACCACAGCTTGGGGGCGGCGCAGGCGGTGGCGCAGTGAGCAAGGTGGAAGACTATACACGCTCATGTTAGCAACGAATTTCTTCGCGTTCAGCAGAGAGTATTGGTGTTTGGTCTTGTCGGTATACGGCAAGTCGGCATCGCGGATGGAATCGGAAGAGATCGGGGCAACGTACACTCCTCAACGCAGTCCTCCTTGGCCTCGCCCTCGCTCTCCTGCTGCTGGACGCGCTCGACGCAGTCGTCGAAGTGGTGCTTGGGGCCGGAGCACTGCTTGGACTGCTTGCACTCTGTACGGCAAAGTCAGTATGTCAATCGCTCAAAAGGAGTATCGCAGTGTCGACAGAAACAATCGCCGTTGGTATCCGAGTCGCAAAAAAATTATGCGCTTGTCCATGCGATGTTTCGTTGTGACGTAGACGGGGAGTATTC
The DNA here is from genome assembly GCF_028009165.1 of Akanthomyces muscarius. Lineage (NCBI taxonomy): Eukaryota > Fungi > Ascomycota > Sordariomycetes > Hypocreales > Cordycipitaceae > Akanthomyces > Akanthomyces muscarius. Next base: position 1,058,802 of record NC_079244.1, on the reverse strand, counting down.
ACGGACCTTCCTCGAGGGTATCCTTGGGGTCGACAATCTCCTCTTCGTCATCTTCCTCCTCCTCCTCTTCCTCCTCATCTTCCTCACCCTCTTCACCCTCTTCCTCCTCCTTCTCGGCGTCCTCAGCCTGGGCCTCCTCGTTGCCCTCCTCGTTGGTCTCTTCCTTGGCCTCCTCGACGGGTTCCTCCTCCTGCATCTCCCGTCAGCAAAGCCATTGCATTCGGCCAAAAATTGGCAGCTCCAGCTGCTTCGATGGGTGATGGCTCGCGTGCGACCCCTCGGTCGGGTCAATGGCCTCGGAGCGCCGCTCTGTCGCTCAGTCACAAGGGGTGTCGGGATCTGCTTACCTGAGGAGCCGCGGCAGGGGCCTCAGCCTCGACGACGCTCCAAGGCGTCACGGCCTCGACAATTTCGGAAAATGCGTCCCAGATACCCATGGTGTATGAACTGGAAAACCAACAAAGGCCAATTGGTTTTGTGCTGCGGTTGGAGTAGTCTTGGGTTGAATCAAAAGTGGTCGGGAGCTCTCGGCCAAAATCGCGGAGCGAAAACTGGTCAGGAATTGAGGCATTTTGATTGGTCCCACTGCTTGAAGGTGCAGTCACGAGGACAGTCACATGACGCACCTGTATCATCCTAGCGTCTATAGGTCGACGTCGGCTTACACGTGCAAGAGGCGTTGAGACTTTGTATTTATTTTATGAAGTGGCCCAGTAAATTGAATTTAAATAATTTGCTTCGCCGGAGTGGCTAATGCTGATGCCGTCGCTGCGTGGCGTGAACGATAGCCTAACTGGACCTCAACCCAGCAGCTTAACTGCCCACTTCGTTTGGAGGCAAACTAGTAATAATGAATTCTGTATAAGTGCAAAATGAAAACGCCATAAATTCAACGCCATTTATTGCTGTACCAAAATTCTTCTCATAACGCCACAGCGGTGGCTCAGGCCATCAAATCTAGGTTCGTGTGTAGTCGTGCCAGTTGCCACCACGAGGTCACATTACAGATCGTTTTCTCCTCTATTGACTCCGTCTCGAATGTGATCCTCCAGTCGGTTGCTAAGCTGTTGAGCCTGCGCCTCGTTATAGTCGGGAGGGGGCCCGTCGGGTGCGCGGAGGCTTGATGAGCTTTCTGATCGAGTGTGGCCGGGACCGGGGACGCCTAACGTGCCGGCAGTTGATTGCTGAGCAGAGCCAGCAGCTTCATATGCGGGCAAGGGTTCGTCCGGGATGTCTGCGCCGGGCCCCATTTCTCGGCGCATCTCTTGGAATTGGAAAAGTCTCTCGCGTAGCCGGATATAGGCGTCGTTAAACTCCATCATGCCACCGTCGGAAAAGGTAAATTTGACTTCGACTCGGGGTAGGTCTGGTGGTATCCCGCCACCGGAGACCGGAATGCAGTCTGATTTCCATACCCAACCCCACCACATTGACGAGGATGTTGATGAATCTTGGAATTTGAGGATGGGGGCGCTGAAAGACTCGAATTTTGGTTCTTGCGTTGCTTTGGTCGGCAGGTAGACAATCTACCGGAGGAGCTGTTAGTTGATGCACCATGTAATTGCAACGATAGAGACGGTATTACGTACTCTTTTGTTTGTCAGGAACAAGGTGCCCTTGTCACTTTTGCGATGGAATTGCGCGCCGGTGGCCCGCAGCTCCTGAGGGACGGAGAGGTCGCATGAGATTCTGGAGTCGAGTTTGAGGAGGATGCGTTCGTTTGCGAGCTTGACGAAGCCGCTCTCGTTGAGCATGACCCAACTGTGCGCATTGTCAGGGTTTATCGGCCGAGGCGGAGCAGGCGAGGAGATGAGGTAGTCATGAGGGTTGTCCATCATAGGCCAGGACCGGAGCCCATGGCTCCATGAGGATGTATCGGGGCGTCGAAAGGCAATCAAGGAGCGAGGCGGAGATGGAGTAGAGGATTATTGGCGTCGACGGCGGGAAAGAGGAAAGAATTTGCGTCGACGCAACGAGGGAGGCAGCGACGTAGAGGTAGCTGGGAGGCGTCCAAGGCAGCGCGGTCTGTGGTGGGCAGGCGAGAGATGAAGAAGGAGGAAACGGGGACGAGCAACGAAAGAGCTTACTTTATGGACATTTCGACGGCAAGGGTCGGCGAGGATCCTAGCTCGGTACCTACGCAAGTATGTTTTGGGCTAGGTTGTACTATGGGACACCCTCTGTCAACCGGTGCGGTGCGGTGCAGCGGCGTGCAGGTTTGGCCCCGAGATCTGGCGAGCCTCAAGGGCGTCTGGGCGTCTGCGACGCTGCCAGGTGGGGGGTGGGGCGAGATAGTTCCCTGGGCGGTGGTGGTGACAACGTCCCGAGTCGCAAGTGGTGATGCTTGTCCTTGGTGGCTGCGAGCTGGACGGCTGGATGCGGCGCGCCGGCGTGTGGCCAAGGACGGTGATACTTGTTTGCTGCTACAGCCGTATCGAGGCACGGCGAGTCTGTGAGCTGGGCTGCGGCGGCACGAAGGTAGACCAGACGAAGAGAAGCAACAGTTGGCAGGAGGGCGGAGGGCGGAGGGGGGTGGACGGATGGATGAGGGGATGAGGGGATGGATTAGGTGTGATGTGGATGTGGGAGCGGATGGCCCGACGGCGACGAGTGACCGAGCAGCAACAGCGCAAAGGGTACAATGGTGGATGGACGGGCAGTGCTGTGCCGGCCAGGGCAAGCGTCCACAGTCATTGTAGCACCACAAGCTGCACCAAATCAATATGAAATATATTGGTTCCAAGGCGGAAATACAAATCATGAATTTTTGGCGCCCCTTCCAAATACATGTATTCCCGCGTGCCACGCCGGCGAGCAATCCGGCACCGTGCTACAAGACGGGTCTCCGGCGTCGTCCAGCTGCCAGGCTGCGTTTCAGGTTAGTGGTAGCCTACCTTACCCGTGGGCTAGGTACCTACCTACCTAGTGCTGTAGACAATGCCTTTAGCTTCTTCGCCAATATCTCCAGGTTGCTATCAGACTAGATTCGCAAGTTGCGTTGCTAGGTAAGTCAGCACCAAAGATACTGCTCAAAGGAACCCTTGACGCCCAAAATACGCACTCCACGGCCCTGTGTGTGGCTTGCACAGGGCTTGCAGAAGCACCTCAATCGACTCCATCCACCGTTGATGCTCGCCTGTCCTGGCAACCTGGTTGCTCTCCTGGTTTATGAGAATAACACTTGTCGTTTCTCCAAGCCGCCCTGTGGAGTCTCGGCGCCGTTTCTCTTTGTCAAGTCTGGTTGAGGCTGGAGACATATTTCTCCAATCCCCATCCGTGCCTCTGCACTCTTGTCTCGACTGGCTGGCTTGCTGTCCACTCACAACCATGGGCCAGGATAAAGCTCTTTGCTGGCCAGCGATATCCGCCAACACTAGCAGGCATATCCCTGGCATGTTGGGCCAAGAGAATACCCCCCACGGCCCAGGGCTCAGCTTTAGCACCATTTAATAGCCTAGCCGCCGAAAGCTACAGCTCTATTAGCGGGCACTAGTCCTGTCTTGCTGGTTACCGACAAGCCCACTGCCACTAAGTTAACCCCCGTACTCAGAAGAATTGCCAGCCGTGTTGAACCCGACAGACGTCCAAAGATAACTCCAAGGCAGCAGGGCAAGCTTGCCTGTGGCCCTGAACTGCAGCTCGCCCACTATCCAGCAGGCTTCCCCTGCACCTCCAGACGGCCGTGGCGGGATGCAGGGCGGACAGTTGCCTGTTTGGGAACCTGGCCCTCACGCACAACCAAGCAATCAAACCGGCCGGCGGGAAAGTTGCGACAGGGTGTTCCCATGGGGAGTGTGTCGTACAAGAGATCCGTGCCGCACCAGCGATGTTGCATTAGCCTTGCTTCGATAGACGGCCTGCGTCGTGTCAGGCTTAAAAGTTTGCATCACAGCTTTCGGTTACAGTCTTGTCCTCCCTCTGCGCGTGTTAGCTGAAGTATGGCAACCTTGTTCACATACTGTACTAGCACTAGCGTGAAGGTGCGGGAGCTACTGTTCTCAAAATGGCAATCCAGACGACCGCAACACCGGCCGGCAGATGGTATGCCTCGACAAACATATCCATGCACGACGGCTAGTGCTGCAACCAAGCTTTGGTGATCCCAACTTTCTGGATGGCGACTATGCCCTGAGAGGCGGGCCTGCTGTCGGGCCAGCCCAGTGCCTGCTCCGCATTGCGTGCAGATGTTGGTGCCATCCGACTTGCAGAGGCGCGCCGGTGGCGGTGGAGACGAATGGCCGGCGTCGTGTTGCCCTAACAATGCCAGTAAACGAATTTTGACCATGGAGTATTATTAAGAATTCTTCTGAGTGTGCAGCTAGTTGCATGCACAACTTGCCTACGACTCGACGGCGGAACAGCTCGCGCGTGTTCCGCGTATTGAAGCAACATCTGACTGGGGTGACGGGACACTAGAGGCGGGCATGGCATTAGTTTTGCTGCAGAAATCCTCTTCACCCCGAGCGGCCAATTTCCGTATCGATGCACGAGACTCAACTGTAGAAAATGGGACTTGCGTCCGAGTTTAATCGGAAGCCCACAAGGCATGTCTATGCGATGCGATGCCGGCCGTTTGCTGGCTCAATGTCGCATGTGGTGTGGGCAGCTGCCAGCTGCCAGCTGTCGGCCCGCGGTTGAGCTACAAACCAGAAAACAACTCCCACTTGCACTGCCCGACTTCTCTCCGACACAACCCAGGCGCAGGGGGATTCGTGCATGTATAGATACAATCCATGCGGCCATCAACGGGAACCAATACCGACTGAGCTCAACTAACAGCTACATGATTCACACTCTGATAGCTCCAAGAGGCGCACGACGATACGGGACACCAACGCTTGTCCTGCACTTCTCCACCTCGCCGATTCTCCGGGGCTCGAACGGCTGCACCTCCGGTCGCTGAGCATTGCATTGCATTGCCCTAGCCGTGCTCAACTACTGGTTTTGGTTGTCTTTGGTGGATTTGAGGCCACAATTGGGCTTCGATGAAGAGCAGCTCTGAACAAGCTACGGCATCATTTTACCCCAGAAGGCTGGCTGGCTATCTGTCCCTGCAGCGAAATGATTTGACATAAGCCCCAGCGTGTCAATCACACAACGCGAGTGGCTGACATTGAGCATATGCCTTGCTGCTAACTACTGCAGACTTGTTGGCGGGCCACTCCACCGACTGCGGCAAGGTCCAGGCTAATACGATGGGCAGCCAAGCCGTTGTTGACTCTTGTCTCTTTTTCTGCATCTTCACAAGCCAAAGTTTCACTTGCTGCCAACACCGCTCTTTACGGCGTGCAGTCAACTCTTTCTTTGTTTCGCACTCGAGCGTATCAGAGCTTCACCTTGCAGGGATCAGCCTTGATCCTTTTCGCGTGCTTCTGTCGCCTGCATACCAGTCCCATTGATCCTGCGCCGCAGCTCTCCGCGACAGCCTCTCACCGAGAAGTAACGAGCGTGCCGCCCGGCCAGCGATCCCGAGACTTGCTCGTCCGGTGCGAAAACGTTCTTCTCCCTGGCCGGCAGAGCTCGGCGCACCCATCCACATAGCTCCGAGAGCCATGGCCTCTCCGAGGCTGATTGGCCGCACGACCTACCGAGAGCTCGTGTGGGCCGCATTACCGACGATTACTACCGGAAGAGCGAGCTTATTCTGTGCCGCTAGCTTCCGGGCATATACCACGCACTCTACGCGACCACGATCAATCATATCAAGTAATAGACGAGCTGCAGCACCGGCCAAAACAGTTAGCTGCGCGCACAAACGAACCATGTCTTCCTCTGTTTCCGCCCAGGCCATTGGCGAGCTGGAGAAATATACGGCTTGTGACGTTTCCGATGCGCTCCTCAAGCTCAAGGTACCCGGTGCCGGCTTCATCGCCGACCTCACCCAGTATAGCCCACGACATTCGTCTACTGGCAGCAGTAAGGAAGAAAAGGTGACCGTAGCGCCCGTATCCACAGTCTTGTTCACGGCCAAGGATGAGGATCCCACCTCAACCAGCACACGGCCTGCGCCCAACTTCCCCAAAGACACCCACTGGGTCGACAATGCAGTTCCCGGGACGTTTGCTGTCATGCAGCAGGCCCCTGGTCAGACCAACGCTATATGCGGAGGCATCATGGCTCTGCGCATGAAGATGCTGGGCCTCAAGGGTATCATCGTGGCTGGCCGCGTGCGAGACCTGGTGGAGCTCCAGAGTACTGAGCTGCCTGTACGTCGACGAAGCTGTTCCAAACTCAAATCACTGTGCATACATACTAATAACGTAACAGATATGGGCGCTCGGCACATCGACTGTCGGGTCAGGCGGTAGCAGCACGCCTTGGGCTCGAGAAGTGCCGCTGACGATCAACGGCGTGCTCGTGACGCCCGGCGACCTCGCCGTCAACGACCCCGTCAACGGCGTCGTCGTCATCCCGCGAGACAAGGTCGCGCAGGTCCTCGAGCTGCTGCCCAAGCTGACCTCTGCCGACGACAAGGCTAAGGCCGACGTGGCTCTTGGCGTGTCCGTCAAGGAGGCCTTTCAGCGCCACCGAGGATGACAAGCTAGCAATATAAAAAGCCAACGTTGACGACAGGGATGTGTAGGATAGAAAGAAGACGTGTCACAAGTTCGGGGGGAGAGAATCGGGACTGTCATCTTGCCTCGAGTGAAACCGTAAACAAACTGTACAAGTGAGAGAGAAGGAGAGATTCGTATTCATCAATTCATTAACATGCTAGAGTGAAAACCCATGTCCGAAAATGCCCATGCCGTGAGAAAAGGAAAGTGGTGTGGTCCCTGTAAAGAATACAAACCAGGGAACCAAGAGAAGAAGAGAGAAAATGACAAAAGTCGAAAAGAAAAAAAGATATACAACCAAGGCATAATCCATCAAGAGCAAGCCCAATGATCGAAACATCAAACTCCCTGGCCTCGTCTCGTGACCCCCACAACACAATACCCAGCAACGTCCCGTCACTGTCTGTCGACAGCCCGATTACAGGCCCAGGTCAAACCGCGGCATGTCCAGCCTCGGGGCCTCCTGCACCTGTTTGGCTCCCGCAGCGGCGGCGCCGGCGGTCGTCTTGCGCGGCGACGCGGCCCTGCTGGTGGGCTCGGGGCCGAAGCGCACGTCGCGGACGTCCCAGCCGTCCTCGACGGCGGCGGCGACCCACGTCCGCAGCGCGGCGTGGACGCTGCCGTAAAACTTTTCCTTGCAGAGGCGTAGGCTGCCGCCCATGCAGCGCTCCCAGCCCGAGATGCGGAGCTGGGCGCGGAGCGCGTTGCGGGCGTCGCGCGTGGCCGTGCAGGCGACGATGGCGTTGACGAGGTCAACGTGCGAGGCGAGGTAGTTTGTGGCATCCCACTCGACGCCGCCGACGTACGGCGCGGCCGCGACCGGCGGGCGCTCGGCGGCAAAGTGCCGGTGCATGTAGCCGTACGGCGCGGCGGGATCGTGGCCGCCGCCAAACGAGGAGGCGTCTTCGACGGGGCTCGCAGCGGCTTCGGGCGATGCGAGATCCGAGCGGAGGGCAATGACGTTCATGTTGTGCAGGAAGATCCAAAAGACCTCCTTAGTCACCGAGACGACTTCCTTGCACCACACGCGGTAGGGCCGCTCCTGGTGGATGCCGAGCAGAAAGGGCAGCTGGTCCTCCTCCTTGGGCTGCGGGTCGCGCAGGTGGCCGAGGACGTTTTTGGCGCGGATGATGCGCTCGGCGGGCGAGGCCGACGAGATGTACATGAGGAGCACAGAGGTGATGATGTTGCGCGTGGTGAACTCGCTGGGGCCCTTCTTCTCGGGGTCGAAGATCATGTGCAGGAGCTTGGCGAAGAGGTCGGCCTGCACGGTATGCAGGTACTCCATGCCGAGCGCCGTCGTGGACAGCGCCTTGAGACACAGCAAGTTTTCGTGAAGCAGGGCGTCTTCGTGCTCCTCCCTGTGCGTGATTGTCAGTCAAGTTTGTGTCAAGATCAAGTTGCTGTAGCAAACTCACCTCCACTCAACCTCCATGATGCGGTTCAAGAGACCGACAATCTCTTCCATGCCGCCCTGGCGGATAAAGTCTTCCGTCCATGCCACGGTCTCGTTGCGCAGCAGCAGACGCAGCTTGTGCAGCTTGCCCACCTCCACCACCTCGGGCTTCTGGACCTTGCGGAGATATGCCACATAGTCACCCGGCCCCTGCTGGAACTTGATCTTGGAGAGCACGCTGGAGCCGGCGCTGCCGCCGGAGGACTCGGGGCGGTCCCGTCCCACGCTCTCTGTGGATTTGCTGCGGAAATGGCGCCCGAGAGTACCCTCCGTCTTGGGCTTCTTGGAAGTGGACCGATCCCGCTTGCTTCGCGAAAAGGTAAAGCTACGGCCACGGCTTCTACCGCGTGCCCGTTTGCTGCTGGCTTCGTCCTCGCCCTCCGACTCGACCGCGGTGGCGGCCTTGCCGTCGCTGCTGGACAGGCTGCCTGTCTGACCGGCCTTCATCTCGGCCCAGTCCTGTCGAATAAACTCCATCTTGATTGTATCACTGAGGTTGCGCATCTTATATCGCTGGTTTTGGGGGATGTTGCGGCGGTCAAGCAGTGCCTCGAGGTGCTTTGCAATCTCACCAGGCTCCATGGTCGGCTCAGCAGCGGCGACGGATCGGCCGCGCGTGTGACCTCTGAAGCCAGCAGTACTGACCGGCCTGTCATGAGCATCTTGTTGGGGGGTCCGGAGAGCGTCTTTGCTAGGATATTGCAGGCTCGGCGCATGCATTGACGGGTGGCACGATTGCGGTCTCTCCTTTTTCGGCCTGTCGTCACTCGTCGATGTGAACTGTGCATAGATGGGTGCGTGCTCTGTCGGAGGCCCTTCCGGGCTTCGATTCTCTTTATCGCTCGTCGAAGGTGGTCGACTATTCTCGTTGCTAGCCCCGCGCAAGTTGATGAAGGATTTGGGCCGCGAGAGCAAACCGGCGAGGTTTGAGGAGGACTTTTTGGACTTTGGAGGCTTTGTGGGAGATGGTTCGCGCGAGGCGGCAGCTCGTTCGGAACCCCATTTATTGCCTATGGACTTGAGGCTAGGGAAGGCCGACTTGGTCGGGGACTTGGTCGGAGACTTGGATCGACCGTGCCCGTCGTCTTTGGACTTTATTGGTGAGCGGTCTTGCTGGTTGCGCTGGATTTCGCCGAGAGCCACAGGGGCAGCGTTGCCGAGGTTTCCAATCGCCATCTTTTGTTTGGACCAAAACTTGAGCCTCGCAGTTGGATGCCGTAGTATGAGCTGTTCTGTAGCTATCCGTGTCTGTCGGCTTTGGCGGGCGATGCAGAAGTGGCCGTCATGCACCCTCGAGGGACAAGCAGTGCTGATAGCGAGCCGAGAGCAGCAAGACTCGAATACAACAATGCTTCACCAGGTGATTGAATATATAGCGTGAGGGTTGAATAGGGGAGCAGGCATATATGCTCAATGTCCGTAGCCCTCCCAAGCGAATTTATGTAGATCTGCTCAAGAATGGATGCCCATGAGAATGAAGTATAAAAAAAGACCACACAGAGTGGGAAGAATGGTACATAAGAAAAAAACAACAAGATGAAGAGAAGAGAGAAGAGAGAAGAAGGAGTCAAACTCAAAAAGCCGTTTTTGCTTGGCCGCTGAGAGGAGCACAGCCATCGGGCGCCGTATGCGCATCAGACAGACAGACAATGCGTTGAGATGCGAGCGTTGTTTATGGAGGGGCGTTGCCGTGACAACCCCCACCTTTTTTGTGGTATCCGCAACGGCCACTGCAGGTTAGCTGAGCAGGTGAGTGACGTGCATGCAAGGGAGAGCGGAGAAGCCCAAGCCCAAGCGCAAGAATAAAACAAAGGCTTTTGTCAGGATGGCTGATAATTAATTTGAGACTGATTGGGAGTTTAGCAAAGTCCTTCTAGATTTATCTGGTGGCGTTGATGCAGATGACTTTCCTGTTCGCAGTCGCCAACTACCTAGGATCGATTGCGCCGGGCTCACGCAGCAGCCATGACATGCTAAATGTGTAAGCCGTTGAGCTTAATCATGTTTAAAGTACAACTTCTTCTTGCCATTCCCATGACTACAGAGTACGCCAGCCAAGTCGGCGATTTTATTCCCGGCATGACTTTCAAGTATTTTCCCCAATCCGTCATCAGACAGCTGTCGCGACATTTGTATGGTGAGCCCCACGGCGGATTGTGTCGGCCTCCCTTGCGAGGCGGCGCTGGGATATCACAAGTATGTACATGTACAAGTTACGAACCTGCGGTTTGAATTCCAAAAGGTTCCGACAGCTTGCAGACCTTGAGATCTTTGTCTCACGGAAACGAAATTAGATCTCATGTTTCATCTGCGACAGAGACTCATCTGGACCGATTGCCCTTGTAGCGCTTGGGGTAGAGCGCGACATTGTACTCAAGGTCGAGTGCGCCCGCCAGAGGTTTTGAGACCGACAACCAGATTATCCTCGACGGCAAAGACAGTGTCAGTCTCCAGCCAAAGACGTCTTTGGGGCATAGCTGTGTCGCGCAGTCCTTTTACTCGGATGGTGCGACCTGTTGGTCTGTGTAAGTCGCAATGTTTCGCATGCCCCCCGTCGGCCGCCATGTTTTCTCTCCCGACTACAAAAAAATGCCATGATGTGGATCTTTCCCGACCGCATCGCGTGCCTGCCATATGAAACGTAACAGCGTGTAGCTTGGTCCGTCGATGGGCAGCGAGTAGGCCATCGGGTGGTAGCAGTAGAGCCAGTACCGGCTACTCTCATCGGCGGTAGACTTGCCGCGTTCTTCACCGCGCCGTTTGCATCCGAGGCAATCCTGCCATATAGAAAATGTGTTTACATGTGTGCAGCGACGTGCGACAAGGGTGTTCGACGACGATGTCACAATGGGATGCAAACAAATGTGACTTGGCAAAAATATGAATGGGTAGAGGATATGTCTACTATTTGACGCAAGCGCGACAGAAACACAAATCCTTAATCAAGGCTTTGGCCTCTTGCGTATTGCACCGGCACCAGCGGGAGTAGCCGGTCCTGTCTGCCGGCGAAAAGACCGGCTGCCGGCGTAGACAGAAGCGGGGGACTGACTTTGCGGCCGTGGGTAAGTAGCGATGCCGTTGGTTTACTGCTACAGGCCGGCGATGGCGGGAGCCAGTTACCGGGCGGCAAGCGTTGTAAAATGCTAGCTAGTTAAAAGTTGCGATACGGGCAAATGACAAGATGTGAAGTGACGTATAGCTGCCGCAAAGCGTCGGGGATCCAGACGAATCAAAAAGGTGGACGGGGGATAAAAGGTCCAAGTGAGGGTCGGAAAAAGAAAACGGCTCTTTGCGCACACGGGCCAGTATTGATTGAATCATGCCACGCAGATACCAGCCCTTAGCAGCACGCATTAACTCGATTAAGCTCGACAATTACCGTAGCATCTCCCGAGACGCCGCCACCCCGCCAAAGAGCTCAGACGGCCCACCCCACTATAAAGGCACCTGCGGCCGGCATGGAGGGGTCAGACTCGGATGCGAAGCCGGAGCGTTGGAGAAGTAAATTCTTTCCCCAGAACAATTGAATACGCCAATTTGAGAATGCCTCTTTCTTCAGTTGCCGTTATTTAGTATCGAAACTATCCGACTATTGATGCGACCACGGCCGACTCTGTCTCTCCCCAAGCTCCTTCACCCCACCAAGCCAACGACATCACCATCACCACACTCCGCCAGAATGCCGATTCACCACCTCATGGTCGGCACCTGGACGCCTCCGGGGGCCATCTTCACCTTTGCCTTTGACGACGAGGCCCTCACCCTGAAGCTCGTGAAACGCACCGAAATACCCCACGACGAGCCCATATCATGGATGACCTTTAACGTTTGCGACGCCCACCCAACCCTTTCCCCCCGCAGTCCAGCTCTCCATCACTAACGTGCGGCCTTGTTCAGCACAACAAAACCGCCATCTACGGCGCCGCCATGAAGAAGTGGTCGTCCTTTGCCGTCGAGAATCCCACCACCATCAAGCACCAAGTCTCGCACCCCATGCTCCACGACCGTACGTACACTCCCCTTCGTCTCCTTCCAAAACCACACACACCCCCAACTTACAACATTTCCCATCCGCAGCCGCCGCCTCCTCGCCCTCGGCCAACACCCGCGCCATCTTCCTCCTCGCCGCCCGCCAGCCGCCCTACGGCGTCTACTGCAACCCCTTTTACCAGCACGCCGGCCACGGCAGCGTCTTCTCCGCCGACCCCTCCTCCGGCGCCCTCGCCGCCAACCTCCAGACCTACCCGTACCAGCCCGGCACCGGCGTCCACGGCATGGTCCTCTCCCCGGCCGACGAGCGCCACCTCTACTCGGCCGACCTCTCCGCCAACAAGCTCTGGGTGCACCGCCGCCCGGACCCGTCCTCCCCGGCGGTCGAGCTCGTCGGCAGCGTCGACGCGCCCGACGCGCGGGACCACCCGCGCTGGGTCGCCGCGCACCCCTCGGGCGCGCACCTCTACGCGCTCATGGAAAAGGGCAACCGCATCTGCGAGTACGCCGTCGACCCCGAGACGCACATGCCGCGGTACACGGGGCGGCACTTTCCGCTCATACCGCCCGGCGTACCCGACCGGTGGACCATGTACCGCGCCGACGTCTGCGCCGTGTCGCACTCGGGACGCTACCTCTTTGCGAGCGCCCGCGCCAACAGCCCCGATCTGACGGGCTACGTGGCGGCGTTCAAGCTGGCCGAGACGGACGGCAGGATTGAGCGGCAGATTCTGCTCAACCCGACGCCGACGAGCGGTGGGCACAGCAACGCCGTCGCGCCGTCGGACTGGACCGACGAGTGGCTCGCAATCACCGACGACGAGCAGGGGTGGCTCGAGATTTACCGCTGGCAGGACGAGTTCCTGGCGAGGGTGGCGCGGGTGCGCGTGCCAGAGCCCGGGTTCGGCATGAATGCGATTTGGTACGACTAGACCCGTATATGAACATCAGAGCATGGGGATGGAGTTTTGCTACAAGAAACACATTATAGATATGCCATTGAACAAAATCTCGACAAGGCTAAATAAATACCGAGTATAAAGAAAAACGCCATCTGCAATAAACCAGCTTTTGAGCACAAGATGAAAGAAAAGCCGATTCGACTTTGCTAAACGGTGCGCTCGCCATGTAACGCCAGCTGCACGACTTACACCACAAGCGCAAGTTTGGGCCCAAAAGCAGAATAAAACAAAACCATCAAACCAGAGAAAGATGGTGAAAAAGTCTCATCCTGTTCAAGTAGCCAAGAGAGGGAGTCATTCTTACTTCTTCTTGCCCTTCTTGTTCTTTTTACTTTTCGAGTTGCCATTGGCCCCATACGGTTTTATCGTCTCTGCACCATTAGCATCCGAATTCAACAGCGGCGTCGTCTCGTCATCAGGCTGCTGCTGCTGCTGCTGCTCTGGGATTGCCGCAGCCGGCAGCGATTCAAAGTGCTCCGGTTCCGTGTGCAGTGCCTCCGCAATGCTCTGGACCGAGGGTGGGCGGTCGCCGTTGACAGCGCCGGCGTCAGCCTTGAGCGTGGCAACTCGCTGGTGCGGGGTGAGGCCCTGCTTGATCTTGAAGACGTTGCGGGTATTGCTACGGGGGTGAGCGGCGCGGTTGGCCGGACCAAGGCGCAGCTGCGACGATTTCATTTCCTTGAGGGATGTCTTGACGGAAATGGGCGCCTCCATGCGGCCATCAGGGCCGACGGAGCCGCGGCGCTTCATCAGCACGGCCACCTTGGGGCTGTAGCGCCCGTCGCCGTCGTCGCTGAGGGCGCCGAGCGAGCCAACCTTGAGCGTGGAGCCGTCGCCCGCTTCATCGTGTCCGACCAGGGTCGTGTTGTCAGACGTCTTCTTAGCAGCAATGGCGGTACCAGCATGGCCGGCAGCGGCGGCGACGTCGACGTGGCCGCAGCGGGCGCGAGGGGCGGGCGTAAGGCGTCGGATGGCCTTGTGAACGTCAATGTATACATCGGATTCGTCGACGATTTCCCTGCGATTGTTAGTATACAGCAGAATCTGAAATGGGGCATAGGAGGGCCGCTTACTCTCCAATCAACTCCTCAATGACATCCTCGAGCGTGACAACACCGATGGCGCCGTGGTCAGAGCCAGGGTCTTCCGAGACCAGGACAAGATGGGATTTGCCTTCTTGGAAGAAGTTGATAATGTCGAGACAGCTGGTTTCCGGACGAGTTTCGACAATGGCACCCAGAGGCACCTCGCGAACGGGGATTTTGTCTTCAGGGTCGTATGTGATGAGGGTCTTGACAAGAAGCATGCCAACAAAGTCGGTGGGCTGGCCGGAGCGGTAAATCGGGATGCGTGAGTAGCCAGAGGACAAAATGTTGTCCATGGTCTTTTCGTCAAGGATGTGGTCCTCGGACAGGGTGTAGACGTCCTCCATGGGGGTCATGACCTCGGAGACGGGCTTGTCCTTCAGGTCGAGCACGGCGGTGATGATTGTGACCTCGTCCTGGTTGAGACGCTCCGAGAGGTCACCGAGCGACTTGTGTAGCGTGACGAGGGTCTTGAGGCCGCTCTTCTTGTAGACGGTGCCATGGTCCTCGCCGAGGATCCAGTCGAGCAGTTTGGCTGTGGGCCAGGCGACGGGGCTCAGAAAGTACATGAGGGCAATGACGGGCTTCGACATGTAGCCACCGATGGGCAGGCCGTATCGGACGCAGATAGATTGAGGAACGATCTCGCCAAAGATGACTGGGCGAGGTTAGTAAGCTTCTACGTTGGTATGTGCGAGAGACGTACCGATAAGAACAGTACTTCCGACGACGGCAGCGATGCCACCGCCTAGGGTGCGGTCGAGGACGACGGGAAGCGACTCATTGACGATGACGTTGGCGAGGAGCAACGTGACGAGGACCCAGTGCTTGCCCTTGTTGAGGAGATCGAGGACGCGTCTGGCATTCTTATGCTGCGGCTCTTCGGGGTCTCCCGAGACGACCTGGAGATAGATGCTATCCTGGCCCATCAATCTGTTATGCAAGTTAGCTGGCCGCAAGGGTAGTATCAACCCGCGGGTTTCAAGAAGCTAGCTCACGCAATAGTTAGACCAGCAAAGGCACCGCCGAGAAGGACCAGAGCCATTGAGGCGACGCAGAGCACCCAGAGAGGCGTATCAGGGCCATCATCGTGGCGATCGTGGGCGCGCGACGAGTGCAGAGGTGCCGCGGCGACCGACGAGAGGCCCAGACCAACGACCCGCGCCATGCCGAGGACGGCAGGGCGGAGGCTGGCTAGACCACCAGCCGAAGCAGTGCTGCGCATTTTCGAGATGCTGAGCTACACGAGTATTGCTGAAATCGAGGGATGCGGAGGGCAGAGACGGCGATGGCGATGGCGAGCAGCGGCTTGGTTCAGCAACGCTGTGGTGTGCGAGGACGAAAGGTCGTCGCGTTGCCCGGGGTTGGGAATTTCGTTGGCAGTGGTGCTGCTACGCTGACAGACAGGGATGACCAAGGACGCCTCTGAGATGACGTGCCTCTGAGGAACCGAGGTGGACGGGGAACCGATCCGCACGCAACGACGCAAGGAGATTTACAGAAAAATGAAGCGATGAAAAAAAAAAAAAAGCTGGCGATGTATTTCTTTTTTAAAAATGTAGCCAGCAGAGGCGAGGGCTCGTGTGTAAAGGTCGGGGCAGGCGGACCACCCAAGTCGAGAGCTCTGAGAAAAAAGAGAAAGACTGGGCCGGAAGCGTACTGGCTGGTACCGTGAGGCTCTACAATGTTCGATAATCAGCCACCACCAAAGGCCAAGCAAGGAACAAGAAATAATTTAGTGGTTAGAATAAATCGCTAGCGCCCAGCTAACACCAAGTGAGAATAGAGTCGTCATGGTCCGCCCCAGCGCTACCAAGCTTTGCTAACTTGTTCAGGCGCTGGATTGGTCCGATTGCCGGATTCTACCGGCCAGAGCATCCCCACCAAAGACCGCTGGAACAGCGCCTGCAGGGTTTTGGGGGCACCATTTGGAGGCTGCTGAGGATTGCTGTGCTGTGTTTTTCTCTCTCTTCGTCTTCCTGGTGATTCCCCGTTAGATTGATCAATATGTGGTCGGCAGATCACTCTCAAGGTACTGGCTGCAGAACGCCATGCGCTCCTTGGCTGGCAATATTATCGCCACGATCATCGAAACATTGGTCGGTTGCAGCGCTCAGCTCACGACGCCCCGCCGCACCACCTGCAGCAATCTGTAAAGTGGCCCTCAGAGGGTCCTGCACGCCTGCAAATCTCGCATGGGCCCGCCTATAAATCGCGCCTCACGCCTCTCTAAAGCCCTGAGGAAGCTTGCCCAGCTGTGTCCTGGCCAGCTGCCAACAGGCATTACGACGAGAGAGATATCTCCACCATCGCGACAGGCACATGATGGTCTAAAACAAGCTTGCATGATATGACAAAAATTGAGGAAACAACTTGAGCCGACATGCAGCCAACTACACCACTGTTGGCCGACGCCGAGTCTGAGGATCCAGTCCAATCCGCCCCGCACACACTTCTGACACAACATCACCATTTTTATGCGCATGGTCATCCCAAATCAACCACCACCCTCGGGCCCTTGAACACTGACTGCTATTCATCCCAACCTGTGTCGCGTGCGACTCGTCGTTCCGATGGTCGGCTGGATCATCTCCCGCGGCCCACCCAGCACGCACAAGCATTGAAACATCGACGTCGTACACGATTCACCCATATTTCCTCACCGTTTTAAGCTTGGACTTGCTAGAAAGACGTTGCATTTTGCAAACCTGGCATATCGATTACTTTTCTTTGCCAATCTCGCCTGTCATCGCGTGCACGTCAGAAACAAAGACTCGCCGCGTCCCGGTGAGCCCACTGCCCAACTGTCTCAAATGCCGCCTCTTCTTGCTCGTCATAGACTCATCACTACATAACGCCGTGGGCGGATGCGCGCGTACACAGTGCGACTTGAGCTTTATTTCAGTCGTAGTCTTGTGAGCCACCAGCTTGTGTCACTCGTCGATCGCCTAGAGTGTAATTTCGGTTTACTGGTACAAAGGAACGCACTGTCTTTTCTACTCGGTCGGCATCAAAGCGCAAAACAAAGTCCTTCGTCTTTCAAAATGAACAAAGGTGCAAAGAGAGCAGGAAAGCAACAAAGAGACATGCTATCCTCATCCGGCCTTGTTTGTCCATATAACCACAGCAACTCCACTTGTGCCGTTCGGCTGCTACCGAGCGCCAAGCTTCCCTGACCGATTTATTTTCATCACTTACACGACGTCAACACCAAGTTTTCTTTTTCACACAAGTTCCATGACACGCCTGTATTCATGGTCACTAAGAAGCCTTTAAAGCTAGAGCAACGTCAAGGAGTGAAGAAAAAAACGGCCAAGCGTCAATATCAACATGTCCGTCAACGTGCGTGTACTTTCCACGAGTGAATCATCAATATTCCGCGCTCTCTTATCATCTTCTCCACCTCGGCGGCGAGCTTACGCTGCTTCCTGGCCCGCCCTCTATAGTTCTGCATGTCCAGCATCTGGGCCATGTGGCGCCGGAACCGGGCCTCCCTCGGCCACAGCACACTGCTCGACTTCTCCACGCGCGCCAGTGCTTCGCTGCATTTTTCCAGAGCATCCTTGATCGAGGCATTCTTTTCGCTAGCCTCTGTTACTGCAATGCTAATCAATCTCATGACTTCAACATCCAATTCGCGGATCTTCTTTAAGGCCTCTGCTCGTCCTCCAGGGCTTATGTAGCCTCTTTCTACTGCGGCATCTCTCTCTGAAATGTCCATCTTCTCCTCGTCAAAGTTCTCTTTGTCTTCTTCATATAAAACGGGTTCGAATGCAAAGGAGTGCCCGATTGCAGCGGGTTCTCCGCCAAACATTGTCATGATCTTGTGTGGGTTGGTGAGGGTTTGCGAGGGCTGGTGTTCTTGGGTTTGGGCGAAAGGTTCCTTCCTGTGGCGATGGACATGTTTATATACTTTTACACTTTTACTTTCAAGTCAGTCTCTGTGAGCTTGTCAAAAAAATTGACTAGGAGTTCCTTTGGGTCGAAATAAAAAGACCGACTTTTAGTTGCATGTTCAGACCTTTGTGGAAGAGTCACCACGGTGAGGGACAAAAGAAAGAAAACCAGGTAGACCAAAAGGGTCAAAATGGCAGTCTCCGTTGCAAAATTGAGTTGTATGACTTCTCAAAGAAACTTCTCAAAGGTATTGTGCAACTTTTGCTCTTTGAACAGGCATCTCCTGCGAGCTACTTGACGTGATGCGTCAATGAGCCCTTCGCTTCCGCTCCTCCTCCCGATCTTCTAACTTCCACTGCCGCGCCGTATTGTCCATCCAGATTTCTTCCTCGGTCTTGGTACGTTCCACGACAATTTGGGACTTGAGGCTCTCAATTTTGGCCTTTTTCGACAATAGTGCATCCATTTCCGTTTGAACGAAGGTGAGCGCAAGGTCGCAGTTTTCCTCGGCGAAATCGAGTGATTTATTCCTGTCGATTGAAATATACAGTATATGTATATATTGCTTGGCAAGATCTATGGCTCGGTCGATTTTCTCGATGGGGCTGAGCTCTTTGCTGGGCATGATTGTTAGGTCGTGGTTGTTGGTGGATTGTTTTTTGGTCTGGAGCTATTACGGCGATAGACTCCTGTCAGCACTGTGTTTCGCTTTCAAGGTAGTTTTTGTGGGCGAAGTGCGAAAGTAAGGATAAAAAATCAAAGATTGTTTTTTGTTGGTCCCTTACCCCTTATATACCTCTTGTGAACCATTCATCTGTGTCGTGGGTGATTCACTGAGTGCCCACCCGATGATATACACGCAACACCTTAAAGGCCGAAAACAAACACCAGGTACAACGCGCCACAGCCTCAGAAGGTAAAGACGGAAATTGCGTTCCGTGTACTGTAGTGAAACCGTCGAAGGAACGGCTCGTCGCTCAGCGCAGCACAGCCCACTCCACCGGCGGCAAGCACAACCACACACACAGCGCCAGGCCGGGAAACCGCGGACAGTCGACGGTGGCCCAAACTTACAAGTCATATTGGGAGGGACACAGCATATACAGATACTTGATTCAGTTCTATCAGCTGGATTGTGCGCATCCCCCGGTGCAAGCCAAGCACCGAATGCTTACACGATTGTGTTAAGATCCGCATTCGCGCGAAGGAAGTTGATCGAGTCTCGAGAAACAAAAGCCCAGTAAAATTGATCAAATTAAGATGCCCTAGGGATGAGTGAAAGAATTGGGGCCCGCTAAGAATTTACCTGCATTGCCTCACAGAGGAAAGAATGTATGCCGAAATGTGGGAGGTGGGAGGGCTGCCAATCCAGCACGGCCATCACCTTCGCCGGGAACCAAAACGCAAACACCGTGACCGAAGCTATCCAATTAAATCACTCACCTTAATTTCAGCGGCTTGCCGACAGACATGTACCAGAACGCCAGCTGTCCCATAGTTTCATCGTCCTCCACCTGGAGGAGCAGCTCCAGCTTCTTCTCCACCTCCTCGGCCGCTCGACGATTGCGGTCCGCCTCCCCGCGGGCCTCGAGGCTGTCGTGGATTTCCGCCAGCACGCGACGAAACTCGGCCTCGCGCATCCAGAGGTACTTGAGCTTTTTGACCTACGCCAACGCCTCGGCTGCTTTTGCCATGGCCTGGTTCGCCAGCGTCTTGCCGGCTGGGTCTCGGCCGCCGGGCTTGGCGCGCACTTCCTCGTCGCGCTTGTCGGGGTGCAGCTTGGAGTTTCTGAGCAGCTGACGAATTACCTTCATGTACGTTTCGAGAACGCGGTGGGTATCGGCTTTCCCTTTCTTCGGTACGGTGAATGTCATATTGATGGTTGATGGTTGATGGCCAATGACTGATGGTGATTTCGTTTATTTCCCTTCGGCTTTGGGTTGGGCGATGAGTGTCTTCAAATATTTGGACACACACAAGATCCATCCTTGTTCTTCTACGGGAAAGAGCTCGGCTGTAGTCGCTTTGATAGGGGCAAAACGAAACCCTTTCTTGTCGCTCGTCCAAAGCCTTTGTTTAACTCGTGGCAAGAGGGGTGGGCTAACATGCTGGCCAAAGAAACGAGTACAAAACAGCCTCTCCCGGCCAATAAATGGACCCAAGAACAAAGAGATGATAAGAAGTCTTATACAGTTTTGTTTTATTTGAATAGAGCCAATATATGTTGGCAGCGCGGTAGGCATACTTTGAGTCTCGCCAAAGAGAGATGACGACTCACAGAATGCGACGACTCAAATGAAGGCATAATCAAAGTACCCTGCA
The DNA here is from genome assembly GCF_028009165.1 of Akanthomyces muscarius. Lineage (NCBI taxonomy): Eukaryota > Fungi > Ascomycota > Sordariomycetes > Hypocreales > Cordycipitaceae > Akanthomyces > Akanthomyces muscarius. Next base: position 1,038,533 of record NC_079244.1, on the reverse strand, counting down.
TTCTTCAATCTCTCTTCTGGCACAGGTCTTTTAACAAATTCATATTTGTGATTGTTTGGCTTCTTCAGCCAAAGAGGGGCATCGCAGTCGGTGACGAGGCTGCGATTCCTGTACCACCAAGCCCATTCTCCGATCGGGATTTACAGTAGCACATGACGCGAAAATGCCAAGAAAATAGATCAATTGTTTGCTAGACCGACGGGTACCACACAGCGACGTAACATATTTTGAGTATTGGTGAGAGGATAGAAAAAGACTTATGAGTCTGGAGCCAAAACCTCAAGCGTGTAGTTCCCCATGCGTACGCCTTCGTGAGCCCAACCCGAGTCGCGACGTTGCTCACGTCACTTGCAGAAACACTTGAGCCGTTGCAGCCCAGTCATATTATCGCAATGTTTCGATAGCAAGAGGTCTTTAATTGTAGATGATAAGATTAGCAGGATGCGACTAATGAGCTCTGAATCAATCCCCTGGGAACTTACCTGGCCCTGCGGCGCGCGAGATGTGGCAGGGCAACGCTACGTTCATCCACACTCAAGTCCTGGACCACTCTTCGAAAGTCTCGCGAAGTTGATCGCGGCTATCCTTTGCGACCTGCGCGTCCTTTGGACGGCCAATTTGATTCAGCAGCAAGTGTTTCTTACTGAGAAGCATGGACTCCCAAAGACGGACGTCGTGGCGCCCTTGGAGCTTGGCTAAGCCCGCGTCCAGCAGCTGCAAGGCTTCATGTAATTTGCCGCCCGCCGAAATCACTTCGATTTCTGCCAGCTGCGCTGCCATCCATTCTGTTGTTTCCAAGTCCGGCGTGCGGTTCTGATAGGCTTGCTGTTGTTGTTCGGCTTCGATGCCAAGCTGGCGCTTTTCAGACTCAGGACCTTGAGGCGTTTTCTCAGATTCAGCCATGCTGGATTCTTGGTACGATACAATTCTTTAGTTTCGTCGAATTCTAAACGGCAGGCTGACTGTTTATATACCTGAAGTTGGGGACACAGCGTCATGACACAAGACGAGCTTCCCTTTCCACACCGCGTTTCTTGTGTTGCCTCTATAAGCATCTGTGACGCATTTGCAAGAGGTGGCTTCTCTCTTGGTGCTACGCAAGGCAGGCTTCACTAATGCGCCGATAACCAAGTCTTGCGCAGGCCTACAACGTTGCCCTAGCGACAATCTTTCACGCCGCATCTTTGCGACGTGCGGCGGAGGACATTCACAGCGGCAGTCAACTAGCATTTTAATTCCATGTGCACAAACGTTGGCTCAAAGTCTTAGCCGAGTTAGTCTATTTACTTGGAAATATTTACTTCGCTGAACAAATCTATACTAAGAAAATCTAAACGCTGTGCCAAGTGCCGCCCGACGACTGCATTAGGTCATCTCACCTCCGACACCATCTCTGAAGACCGTGATCATAAGACTACGACTTCGTGGAATTGGGACTCATCATTGCATGATTCTTATATTATATAATATTATAATCGACAACGCTCAACAACCCGTACACCCCACACAAGGCGCCCTCGCGAGCAATCCTAAGAGTTCGAAAATACCTGAACTGCCAGCAACAGCATCTATGCTCACTCTCACGTCCATGTTTCCGACCGGAGCATCATCATAATTCAACCCCTGAATCATCGCCCGTCGGGTCCTCTCCAACATTGCTGAACGTCTCCCCACCATCATCGCTCTCCGGGTCCTCTGGAACGTCGCTCATCGGGCCCTCGCTGCTTTCGGGTTTATACTCAATTTCTTTGAGGTCCATGTAATCCTCGAATGCGCGAATACTATGTGTATGTTCCGCAATTATAGCAAATTCCGCGTAGAAGGCGGGAACTCCGTCTCTGTTAATTTTGGCTAGTACTTCCTCGATGAGCTTATGCGCGTCCTCTACCTGCCCTTTTGCAAAGGCACTGGAAATGTCGGAAACCATGACCGAAACCCATTCGTTGTCTATCATTGTCGCTGGTTGTTGCCGAGACTGTCCTTCTAGTTGATTAGGATGTAGAGTACTTGTAAGTTCTTGAAATGATCTTCATTTTCCACGTTCTGGTCCCGACTTTAAATAGTTCTGGATAATCTTTCTAGCCAATTTCGTCATTTGAATGCTTGTTTCTTGGAGTGCGGCTCTGAAAGCACTGGGTGCTTTGTTCTTTGGAGCGCGGTACTTTGCCGCAGGTCATCGCATCTTTATCTTCAGCTTTCGGCACTAAGCCTGCGCCCTGAGACATAAAGTGCACTGGAAAGAAAACGCTTCAAAGAGAAAGACGCAAACATAGCTGTAGCGCTCAGTATCTCTTGGTCACGCGTGCTGCTCCGCGTCTTGTGCCCATCTCCTTTGGTCGGGAAAGATGCTCGTGGCACTCCTGTTTTCCTCGTCTCAGCGCCTCAAGACTAGCTAGTTTCTTTATCGTCATCACAAAGTACAGCAGTACTTCTGATAATATCTTTGCCTCGCGCTAAGCTTGCGCATCAAACGACAGTCAACGACATTGACTGCTCTTTTATGCTACCTGCAATTGTTAGGTAGTATGGACCTCCGTGATAAAGACCAGATTTAATTGCTTGCACAACAGAGTATTGATCACGTCTCTCTTGACGGCTGAGTCCCGTTATCACTCTTTATTGAAACGTCTTGTAATATCTACACTCTGAATGTAGCGGACATCTGCAAGATTCGTCGCTCTTTATTAACAAGTCTGCAGGCTTTATCACTCTTCATCAAGACAACACGTATAAGCTGTGGCGCATTATAGCTACGCCGGTCTGAACAGAGTATAAGTAAGCCTGGCCATTCCGCAATTTTGACAAGAAATTTACTTCTATACATCGATCGCCAGAAGATCCAACAATCATAACCACACCCGAAGACCAAACCCCAAGACCAAACCCTAAGACCAAACCCCAAGACCAAACCCCAGACCAAACATCAAGATCACATCAAACCTGACAACATCTGCGAAATGCCTGAACGACAGACTGACCAAGAAGGTGTTCGGCGCTTAGTCCCCCACCCGAAGTTCTTCGCCCTGCAGGAACGCTGGCAAAGGGCAGGGTGCGAATCGCTCACTGAGGATGAGACCAGATCATTGATCGCCGACACCAGAACAACGATTGCTCATCTCCAATTCACTCAAAATGACTACGGCCCGCAGCTGGAGGGCTGGTTCTATTCTGAAATGGCGCCGCGCCTCAAGGAGCTTGGCGAGGAGGAAGCGTCCCGGATGGCACACGACATGTCGAATTTGTGCTTCAGCCGCTGCCTTAAAAATCAATATTACAATGGTGTGAAATGGGATACAAAATACTATAGAAGGCTCTTGCGCTTCACAAATGTGTGGACTGACCTCGTTGCGAAGATGAAGGGGTCCCCACCCCAATTCGAGTCGGCACTCTATTTGCTTGGTGGCCTCATTAGAGAGAATGAATCCTATCCTGGACTTATTCAAACACCGAGCAGTCTTTGGGGAAAACAGATGGAATGCGAGTTGGCTCTTAACCGCCCATCAGAGGCTAGTCACTCAGACCTCGTGCGTATTTTGTGCGAGTTGCGCGAACGGCAAAAGGCTGAACCGCCGACTCTGTAGCCAAACAGCCAAGTATCTGCCACAAGGAGATGTTTCTTTCAGTTTATGTCATAAAAGAAACTTGGCAAGTCAGGAGTTCGTTCTCCTAGCAACAGCATTTCATTTCTATAGTAATTAGCTGACAATATAAAAGTCAATCTATCCCAAAGTGTACAGCCGAAGTATCTTGACCGTAGCTTGAATTTGTATCAAGATGACTGCATATTTGGAAATTCGCTAAGAAAAATGTGCCCTCTCTCCAAACAATATGCAGAAACCCAAGGGCCAATCAAAGTGGATGAAGTCAATCCAGGCGACTGAGGCAGCCAGCTCCAGGACGGAAAGTTTGTGACGGGGTTTCGGACCAAAATGGCGCGCCATTGACAGCGATTGGGGGGTAATAGGAGAGACAGCTAAGCAGTCCATGCAGTCTGATTTGTTGCAATTTGTGTTATGGAGAGAAGGAATCTTCGCGAGTATTCTTTGGCCCCGTTGCATTCACGAGGCCGTGTGGGTCAAGAGCAGCTCACAGAGTGCAGCGCGGGAGAGCAGCTGCGAGCAGTTTTACGGGACAGGGGTAGCTGAATAACTTAGAAGCTGGGACTTTTGTAATTTATGCTAAAACAATTTTTGGGGGGGGGGGGGGGTCTAATCAATCGTGTTGCATTTGTGAGAGTTTGCATTGGCAGTGCAAGAGCTGATCAAGATCAAGGCATGCAATAAAGTTACACCCGTACGAGTCACTACGTTTTTGAACTGTATTGTATGTATAAAGTACACTTTATTAGTTTTGCAAGACTCGAACTGTCATAAAGCACAGTGCGTTGCATGCATCTCTGCATCTAGAGCGGGCGCTTTGGCCTGTCATTCACCAACATAGATGCTGTCTGGTAGACTTTGTTGAGCAGGCTTTGTTGAGTAGATAAAACATTAAAAGTCAAAGTATCAAACTCAATTTCTCTATCATAAAGTGCAAAGAGTCGTTGTTGAGTTCTTTGGCGCGTTCTGTTGTTTCACATCAACATCAGCAAGCCTTTGCGCTTTCTTGCGATGAATGCCGGTCGCAGAAACGCTGGGTTAGTTGTCAAGGGAAATGATCACACAGGCCTTTGTACCACCGGTCTATACACTTTTACGACAGTCCAAAACTGCAGTTCAATCATCTGTGAGCGATGCATAGGCGAAGCACAGTGCTGGCTTCCCGTGCTTCCATGTCATGCTTCGCCTTGCTACTTTGGGGTGATGCCTTGACAGCCGGCGGGTACAAAGAGACGCTGCGCATTATTGCGCACGTCAAAGAGAACAAGGTCCCAAATCGAGATGGAAATCTATTTAAACCTCGCGATGACCAGTACTTTCCTGGCCATCACCATCACCATCACCATCACCGGCCATCACTATCCAACAACCCCATCAACATCGCCATCAACACTCATCACTATGAAACCTTTTCCCGCATCTGCAACGAAGTCCGAAAAGAGACTTTGGGTGGACGACAAAGTACTGACGATTGAATTTGCCTTAAAAGCACACCCAAAAGCTTGGGAACCAGCTGAGACGTTGGTGAAGGAGCTAATTATGCAGCTAAAGGGAGTTGAGGGCTATGCCGCGGATGTTGCTAAGCTGTACCGTTCACTCGCAGAGTGCTACAGCCGTCGCGAAAGCGGGATTGAGAAAGACTGGGCCAAACAAACGGCAGATATCATTGACCACAACCTCAGGTCATCCTCAGGAGCTTAGTGGGCTTCGTTCGTGGATGCATTTGGTCGTTGGAAGTAGCAGGTATTTCCCCCGGTGGTAGATTGTCTTTTTCTAGAGGTTTTAGGGGCCAAGACGGTTTTAGTTTAATACAGTTGGTTTATTCAAGTGCGCTACGTAAAATATACATAAATCATAATCGTTGCAATGGTAATTTGAACTCGCTCTCACCTCTTTTCAGCTTGAGTGCACTCCAAGTCACTTATACGAGGTCCAGAATGACAAGATCCGTGCGTGGTTTTATTGCTTTATTGAACAGCTTTTTGTCTAATCTGGACGCTCACAACGTTACCACACTTACGTCCAACACGCCCTCCGCCTGCTGCAGGTCGTCCATGACCTTCTTGTCCACCGTGCCCGCGATGCCCAGAATCATGAGCGCCTCGTCGCCAGCCTGCTGCTGCTGGCCGTGGCCCGCGTCCGCCAGCGAGTCCTGCGAGCGGCTCGGTTGCAGCAGGCCGTCGTCCGTCGGCGGTGTCCAGTCGCCTCTGAACTCTGCGCTCAGCGCCGCGACCTGCATGAAGCGGATGTTGATGCCGTGCGAGCCGAGGACGGTGCCGACGCCGCCAATCTTGCCTGGCTCGTCGTAGTTGTGCAGGATGATGAGCGTGCCCTCGGGGTTGAAGGTCGCGTTGAAGCGGTCGAGGCGGGAGATGTAGAGCCGCTTGTTGGCGGCGTAGCCCTCGATGACCTGGGCGCTCTTGGTGTTTGAGCCGCCGCCGCTGCTGCTGGGATAGGACTTGAGGGTGACGAGGTTGGCGTAGGTCTGGTTCGTGCCCGAGCCGTGCGCGTGCGTCTCGCTGATGGTGAGGCCCTTTTCCTTGGCAATCTGCGTGGCGTTGACAATGTTGACGATGGAGTCGCTGAAGGAGGCGACGAGGCCCTTGACCAGCGCGGCCAGCAGCGGCTTGGTGTTGGGCAGGCCGGCGAGCTCGCCGTGGTAGACGAGCTCGAAGCGGCGGCCGCCGACCATGTTGATCTTGTTGCGCGCAAAGTGCTGCGAGTACAGCTTGCCCATCTTCTCGACGAGCGACACCGACGGCTGCAGCTTGCGGTACTGCTCGGGGAGGATGATGGGCGCGTTGACGGCGCTGGTAGGCAGGCCGCCGCGGAGGATCTCGAGCGCCTGCGTGCACACGTCCATGGACACGTTCTCCTGCGCCTCGACGGTCGAGGCGCCCAGGTGCGGCGTGGCGACGACCTTGGGGTGCTTGGTGAGACGCGAGGCGACAGAGTCGGCCGCGGGAGGCTCAGAGGTGAAGACGTCGAGGCCTGCGCCGGCGATCCAGCCTTCCTCCAGAGCCTGGAGAAGGGCAGCTTCGTTGTAGACACCTCCACGCGCGACATTAAGGACGCGCGCCGTCTTTTTCATAGTCTTGAACTCAGTCTCGCCAATGAGGTCCATGGTAGTCGCCAGCAGCGGCGTGTGAATCGTCAAAAAGTCCAAAACCGGCAGCATATCTTGCAAGCTCGGATACAGCTCGACGCCTGCCTGCTTGGCCATGTCCGGGTTCGCATACGGGTCGACCGCAATGACCGTCATGCCCAGCCCCTTGGCCATGCGCGCAACATGCAGGCCGACCTTCCCCAGCCCGACAATGCCCAGCGTCTTGCGCCCGACCTCGACGCCGACGAGCTGGCTGCGCTCCCAGCGGCCCTCCTTGATGCTGTTGTCGGCGCGGCCGACGTTGCGCGCCGTGGCCAGCAGCAGCGCGACGGTGTGCTCGGCGGCGGCGACAATGTTGCCGGCGGGCGAGTTGATGACGATGACGCCCTGGGCCGTGGCGGCGGGCACGTCAATGTTGTCGACGCCGACGCCCGCGCGCGCGACGACCTTGAGCTTGGCGCCCGCGCGCAGCACCTCGGCCGTCACCTTTGTCTCGGAGCGCACGAGCAGGCCCTGGTAGCCCGGGATGATGCCGAGCAGCTCGTCCGCGCTGACGCCCTGGCGGACGTCGACGTCAAAGTGCGGGGTGAGCAGGGCGAGGCCGTCCGGGGACAGCTTCTCGGGGACGAGGATGCGGGGCCGAGAGGAGTCCGGCGTCGGCGGCGAGGGGCTCGCCTCGGCGGCGGCGGGGTTGACGGCTATGGGGGTCATGGGCGCGGCACTAGTAGAGGAAGGAAAGGTATGAAGCATGAATGAGGGAGAAGAAGAAGAAGAAGAAGAAGAAGAAGATGTAAGCAAGGGAACCGGATTTTATTATCTGTGGCTTTTAGGGCGACAGTATCGCTATAGACTGGAAAGAGAAAGCTTGGAGGGGTCGTCTACATGGAGGAGGAGGGGGAGGGGCGAGTGCGGCAGCATTTAAACAAAGGTTAATTGCCAGGGCCGAATTCATCCAAGTCGGCGTCCATCACGCTGCACATCCACCCGCCACACCTTGATGGGCGTTAGCTGGTCGTTTTCGCGAGATAGTCACATCCACATCGTCCTGTTGCGATGGAGCCTGCCACGGAGGACAGGCAATGACACCATCCATACAACAGCCAGCTGTTAGACCCTGAAGATGGTTCCCTCCCCCTCTTCTCGCTGACCTTGGCGTGGTAGGTGAGGTGGTGCGGCGACTCAAAGGGATCGGCGGGCAAGCTCTCCGACCCATCGCGTGCTCCCCCTCACTTTTCCTCTTTCATTGTCGTACTGCATCGGTCGCTGAGCATTGGGCACGTAGCAGTGGCTTTTGCACTTGTCTCAGAACCTCTTCGCGCCGGCCGGCTTGGACGGCATCAACTAGGGGCAAATCACAGCGCTGCATTGTAAGCCACCGGCGCAGCTGTGACGACATGGTGGCAGAGCAAGACACAGCATGCATGCGACGAAATCAGATCATTTTACGACACATGGCTTCGAATGAGATGAGAGTCGTTGGTATCGCGGGGAGTCGACTCGCTGCCCGTCGTGTTGCCAGATTCCAAGATTTGCGAGCGCCAAATCGGGCGTGCCAGGCAAAAGTATATCTGTCGACTTAAATATGATCGTCCATTGGGGCGCCACCTCCTCGCGAGCGGTCTCGGATGTAACGAGGCTTGTGCATGGAGCTGCAGCTGTCGCGCCGCATGAAGAAGTCCTATCCGATGCAGGCGTCGGGCGCTGGCGTTATTTTGCGAGATACAATGTTGATTATGATAACGGCAAGAGAAACCTGCATCTAGATGCAGCTGACACCATCCTGGACAATACCTACATCAATGCTTTCTGGGGTTAGATGAGGCGGGATGCTAGCGGGTCGCCAATAAATGACCGAGCTACTGGATGTTGGTGTTAATGAGCGCAATCAGGCTCCTTTTCCCTCACCTTTGTTGGAAAACATTTTCCAACTAGCCTAGCCGATATTTCCAGTTCCATACAACATCAAAACAAGGCTGTTTCATTTTACGCATCTCATCAGCTCCAGTTCGTTCGGCATTTGAGCCCATCGTAAATCACCTTGCTGGCTTGCGCCAAACTCCACAACGGCGGCTGGAGCTTGGGTGGCGTCAGGAAGCATATCGACAAGCTTACTCGCAGACACGGGATCAGATTAAAAGAAAGGAGGGTGCAGGCAACTGCCGGGACAAATCTTTTATGTAAATAGTGTCGATCCTATGGGACGGGTACCTGGATCACTGTTTTTAAATACTGCGGGCATTGGTCTGCTTCACTAGAGCTTCCTGTTTAGGACTCGACCGTGTACTTGGATCCATACTTGTCGTTCTGGACCACCTCGATCCAGTAACCATCAGGGTCGAGGAGGAAGGCAATGTTCTTCATGCGGCCATCCGTCAGCCTCTTCTTCCAGCTACAACCCTGCTCTTCGAAGCGCTGGCAAGCAGCGTCGAGGTCATCCACCGAGATGCCTTTGATTGACCGTTAGCATACACTCTTTCACTCTCATTTTTTTTCGTCCATCGCCGCGGTTTGCATTTTCTTTTCAAGGGACACAACTCACAGATGTGACCAAAGCCCTGCGGCTGGTCGTTGCCGTTGTGGTACTTGAAGGCCTCGTCCTTTTCGGTGCCGTAGTTCCAGGTGAGCTCGAGCAGACCCTCGCGGTGGCTCGTCTTTTCGTCGCTCGGCAGGCCCTGGTCGGCAGGGTAGGCGAGGAAATACAGATTGAAGCCGGCAGCTTCGGCCTCGTGCTTGCGAATCAGGGTCATACCAAGAGTGTCTTGGTAAAACTTGAGCGACTTTTCAATGTCCTTGACGCGAAGCATGGTATGGTTCTGCGTGCAGAAGAATCCGAGGTCAGTCGTGTATGCGCCTCTAAAACGCTCTACGTTGTGCTCACCAATCGATAGGTGCCGGGGTCAGTCTCGGTGACATTCTCAGTCTGCTCGATGGACTTTTGGCCAATAACCTCGACCCAGTAGCCGTCGGGATCCAGAACAAAGGCAATGTGCTTCATGCGTCCGTCGGTCAGCTTCTTCTGGAACTTGTACCCGGCGTCCTCGATGCGCTTGCAGGCGGCCTGCAGGTTGTCGACGCTGATGCACGTGTGGCCGAAGCCGCGGTGCGGCTCCGTGTTGCCGTTGACGACCTTGTAGTCGGGGTCGTTCTCGGTGCCGTAGTTGTGCGTGAGCTCGATGATGCCCTCGCGGTTGACAAACGAGTTGCCGTGGTAGGCGGCCTTGGCGCCGTTGTACGCGAGGAAGTACAGATCAAACTTGGCGTCGGGGTTCTGAATCTTCTTGATGACGCTCATTCCGAGGAACTCGTAGAATTTAACTGGCCACAGTTAGATTCTGCGGGCGGACCCTGCTGCGGCAGCTGAGGGCATGACCTACCCGACTCCTTGGGGTCCTTGACCCGGATCCTATCGAGATATCAGTCGCCTGCAAAGGTTTGATGCATACTGGCGGAGGAGATTGCTTACATGGAGTGGTTAAACTTGTATTTGCTGGTATCGGTCGTGGTCGCCATTGTCGCGAATCGGCCAGAGGCAGCTACCAGGTGGGGGTCAGTATGAGGCTGTTTGCAAGTTCCAGATGAGGCAGGGCACGCGAACCTGGTCCAGATGAGGTTGGAATGAAATTGAAAGGTCTTGCTAGGGAGTTTTGAACAAGTCGCAGTCGTTGGATTACTCTTGAAGTGCTCATGAGTCGAAGAGTTTTGCTGCTTTGTAATGTCGACGTAGCTGGTGATGTCAACCCCCGCAGCAGAGCTCTGGCTAGCTCGAGGAGCCCCTCCAAGACCGACTGTAGCTCCGATACTTGTGTGCCAGATCGGACATAGCGACGAGCACAGTATGGAGACTACATGCCGGCGGTGAGTAAACGTACGATTAAATAATTAAACTGAAACGTCGATTTTCTGTACCTCTAAACAGGCCGCAGGAGTACTATGTGCATGCTCTGAGAGCTGTGAAGATCAATGGTTGATACTAGCAGTACCTAGGTAGTTGCGAGGTAGGTACAAGGTACGTACCTACAGCCAGTGTAATTGCACTGAGGCGATCCACTGGCCCGTCAAGCCCGAGATGCTGACCAGCCAGTTGAAGCGCAGTAGAGACGCCATGTAAATGCTGAGCGCTGGTTTTAGGTGTCACTGGTACCAGTGTAATGGGCAGCGGATCCAACTCAGAGATTGGAAGCGAAAAAGAGGTCGCATCCCGGCGGCTGTTACACTGACGGAAACAGAGGGCGTTGTAGACACGGGCAGCAGCCTTGACTACGGGATAAGGTCGCACATGTTGCTGGTGGTATTGCGTGTCGCGTCCATGAGTGGTGATGAGGCGGAGAAGGGACTTGAGAATTCAAAGTACATTTTCTATACGCGGGTAGAATTGGAGATGAGACGGCATGATTGATTTGTTTTCATTATGATGAGTCTATACGATTGGATTGGCAAATGATTGTCGTAGAACTAAGTAGAGTAGGACGCCAAGAGGGTGACCAGAAAAAGACGACTGCTCTAGATAGGACACAGGAGTAGTGACTTGCTACTTCTTCTGTTCCATTGCTTCCCTGCTACTATTTTTATTGTTTCTGATAATCCTTCTCCATCTTGTTATTTTCCCTTTTATTTTTCTTAGGTTTGGGCCTCTTTTTTTCCACCCCTTGGACGCCATAGTACCTCCAGCTGCCACTGGTCCCTCTACAGCGCGCCGCCATTGGTGGATCAGCGGCTTGCTGAGTGGGCGTACCTAATGTGCTACCTAATTAATAGTTGGCTGTCGTGCCGCCCAAGGTTTAAGCTGCGCAATGCCGCCTTCTTTCTTGCGTCTTATTGTTGATTTCTACTCTACATGCCCGCCGCCTTGTCTATTTTCTTGGCTTTAACCTTTACACCTTGAAGCCCTAAACTGCGCCCGACAGCGACATCTCGACGATTCGGTATTCCTCATGGCACGCCCTGCCCCGTTATACGAATGAGGGCACGGCTGTTTGCCTTGTCAGTCCCGCCCGCGAAGCAATAAATAGCTACCTACACCTCCAAGAAAGCGCGCCGGGTTCTCTCTGTGGCCCGATGCTTCACAGCCTCGTGTTTCTTGCCACAAGAATTACACCAAATTTCCGGCACCTATCAACGCGTTTTGAAACCCCAATTTGAGCCGCCTCCACTAGGTACCGACCTAGTGGTCACTGCTGCCCGGCCATGGACACCGACCCAGCGCCGCACGAGGCAGCACCAGCACCAGCAGCAGGCGCGGAGCCGTCCGGGGTCCAACAGCATCTGCTCGGCCGCCCTGCATCTTTGACCAAGTCAAGATCCCTCTCCGACGGCGGAGGAACCACGCCCAAGCTCTCCCCGTCGCCGCACATTGTCGTTTCTGCCCGCCGCACCTCCAAGGACGACCACGACATTGACGACCTCTGCAGCAGCAGCAGCTTCCCCAACACTGGCGCTGCCGCCGTCGCCGCCAACCTGGCCGGCCTACCATCCACCCCGAAGCGGTCAGAGGTTCGTGGCTTGTCGTCTCTGCACATCCAGCAGCAGCAGCAGCCGCAGCCGCCACGAACCTCTACGCCCCCTCCTGCGGCCGTTGGCAGCACCGCGTTTGGCAAGCCCGCTCCTCTGTCCCCCAAGCTCGACCACTCCCACATCTACGCCTCCCCGACCAACATTCTCCCCCGACGATCACGAGGCCTCGACTTTTCCCGCGCTGCCACGAGCCTACATCATTCTACCCTCGCCGAGTCGTCGCCAGAGTCATCGCCTACCGTGGGCGGCCGCGGAATGAACATCCCCGCCAGGAGGAGGGAGTTCGGCCTGGGCGCCGAGCACAGCCTACAGTCCTCAGCGTCTGTGTGGCCCGCCCCGACAGGAAATCCGGAGCGTATGACGATTAGCAGCTCGCTGGGTAGCACACAGGCCGTCGGCTCTGAGTCGTCAAGCTCCTCCGAAGACGATGACCTTATGGACGAGGACATGGATGAGGCGTATGTCACCACGCCCCAGGTTTCAAGGTCCGGCCCCGGCGGAGGCAACCCGTTCGGTTCGCCGGCCATCGGCCCTCTCGCCAGCTTCCAGAACCGCCAGCGGCCGCGGAAGCATCCTAAGAAGAAGGTCCGTGGGCCGCTGGGCCTTGGCTTCAACATCAATTCATCGGCACTGTCGCGATCGCCCCCGAACAACTCGTCGCGCGCCCGCCGCGAGAGTATCAGCTGGCAGGCAAATCAGCTGCACATTTCGAGCGGCGACGGTGAGGACAGCGGCAAGTCAGATGTGGACGGTCCGTCTGCGGACGCCCAGCCCAGCGTAACACGACGAGCAGTAACTCGCCGCGGCAACCTTTTGGTATGCCAGAAATATGATTCATCAGTAGCTCATGCATCACATTGCTAACCCGATTCTAGCCGAAAACCAAAACTTTTGCCCGAATTCGAGCTGCGCTGCTAGAAGAAGGTGCCCCGGCAGAAGCGGAGTTTCGTCGAGAAGCTGAAGTCGTCAAGCAAGTCCGCGAGAGCGATGTTGAGCAAGAGGCCCGCCCGGCAACAAATGTCTTTGATCTGTCGCAGGCCGTCAGCGCGCTGTCGTCGCCCAACATGGTCAACCAGGACACCATCGACGAACCCGAGGAAGACCTGATGCGCGACTTGTCAACAGGCTTGTCCAGTAGTTTTAAGCAACAGATGCTGAAGACCAAGTCCAAGTCGTTCTGGGATACCTTTTCCGAGTGCAGCAGCACTGGTGGCGGCGGGCGTGCTTCTCCGCCGCCACAACCCTTTGTGCCTCGCGAATCGTCCTCGGGCATGAGCGAAGATGCCGGCATGGACTCGCCATCCTTTCCATTATTTCAAAGCTACCAGGTTCGTTTTCCTTGCCACGTTACATCGAACTCCAAACGAGAAGCGCCACTAACTGACAAAAACAGCAGTCGCAAGCTACCGCCATTGGTCCCCAGCCTCCGTCTGCGGCGGAGATTACCCGTCGTATTAACAACAAGCGCCGTCGCGACGACGACCTGGACCCCGTGAGCTTCAAGCGCCGCGCTGTGAGCCCCGGCATGAGCGTGCACAACTCGCCCGTCGTGCAGAGCCCCATGCAGCGTGACAATGTCCATTGGAGCTCGGGTTCCCGCCCCGGTAGCACCGGCGGCGAGAGGGCCGGCAGCAGCGCGCAGAGTGACTCGGGCAGCATGGGCGGCGGCAACACGTCGGGCACGCCCAGCGGCAGCCGCGTGAGCGGTAACAAGGGCAGGGTCGGCTTCCAGGGCATGGTGGACGCAAACGACGCCATTATGCGCATGAGCATTGAGTAATAGCATCCCAAGTCCTTTTCGTTTTTTTGCTCTGTCTTGTGTTTCGGGAACTCAGCATTGAACTACTGCGTTGCATAATATGGCGTTTTCTTTCTTGATTTTTCTTTTCCTATTCTTTTTCATTCATGGTACTACTTTTACCAACTCGAGCGGAAGCAAACTCGCCAGCTGTGTTCTTTTTTTTCTCTTTTTTTTTCAATTGCCTGGTTCAATGGATCACGGCACTGCGAGCAAGGACTATATACAGCAGTTTATAGAAAAGCAATAATTCTCAACATAAAACCAGCGCAACTACAGCTATCTAACAGGCACTATGCCGGTTCGTTGAAATTATAAAGTTCGGTATATAAAGCATTACTATTCGTAAGGCATTTTACCTGCTTATGGGGAGAAGGAAGTTTCCGAAGACTCCTGGCAGCGATAGCGGTGACAGGCACGGCCAAGAGACCAGCTCGAGCATCACAGAGTACGGAGCACATTATTGAAGAAGTGACACTCTCTCCGTCAGGTTGTGCGCCTCAATCAGCAGCCGTCGCAGCCTGACCAGCACCCGTGGGTCGGTGGGGTAAGTGGGACAGTTGGACGACGAAAGCAACGACATCATACAACAACACCCTGCTCCCGAATCCCAGTCCAGCAGGTTTTGGCCATTCATCAGTCGGCATTAATCTCCATAGTATCTGGAGATGTCATCGGGAAAGATCACCACAAGTCGGCAGCATGGATTACCGAACAGGATGGAGTCCGCGGATCACGCCACGCAGGTTACATGGGCAATCCTGATTATGTCCTATTTGACTCCAAGTCGGAGCCACGCCAGCCTTCACACATCTGACGAGGAGTTTGATGAGGAATTCGATGCGGAGTTCAATCGAAGCAGTCTGGACACAGAAACAGCTGAAATCTTGAATCGTCCGACAGATTCAGATCGCGCGAGGTTTTTCGACTGCATCGCCCAGCTACTGTCACCAAACAAAGGCTGGGACTATGTTTGCGCGACTGCGATGCGCGAAAACGAAGACTGCGTTACCATCAACGTGGCGAGAAACGATTCTTTCGGAATCGCTTCCAGTGAACCGGGAAATGCTCAACTGCCCTCTTTCAATACATGTGAGGCAGAGTACTGCGGGCATCTGGTAGAGTACTTGTCCATGATGGAAAAAGGCAGTGTGCCAAGCCCACGTCACTACAATAATAATCTGACCAGTACCGGATAGTACCTATGAGCTCATTTGAACAGTCTGCTATAGAATACACGGCCGCGAGGGTCGACGATTCTATAAAGCGACTTCAAAAAGTCGTTTCAAAGTTAAGGCCGCTTGAAAGCAAGCACTCTAGTAATCATCATTCGCATCTACTGGCGACGACTGAATGGGTTGCCATAACAAATCTTCTCCGTAGAGAGAATCCTAGGGTGGGCAGAGAGCATATTATTCAACAAGCTTTTGAATGCGTTACATCTACTGACATTTGCCCGATGCTACTTCGTGCCTTTGGCCATGATGCTTTCCAATCGCTGTGGTCGGCAATGCGATTCGTAGCAAGGCCGATACTTGATTGCCGCATGATACATAATATTGCAAGAAAATACCCTCAGTTTCGTGAGACTCGCATTTTACCGGTTCCGGCTAGGCCGAAGACAGGTATCAGTCTCGAGTGCCAGATCGATATCCAGCAAGCTTGGTATCGGCTTGCTAAGACAGTCCCATCGGACTCTGACAGCGAGAAACTCTCTTCATTTTTTGGCACTTCAAAGAGGACCTTCCACAACCGTACGGCTTGCATGCGGAGATGCAGCTGTTTATGCATTACGACGAGAATCCGGGCCTTGCACCGACATATTGCTATTTTGGCTGCAGCAAGAAAGCTTGTTTAGCCTGCGAGACGTTTCTCCAGGCTTTACCCAACCCGTTCACGACGACGGGAAGGCACGGTATTTGCTATCCGGCCTGGGGAGTTCCACGTTCGAGATCAGAAGAAGGGAAAACGGCACTGAATTCATTGCGCGAAGCCCTGGTTGATCGCATCACTGCGCTTTTGGCCGTTCCAGCTCAAAGGCAAAAGAAATACTTTGAGTTGCCCGTGAGGCAGTCTACTTTTGTAGCAGAGGCGTCGGTTTCCATCGCTCAAGATCCGTCCGCCAAATCGATGCTCCAAGCAGCCAAGGAACAAGAGAATGCACGGATTGAAAGGCGTCGTATAAGGTAAGTTGTTTATCTTGGTGCGGAAACGAGACTCGCCGCTTACACAAAAACACACGAACAAGAGAAGGGTTCGCTGCATCCAAAATGAGTGCCGTGGCAGGGTTGGCGCAGCACGACGTCTGCGTGATGTGCAATGCGAAACACGCGACGCTATGTGTGCAGTGTAAAAGCACTTGGTACTGTTCCAGCAAGTGTCAACAAAGTGACAGGTCTAGTCACGAGCTCCTTTGTAAGAAGTTCACCACGCAGGCGTCACGGCCGTCTACAAGCCACAGACGAGCAATATTTTTCCCAACGGACGACCCTGATCCGCAAATGATCTGCTTACCTGCTACACAAGACATTGAGGGTATTCAGTCGCACAAAACAATCAAATTGTCCCCGTACCTTGGAACCGACAGCCCACTGGCGGGAACTATGCGCATCGAACACAATCCCGTTCGTTGTCGAAACCTCGGCTCAGGTATGGCATTTTGGGCTCCGCAAACTGAAGGCTACTCAATTGCCGTCATATACCGAGATAGATTCCTGAGTGACGGCTCCACTCCAAACAAGAGTGTCCTGCATTCTGTGAGCACATCTGGAATCCCTCCCTACCCGTGGTGCGGCCCTATTGTCGCGCTTCGAACTATGCCATGTGGATCGTATGAGGATATCACTCTGGCTGACTTTCGACACGTTATTGACTATCTCATGAGATTTGGGACGACGGAAACGAGAGAAAGCTCCAGTCAGCCTGACTATTGTCCGCCAGGAGATATTCGCGGTGTAAAGATTTGCTGCTATGGGGAAAAACGGCTCCATGGCTCCGAGCGGTTTGTCTCTGTTGACGTCCCGAGGGCGCATCCCATTCGGTTGAATGATGACCAAGGATCTGTATCGCCAATTTCCAAACTACTTGGTATGCCCTTGACACTCTGGAAATATCCGGAGCTTCGTCATTGGCTCGACCCACCTGGATGGACAGGCGACATGTGCGCCGAGAGCAACGATTACGCGGCAATTCTGATGAGGGAGACCGATGCAGAGAGTCCTTTCTGGGGGTTCGCTCTGCTATACTGGAATACAGATCTTGGCAACGTTTTGGTTACCTGCGAGGACGACAGTGACCTTGACATCCCCGATGTGGAGGCAATGTGCCGCTTCGCCAAATACAAAGTGCAACCGTTATTTGACAACGCTTTGGGCAGTGGTACTATTCAACAGACGAAGCAAGAGGTTTTGGACTTCATAAATAAGACGAATTTCATGAGCTTCAAGGATGAAAGCTTGATGAAGAAGCCTAAGGAAGGAAGGAACGATGAATGATGCTTCTGCCTGCTCCTGGCTTGTGCTGTCAGCACTTTATTGCACGGGTGATTGAGCAGTAGGCTGCCGATTTATCAAATATGGACAAGGGCAAATATATATGAGTGACCACAAAGAGGTACTAATAAAAAGAACTATAGCTCTAGAAATGTGTGAGCACCGGAGGTGGAGGACCTAAAGAAGGAATCTACAAGATGTGGACGTCTGATTTGAGTAGCAGGGGACCGGAAGTGGAGTAGAACAGAGACTCCTTAGATAATAACACTTTTTATCATTGAGCACGGCTACGTTTGTTTAATGCCAGTAATGTTCATTCTTCGCTGCCTTCGTCAACACCTTCATCCTCAGCATAGCGCATCAGTGGTGGCTCGGAGCCAGACCGTCGCCATAGACCTCATCTGCAAGTCTGCGGCACCTCGTTCGCTTCCACATACGAGTCTATCAAATATGAGGTGGCGAGCTGCCGCAACTCTTTCCGATAGCTTAGCTGGCCGCACGTCGATTTTGTGCGTCTGTTTCGCTAGCTGGTTTAATGGCCTGTTTCCCCATACGCAGCGAGGGTGCTGCTGTGAGGCGCAGCAGCTGCTGGCTCTGGCTGTTCAAGCACCAATCGCCACAATCACGTCGAATGGGAGACACAGTGATCATCACGCGAGATTCAAGAACTGATATTAATAAATTTATATTAATTAGGGAATTCGGAAGAACAATGAGAAAGACTGTTTAGACAGCGTAGAACATGGCGTTCAGATAATGAGTGTAATCATGTTGACCACTTCCGCGACAAAACAGCTCTGGAGGCAGCAAATAAGCTAATTAATTGAGACAGAGCCACGCAACACTTCGAACAGGGAAACAGATCTCCCAAAGCTGCCCAGAGGACCTTAATTGATGGCAATACGTCGAGGCTGGGGCTTTTTAGCCTTGGGAACCGAAACGGAAAGTATGCCGTCTTTGAATCCGGCAGAGATGCCGTCTGGCTCTACAGCAGACGGGAAGTTGAATGTGCGCGAAAATTCACCGACTCGTCGTTCTTTGAGCCAATACTTTGGCTGCTCGGTTTTTTCGGTGGTTTTGGTGGACGCATGAGCCGCCACGGCATCGCTCCCATGGCTCTCGGGGGTGGCAGCTGGCTTGTCAGACGAGACGTCTTCGATCCTACCAGCCGAGGACGAGGACGGCGCAGATCCAGAAGAGTAGGTTCGCTCCGACTTTCCGCGCACAACGAGCGTCTGGGGCTCGGGAAACTCGATGCAAATGTCCTCCTTGCTCATGCCCGGGAATTCTCCGTGCAGCTCGTAGACGTCGCCAGTCTCGCGGACGTCAAACTTGGGCTGCCAAAAGGACGCGCCAAAGCCGCTCCCGCCGCTGCGAGCGAGTGACGCACCGTCGCCGCCCTGAGAGCCGCCGCCTTCCTGACGATTGTAGCTGTCAAACTCGTCGAGGAGGCGGAACAGCGGTGTAAAGGAGGAGGAGCCGCTTTCGTACAGGGTTCGTGGGAAGAGAGACATGATGTCAAAGGAATAGTCGTGATTTGTTTTGTGATAGTTTGGTAGAAGTTGTATTGTTGATGCTGATGTTGATTTGGTATGAGAACTCTGCTTGGATTGACAGGAATCAATCACTCCTTATATAACTTTCCTGGCCATTGTGTTACAGATGGTGGCTGCGTGTAAAACAAAGGAAGGCATCACGGTGGTTCGAAAGTCATGGAAAATAGTCGAAAAGTCGAGAGAGCAGCAGAAAGAGAAGGAACATTGACAGAAGCAATTATGATGCAATCGGATGTGACGGAAGCTCGCCAGTGGTGCTTGAGTTGCATCGTGGCTGCAGGTGGGGATCGTGGCGATGCTTCCAGAAGCTGCGAGACTGTTCCGCTGCGCATGCACTCGCAGAGCTTCTAGGATATTCTACACCCTCTGTAGTGTCATGATCGATCGGAATCGTAAATTTCAAGAATTTTGGCTTTCGTCAGAAAGTAGTATTGGCATTATGGCAAGTAAAGTGCCCACGCGGCGCCCCAGCCATCGAGTTATCGGGGAGAACCCGAGCTTTCTCGAGCCAGCGGCTACTCTCAAGACGCAGAACGAATATTGTACCACATCGGCCATTACAGGAGAACCTTGTTTGGTCATTAATGAGCAAGATTACGACAGCTGCCAGGCTCGTTAACCAAGCTCGATGGACTGACGGCTGAATATCTCATCTGCCAAGTCGTGAACAGTTGAAAGTTAAACTCTTTCTTTTTTTTGGCCAAAGATGAGCTATATTCGGGTATACCTGATACAATCAGGTGGTTAAAAATAAATGTACAGCAAAGTCTGTTTCGTTCTAGTCGCCTAGAACTGCGCGAAATAAAAGTGTAGTGTAGAAAATGTAGTAGTCGCCGGATATTTTTTCCTCCAAATTAAAAGCCAACGCCATACCAATGCCAGAGAAAGAAGCGAAATAAAAACAAAGAAGATATAGCAGGTTGTTTTCGGTAGCAGTAGCTCGCGCTTTCAAAAGAACATCTCGAAACATTCGGTTTGTCTACTCAGCCCCAGTGCTATCCTCGGGCACTGACAGCGTGCCGAGCTTTTCGTCCAGCCCACGCGCCAGCTCCGCGGCATATCTACGCATAGCCACGACCGACGACGCCGACCCGCTGCTGCTGTCGCCACTGCTCGTCGTCGTCGTCTGTCCGCCGGCGCTCGTCAGGCTCTCTGTCTCCGTTGTTGTCGTCGTAGTCGCGTGGAGCAGCTCGGCGCTCTCCAGGGCCTGCGTAACAGCCGCCACGGCACCATTGTTGTTGCTGCTGTTTCCTGCCGTGGCACCGACCGATGAAGCAGTTGCGCCGGGTGTCGGTCCGGTCGCGGTGGCGTCGGATGACGGCGCGGAGGAGGAGGCCGTGTCGTGCGACGACGGCCCGACGCAGACGAGCAGCAGACCGCACTTGAGGCGGCGAATGATGACGGTGCCACCACTCAGCTGCACAGTTATAGTCAGGGGCTTGACCGCGCTACCGCCAGGCGTCGCTGCTGCCTGCTGTTGTTGCTGGTGCTGATCGGCCTCGTCGTCTGTGCCGCGCGCCGTCTCGTCGTCGTCTACTTCGTCGTCCGACGGCGGCGCGCTGTGCTCCGGATCGTTCGTCTCGCTGCCGCCGCCAAGCGCCGCGGGGAGGGCGACCGACGACGAGGTGTGGATGGCGAGAAGCGAGGCGGCGACGGTGGCGTGCGTGCGCAGTATCGAGACGGGCTGCGAGGCCGACGAGGCGTGCGCGAGGAGCTTGCCGTGGTACGTGGTCAGCAGCAGCGTCGGCAGCTGCGGCGTCGTGTGCGCGCGGAGAAAAGCGTTGAGCCGCTTGGTGAGCAGCAGCGGCGTGGCCTGCGGGAGGACGGCCATAGCTGGTGTATTTTTGAGGTTGGGCGCCGATTGCGGCAAGTTTGCGCTTTGGGAATTCGTGGGGGGAGGTGGTCTCGGGGAAAGGAGCTGGTTGGAAGGGGATCGGTAGCTGTAATCGCACGTGATGAGTTGATGCGGATGCTCGAGATCTTTGTGCGCTGGACGGCCGCGATGGTGGGAGCTTAGAGGATGAGCGCCGAGAGCTCTCGTGCGTTGGTGACGTTTGGTGGTTTGGGTGAGGTTGGACGGCCGAGAGAGGCTGGTGAGCGGGCACGGGACCACTTTGGCTCTGTGGCGCTCTGGTGGCCGCATGCGGGTGCAAGTGTAGGACGAAGCAAACTTCAGCGCTTCCGAGCGTGGAAAGAAAATTGATGATTTCGTTGACATGTCGAATACCGATTTCAGATTTGATTAGCTTCATTTAATGACCGGGACGAATTCATGCTTGCGATGCTTAGAAATGCAGGTTTATCACAGCGCCGCATGTTTGTGCCTCAGCCATGTCTAATACATATGTACAGGGTCAAGATTCAAATATATGATGAAACTTGGAAGTGAAAAACTCCTTCGTTCTTATTCTGCTGCTGCCAATCATTGAAGTATATTTTCTCGGTTTCTTTCTTGAATTGTGCCAAGTCCCGGCACTGAATGGCGCAGTAAAAAGAAGCGCCCAGGTCGGCATGATTTCTTTTTGATATTTTTTTTCTGTTTGGCTATGCAAAGCTCACTAATCTGACTCTTAATATATGTGATCTGAGTCTAACATTTGACATTAATTTCGAAGCGTTAGCCTTGCGATCGTGGCTTCCACTTGGTCTTGAGCAGCTTGAGCTGTCGACGGTCATCAGCTGGTCACTTGTGAGCTTCAGGGCAACGCAGTCAATATACATCCTACAATAGATATCTTGTAGTAAGTACATTTGCCCGTTATGAGGTGACGATAAATTTGAGGATATAATACGGAAATACCGTGGGGCTAAACTCGCCTGTCGCTACCGGGGGAGAAAGTCCGAACTCGGCTGGTTGCCGGCCGGCAAACCTTGGGCAGACTGAGAGCTCCATTTGGTCCGGACAAGAATATAAAGAGAAGCAAGTTCTCAAGCTACGGCAGACTGAAATTACCCAACAAAGCTTCAATATATTTTTGATCGGCATCGTCGATGAGCCTCTTTCATATCATCACCTACTTGCTGTTATCGTGCTTAATGCGCGTATTCTGGCGACTGTGTTAGGCGCACTCTAGCGCTCCGCCTTGTCCTCCACCACGATGCATACAACTACGTGATGATGCCGTCAGCAAGCAACGTGAGTGTCGTGGCTCCTCTATGATACGGTATGCCATGGTTTTCGACTTTTACTAGTTCGGAAAACCGGCACGTCGCACGCAGTAAGCCCGCGTCCTAGCCTATAACCTCTGCGGCCCGGCGAGGTGGGGGCGACTGACTTTCCAGATTGATGCAAATCGCGAGCTTTAGAGCCTGAGCTACGAAAGGATCATCCTGATTCTACCGTAACTGATGCAAAGTAAAAAGTAGAAGAATGGCAAAGTAGAAAAACAGCTGCCGTAAGCTCGTTTAGGAGTTGCAGTGTAGCAGGGTATCGCGAGCGGCCTAGCTATACCCCTTTCTTACTGCACATATAAAGGGTCAAGTTTGCCCGTGAGAGCCCGGGGATACTTCGTTCTTTGTTCTTACCATTGACACTCACATTTATTCTTCACAATGCAATTCTCCTTCCTCCTGATCACCAGCCTCGTCGGCATGGCTGCGGCCCAGTGCGCTAGCGTCAACGGACAGTGCCGGGACACTGGATGCGGATTTTCTGGCGGCGTCTGTGTTTCTGGACCTGGGCTGTGTTACTGCGTGAGTGTCCGTCCATATTTCATGCCATTTTCTCGGTAAGACTAACAATAAGAAGGGTCACGGTAATGGCCTTGCTGAAGAACAAGAGTGATGCGTCCCTGCGAGTGTAGGAGGGAAAAGGCACGTAATCTGATAACGGCAGTGCGGGAGCAGGGCTTCGTGTGTTCGCTTATTAAGAACGACCTTTCCTGAAAGAAGTATATATAGGAAACGGAGAAGAAAATACAGCCTTGCATTTGTTATGTAGTTTCTTGTTGATCAGTCGTGAGCTGCCTTTAGCTGAAACATCACTGGTAGGCGAGACACCGCCACGGTGGTGACGCCAGTGGTAGTGGCTGCCAGTAGGCTATCAGCTATTGTAAAATATAAATTGGGGAAAAATCAGAAGAATGGGGAAAACAAGAGAAGTATTAAGATTGAGAGAAATATGGAATAATAGCAAAAAGGGTAGAACGATAAGAGATGATAAGTCGCGGTCTCTACTTAATCGGCGTGTTCTTTTGGCCCCTTGCCCGTAACCTCCCGCAGGCAGTGACCATCGGCGGTAGTCGAATGAAGCCATCACCTTAACTCGAGGCCCGATGGTGGCACGCAACTCTGCACAATTTGCGTTGATGAAGAGTAAGATGCCTGGGACTGGATAGCATGCAAGAGCCCTCCAAGATTGAGCAAATTCGCTGGAGTGACGAGAGACGGACACCCGTCGCTGGTGTCTAGTGAGAGATCTCGTCGATTATTTGGAATGACGGGATCCGACTTAAGCTACTAAACTAAGCACATAGATTCAAGGCTGTCATCCGGTTCGATCTGACGACGGCCAAATGTTCGCCACGTCAGAAGACAAGTCCATGGTAGCAAGGCATGTCATTAAAAAGCAAATTCGGTGTCGAAGGCGTCGCATGTCGATGCATAGAGTAAACATCATGCAGCTAGCCGCCCGTGAGTAAGCGGCATAACTAGTTGCGCATGTAGTACTGGTGGTAGTATATGTCGCACAGCAGGACGCAGGAGCATCAATAGAAGAAAAGGCATGACAAAAAGGGCTGCAAGGGTAAAACGCCGGAGAGAAGATGCATGAGGTGTGTGACGTTGCGCGTCAAGCGATCTACGAATGAGGTGAGGGTGGGCGAGCCACAATGGTTTCAAGAGAATGGGCAATGGGGTCGCTGGAGCAGAGTGGCGTGAGAGTGGTTGGTTGGTTGGTTGAGGCCGGATGTTTGGGCGTATCGGAAGCAGGCTTGGCCGTACATATGTTAATGGCTCTTTTTTTTTCCCCATGGAAACAGTCAAAGCTGACTTGTACCTCGTTGACCATGATGCTGCCATAGTGTACATGTTCACTGTATTTACGGAGAAGCCGTCGCAGAGTGATGCACTGATTGCGCGAGAATATAGGGACAGTAATATGGCGCGAAACAGGACCCTGCAAATTTTTACTTTGTCTCGGACGGTTTTCGCTGTCTTCTGAAGATGCGGAAAGAGGCTGGAGGGATGGCGGACTGCGTTGCGAAATTTAGATTGCGTCTTTTTGTTTGCAGGTGGTGAGATTGCGGTATTGTCGTGGCTGTTCCTGGCGTCTGCTGGAATGGGAACAATAGGGAGGATGAATGGCGGGCGGGTGGGCGTCATTGTGGTGTGTGGAGAGACGAGGCCAGCCTCGTGCTGGAATCGGGCGCCAGCAAAACGGCGAGCCCACTGAAAAGGCCGCTGCAACCACTGCAACCACTGCAAGGACGGCGCTGCGAGATAAAGCCACAGGGACGGAGCCCGCTGATGGGGCCGCCGCTAAGCTTGTCTTGGGCCAATCAGCAGCTGAAACCCCTGACTGAACCCCTGCGAGCTGCATCACCTGGCTGGCCCGCCGCCGCTCACTTACTGCTTGCGGAAGGCCCAGGGAGAGGCCCTCAAGCCCTAAAACTGGCACCCCTGACCCTCGAGCTCCAGTCAACTCCCGCTAATCGGTCAGGTACCCCCAGAGAGGCCCGCCAAGTCCCCCTCCCGCTCAAACCGTCTTGTCGTCCGTCTGTCCACCCCCCTCCCTCCCTCTGCGCGCGCGAACGTGTTTGTTCCATCTTGACGCCCATACATTCCAAACAAATTGCCCAACTTGCCACGCTCTTTTTCTCATTTCTCCTTGTCTACTCAAGCCCACCAGGCTGGCTCATCGCGCTCGATTTTTTCTTTCTCCGCATTCAGCCTCCTTCGCAGGCCGATTCGCCCATCGTCTCGTCTCGTCTGGTTTCAACCACCTTGCGCACCTGTGCGCCGCCTCCATTCCCAGCACACGCCTTGGCCCATTGTCAACCAGACGTCCTTGGCAGACTCGGCCGTTTATTTCCTTTTTTTTTTTATCAACTTTCACTTTTCGTCAATCTATTTGACGCTTTACTTGGCAGCATTCCGAAATAGTCCCGCTTCCGACGTTTGAGCTTTCCGCGACACACTGGCCGGTCCGAGTGATTCATTGCCTCTGCGCGGCATGTTTATCTCTCGACCTTGATTCGATGAAGACGACTCTTCGACGCTCGAAACACGATTCGACTGCGCCGACATTTCTTTGACTCGCGCGCTGCGACTTCGATATCACGCTTCCACATTCACTCACGCTCTTCTCTACTATACCCTCACAAGCGCAGTCGACCCTTCGCAGGCGAAGACGACTCGTGCTATCGGCAGGCCCGTTTCCAATCATCAAGCCATCCTTCGACCTTTTCTCCGTCGTTGATTTCATCTCGTCTCATATCATAATTCCTTGTCTGGCTGGCCGGCAGTAATCATGGGTTGTTGCGGAAACCGAAAGAAGGTGACGCGCGAGTTTGCCCAGCAGAAATGGGACTACATCAACCTCCAGGATTTCAAGGCCTCTGGGTGTGGCACTCCCTTTGCCTACGGCTATCTCTACTTCTCCCTCATCATCTCCATTGCCGTCTACTCGATTGACAGCTTTACCGCCGTGCAGCTGATTGCCTTCAACAGGTGGTCTTCGGCCATCAAACCAACCATTTCTTTTGATGTCTCCAAATGGATATTTTCCATCTGCATCATCCTGTCCTTTATCAATCTTGGCTACGAGGCCATCCGCGCTACCCGTGTCATCAAGCGAAACAACATTGCCGAGTCGTACATGGATCCCCTGGCTGTTCGTTGGGAGTCGGTTCGCTTTGGCAAAGCACAGGGATGGCGCCGATTCTTGGTCTTTGCTTCCCTTACCAAGAGCAAAAAGGGAGCCCATTACATTGCTTTGTTTACTTACTTCAGTTTCAAATGTAAGTCGCCCTCCTTTCCATGCTCAATTGTTTGCTAACATGTCCCAGCTTGGATCCGCGTACTGGTCTGCTCCGGCCCTCGCCAGGTCATCAACGCCTTCACGCTCAAATCTGTCTACGAAGCCAAGCTCGCCACCCAAGCAAAATCTGTTGATGGCGCTTTCCTTGGCTTCTTTGACAAGGTCAAGATTCTCGCCCAGGAAGACTACCGCCAAGCAGCCATTTTGTCTGGCATGGCCTTTACCTTTGTGGTCTGGGCATTTGCTCTCATCTTCCTCCTTGTCGCCGTCATCTTTTACGTCACGTTTCTGTTTTATTGGATCCCCAAAGCCGACGGGGGTCTAACCGGCTACTGCGAACGCAAGGTCAACAAGGCGCTGCTAAGTATCGTCAACAAGAAAATCAACAAAGCGTTTGCCAAGAATGAAGCCAAAAAGATGAAGGCAGAGGCCAAGTATTACAAGGTGACTGGCGAAAAGTTGCAGCCAGAGCGTGCTGCTACCTTGCCCGATATTGCCCTCGCCGACGACAAGCTACCAGGCATGCCCATGCTCAACCGGGCCGACACTGGAAGCACGCTGCCCGGCTACCAAACTCGCCCCAGCACCCCTGGTGGTATCGAGCTGAGCAGCATGAACAGAGCTGCTCTGACCCGCAGTGAAACGAATGGCTCCGATTCCAGCTACTCTCCCAATGTGCCTCTGATGAGCGCCGCGGCAGATATGGGTTACGGGCCCGCGCCGATTCAGCCACCCATGATACCGCCACAGCGTCCCGGCACCGCCATGTCGCAACGCAGTCAAGCTTCCGGTGTAATGCCGCTGCAACGTCCTAGCACCGCCATGTCGCAGCGAGGCCCGGCTCCTGGCATGGTGCCTCAACGCCCTGGAACAGCCAACTCACAGCACAGCCAAGCCTCGCGGGCCGGAACGGGGACTCAATATCCATACGGCAATGCTCCCACTCCTCGACCTGGTATGCAGCGTCCCACTGGGCCTGGAGGCGGCCCGTCGATTCCTGGCGCCGCTTTGGGTTCCATGCCCGTGCTGGGTGAAGAATCTTCTCGATTTGGACTTGGGCCGTCTAACTCGCAACGGAGCGTTGGTTCCCATTCGGTTTCGTCAATGGGCGACTCAGTAGATGGGTCAGAGCACGCATTCCGTCAGGGGGCCGCCAACGCTGCACCTCAACGAGGCATGCAAGCACCATCTCAAAAACAATTTCGACCATATAACCCCAACGTGAGACCACAGAGCCCTGCCGCGGGAAACCCATATTCCGCCGAGCAGTACGGAATTCCAATGCTCCCGCCGGTTCGCAGTGCTACAATGGGGTCTGCGCTTCCGAGTGGGCCGATGCATCCGGCACAGAGATCCGTGACTGGTCCGGTGCCTGTCCGGGCAGCAACAACCGATCCGTATTTCCAACGGGGTCCGCCCGCGCAAAATGCACCCTTTGCTCCGATTCAGCGCAGCAACACTGGCGAGGAATTTGCAAATGGACGCTGGGTTCCGCCCAGCCAGCGCAACAATCCACAGGCATATGACTTGGAAGCGCAATTCAACAACGGACAGAGGTACCAATACTAAGAGTTCTGTTTGAGATCAATCATTCGTTTCATATTTGGGGATTTTGGAGTTGTCAGGGAGAGGCAGGTATGCCCCCTTTATCATTCTTTTTAGAATTTGGAGATTTACGAGTGGCCAGGAAGAGCCGACCATGCACCACGTTATGATACCCAACCCACGCATATAAAGCGGGCAGTTACGACGGTGAGCTGCATTACAGGATAGTACATGAAGATTATAGCCGCCTCATCAATACCATCGTTTTTTCCTTGATACATCAACTGCATTATGACTGTTAAATATGCCTCTCACTCTTCGCGTAAGCCGGGCTGGCTAGAAGTTCCCCATGCAAGCCACGAAAATGATTCCACACATAGCCGCACACTTCGCCAGGTTTGGATAGATGAGCTGGCGGGGCACGCTGGAAACTGGCAAGCTAACTCGGTTTGATTTGTAACCCAGCGCCCTAGCCTTGACATCTGCTTATTCCAAAACGGCGATGCAATGCCACCATTACTTGCCGGAGGCTGATTCTGGCCAATGGACGCCCGTGTCCAGTGCTTGGATTTCATAAGCTTCGGGCGCGCCATTGAGACAAACCCTACATCGTCATTGCTCGCCTGATATTTTAACCTCCTTCTCGCCATTTCCCCTCATGCGTGTAAATTCATCCATACTCGCATTGATCCCACACCTTCTGCAGCCCAATCTGATATTCCAACCCAACACTGACGACCTTTACTACGGACATGCAACACTCGACAGCATGCCTGCGCGACTAGAGACCTTTCACGAAGGCGAGACCGCCATGCGGTCCTTGCTCAAGGTGCCGCCCGGCCGGAACCCGACCGCGGCGGGGCTTCCGCCGTCGTACGGCCTGCGCGTCGTCGAGTCGCCGCTCGTGGCCGTCGGCACGCTCGATGCTGCAGGCCAGCCGTGGACGACGCTCTGGGGCGGCGCGCGGGGCTTCGCAGAGCCGATTGCGCAGGACGTGCTCGGGCTCAACAGCTCCGTGGACGCGGCGCACGATCCGGTGTACCATGCGCTCTGGGGCGGTGATGCGGCGCGGGGGGGCGTGGTGCAGCCGAATGGCGGAAGGGGCAAGATGATGGCAGCGCTGGCAGTGGACCTGGAGAGCAGGGACAGGGTCAAGCTCATGGGCTCGATGGTGGCCGGGACGAGGGAGGAGGATAAGCTGCAGATGGCGTTCTTAGTGACGGAGAGCTTGGGGAACTGCCCCAAGTACCTGAACAAGAAGCGCGTGGCGCCGAGGGCGTATGGTGCGGATACGGAGGTGGTGGAGGATAAGCACGGGAGGGTGCTGCCGGGAGAAGCGGTGGGATTGCTGGACAAGGCGGACATGTTCTTCTTGTCGAGCACGGATGGCAACACCATGGACACGAATCACAGAGGCGGCCCGGCAGGGTTTGTGCGGGTGCTGAAGAATGAAGCCGACGAGGCCGTCCTCGTCTACCCAGAGTGTAAGTGAGCCATTTTTTTCTCGCAAATGATAACGTTGGAGATGCTGATTTTGTTTTTGTCTATAGATTCCGGAAACCGCTTGTATCAGACCCTCGGTAACCTCAGAGTCAACCCGCTTGTCGGCATCGTCGTGCCTGACTTTGCCACCGCCGACGTGCTGTACCTCACCGGTACCGCCTCCATCCTCGTTGGCGCCGCCGCCGCCTCCGTCATCGCGCGCACCCAGCTCGCTGTTAAAGTCACCGTTTCCTCCGCGTGCTTCGTGCGCCGCGGCCTGCCGTTTCTCGGGACGCCCCTCGAGCGGTCGCCCTACAACCCGCCCGTGCGGCACCTCCTCGCCGAGCAGAGCGAAGCGAAGATTCTTGCAGTCGAGCGGCCGGATATGACGGCGACCCTGACGCACAGAGAGGCGCTGACGCCGACGGTGAGCCGCTTCACGTTTACGCTGGACGGGGAGGGAGAGAAGGCGGACAAGATGCGGTGGGTGGCCGGACAGCATGTGACGCTGGACTTTGGCGAGGAGCTGAATCATGGATACGCGCACATGCGCGACGACGATCCGCAGAGCTTGAACGACGACTTTGTGCGCACGTTTACCGTGTCCAACCCACCACTACCACCGAGCGCAGGTAAAGGAAAAGTGCAGATGCAGATTACGGCGCGGAGGAATGGCCCCGCGACGGGGCTGCTCTGGAGGCAGAACATGCGTGTGCCGCTCAAGCTTCCCGTGCTGGGCTTTGGCGGCGCGTCCTCCTTTCACCTGCCCACGACTGCTTCCTCAGGAACCACAACTCCCGTCTTTGTGGCCGGCGGCGTCGGCATCACGCCGCTGCTGGCGCAAGCGCGTGGCGTGCTGGACGCCGACGTGCCGCTGACGCTGCTCTGGAGTCTCAACAGCAGGGACTTGGCGCTGGCGGAGGATACGTTTGCGCGGATTGAGGGATTGGCGGCCAAGACGACGGTGTTTGTGTCGGGAAGTGATGGGGATGCGGAGGTGGTGGAGAGGATACGGCAGCAAGGCGTCAAGGGGATCGAGTTTAGGAGGATCGGAGAGGGAGATGTCAAGAAGCTGGGCGGAGGGCGAGGGAAGAAGACCAAGTTTTATCTCTGTACGGGGCCGACGCTGCTGAGGGCGTTGCAGGATTGGCTGGATGGGGAGGATGTGGTCTGGGAGGACTTTGGGTACTGATTGTATGGGAATTGGGAGTGTTTATGGGCATTTTAGGAGTTAGGAGGGTATCTGCATTTTGGTTCATCGCTGTAGTATTTTTTATATAATGTCCGAATACGTAACGCTGCTGCATTCAAGCTAGACTATCCCTAGTGCCTTCATGCGCTTTTGGTCCATCATGGGACTTGACATCATCTTTGATCAGGGCTAGCTGCGGTCCAAGGTCGCCCATATCCTATGACCTTATCTTCTTCCATATGATTCCGCCGTCGGCTGAGTGCAGGCGCCCTGCGAGCGAGTCACCAGGATCGACGGATCTTGACGCTCAATGAAGCCGTCGGCAATCAGCTTCATGATGTTGCCCACGCCGCCAGTGTAAAACTGCGCGCCCAGACCGGGCTGGCCAAACCACGGCGCAATCGGCCCTCCAACGACGCTGAACGGGCGAATGACCTTGTACAGGTGGTATCCGTAGGGGAAATCTGGGTTGCTGGGGTCCGTGTCGAGGCTGGACGGCGGGAGGGAGCGCTGCGAGAATGGGGCGCTGGCCGCCGAGACGTAGGTGCCTTGTGGGGTGTCAGTACGATACATCATCAACTGGTCAAAGAGGATATATCCGTCTGTCACTTACCATACTCACTGCCGAAGCGATCCAGAAGCGTGCCAACCTCGAGCTGCAGTGTCCCGTTCACCGCGTCGCCATTGACGTCGAGCGTGAAGCCATTCTGCGGGGGGTACTTGTAGCGGCCGTCGGGTCCCGTCCAGGCCCCGAGGAACTCCTCGACGGAGACGTCGTCGTTTCCAAGACGGTTGTAGCTCGCGACGAAGCTTCCTAGGGGCAGCTTCGTGGGCAGCTGCTTGGGGCCGAGGCGCTTGTCGCCGCAGAGGTAGTCGGTGGCGTTGGTGCCGGTGCTGGCAGCGGCGCCCTTGCAGTCGCAGACTTTGCCGCCGACGGTGGTGTCGGGCTTGTCGTCGGGCAGGCCATTCAAGGCCGACGCGCCGGCGAGGCAGGGCAGGAGGAAGGTGGTGACGAACTTCATGGCCGTGTAAGTGAGATGAGGGAAGTTTGGAAGAGAGGTGGTGGCTATGGCACGCTCGGTCGTGAAACGGGCAAAGAGCAAAGGAAAACGACTGCTAGCACGATAGTAGCGATTTAAAGGGGCAGAATCGGTTGTTATATAGACCCATCACTGCAACACGGGATGAGTTGACGTAGGGATGTCTTGGACGGAAAGGACCACAACAGATCGTCTAAGACAATGGTGGGGTCGAAAGGGATTAGTTTAATGAAACAAAACCGCAGTTTGCTACCCAACGTGACCCCAGCATCTCTCTGCATCATCTGAGAACTGAGTTTGTTTTTTAACTTTTCTTTTCAAAGTTGCACGGGACCATCGGGATACGGGACAGGACGTGATATGGTCGTGGATTTGTATAGGTGCTGTGGAGCAAAAGGTGGACTTTGACTAGTTATCAACCGAGAAAGCTGATATTCGTTGGCCGTTATGAAATCATAAGAGGTTAGTGAGGAGGCTAATGAGATTGAATAATTCATGATAAATTCGTCTCTCGTCGTCTGAGACGGCTGAGAGACAGGGCAGCAAAGTGATTGCCTGTGAAGGGTCAAACTTGCGATACTGTTAGGCTAATTCCACCCGACATTGTCGGCACTAAACAGTTGCACCAACTGCCGCCATATCCACCAGTATATCCTAGCCATTAATAGTCATCAACTTTGATATCATCTAATGCAATCTCGTACAAGACCAAAATTGGCTACCAGTTCCTCAGACTACCAATGCCCGAAATTGGCAGTATTGCACGTGTGCTATTCCCCCGTTGGTGTGTCGTGAAAAGGAATAGCGCCAAGCTCGACTTGGAAAAATCATGCTATCAAGTATCAAGCTTTGTTAAGGCATATGATGCATAATGACTGCGAGCCTCGCCATTGGATTAATCAAAAATGGCGCCTATCGAATCAAAAGGGAGCCAGAGCCCTGCAAGCCGCTCGACAGGAGGACGCAACACGTGAAGCAACGCAGGCATCTTAGCGGACCAACGTGGCGGCCTGGACCTGAGCTTCAGCGGCATTTAGTGGGGTCCGTTTGCGCCTTTCGACGCCTCTTGGGGGCTTCTCGCAGCGGATAGGCCGCTGTAACCCGCTGCAGGCAACCCGCTAAATTAAGCATGTTCGACGCCTGTGCCTGTCTGTCTCGTCTTTCCCCTCATCGGCGTCCGCCGATCGATGCACCACCCCAAGGCAAACGTTGACACCAAACAGGCAGATCGACAGGAGACCAAACGGCGTGCTCGCGACTAGACCGAGAAAAAAACCAGCAAAACGCATCCGTCACAATGGGACGATTACTTCAGAGACTATTTGGTTCGCAACTAAACTTCACCAATGCAGATGGCTCAGACCCCCGAGCTGTCCTCTCCCCGCGCCGTGAGAGAGCTGGCCAAGCCCACGTTTCTGGTCCGTCCCGCGCCAAAAACGCCATCAAGAGCGAGCCAAGAAATCCAAGAGGGGCGCCGTCTGCATTAGTTCCAGCTGCGTAGCTGAAAGCTGCCATGGCCATTGATAAGTCCTTATTGGATTTCTTCGGTGACGAGACGGGATGCGGAGGAGGGTAGCATCCGGGGGGGGAGCATACATACAAATAGGCTCCCAAGGTACATACACACCACCGTTCCCTTTCGCCGACGTTCTCAGCATCGACTACCCAGGTACGCTGCCAAAAGAAAAATCGACAATGAAGCCCGCGACTCTGGGTCGCGTCTTAGGCGCAGTGCTGACCGCCGCCACCTCGATCGCTGCCGCCACCATCGCCGAGATCAACGGCAACAAGTTTGTGTCGCCGCTGAACGGGCAAAACGTCACCAACGTCACCGGCCTCGTTACGGCGTCCAACGACAATGGCATCTGGCTCCGCTCGCTGCAGCCGGATGACGATGCGCGCACCTCGGAGGGTCTCTACGTCTTTGGCAAAAACATCATCAGCAGCGTCAAGGTCGGCGACTTGATCTCGCTCGACGGCCGCATCGAGATGTACAGGTGAGGACAAAGTTTAATCGCGGATGCTGCAATTGCAAGTGCTAATCGAAGGACTGCAGATCCAACAAAAACTACATTCAGCTCACCGAGCTCAGCCGTCCCACCAACGTCGTCGTTCGCTCTAGCGGCAACCCGGTCAAGCCTCTTGTCATTGCTGTCGACACGCTCTCGCCCCCGACGCAGGACTACTCCGGCCTCGATGTCGGTGGCATCTTTGGTGTTCCCAATGCTGTTAATCTCGTCTCCGAGTCCAACCCCACCCTCGACCCGACCAAGTACGGCCTCGACTTTTGGCAGAGTCTGCTCGGCGAGCTCGTCACCGTCAAGGGCGCGTACCAGACTAGCCGTCCCAACCGCTTCGGCGATGTCTGGGTGCGCGGCAACTGGAACGCGACGGGCGTCAATGCTCACGGCGGCATCACCATGCTTGAAGGAGGTGAGGACCGCAGCGGCCCAGTTGTATAATTTCTCACTAATTCGCGCCAGATGCCAACCCCGAGACAATCACCATTGGCTCGCCCCTCGATGGCTCGCAGAACCCCAACAACACCAAGCTCGGCGATTACCTTGGCGACGTGACCGGCGTCGTCTACAACGCCTTTGGCTTTTACCGCCTGCTTCCGCTTACCGCCATCGCCCCCGTTGTCGAGGCTAGCACCGAGTTCCCTCCCATTGCTTTTAACAGCACGGGCAACTGCAAAGGCGTCACCGTCGCCTCGTACAACGCAGAGAACCTGGCCCCCGACTCGGCCCATCTGCCCCGGGTTGTCGACCAGATTGTCCACAAGCTCCGACTCCCCGATCTCATCTTCCTGCAAGAGGTCCAGGACGACTCCGGTCCCACCAACGACGGTGTCACGTCGGCCAGCCTCACGCTCGGAACTTTGACGGATGCCTTGCAAAAGGAGTCTGGCGTGGCTTACAACTTTACCAATGTCGATCCCGTCAACAACCAGGATGGAGGTCAGCCCGGTGGCAACATTCGCCAGGCGTACCTATACCGCGTTGATGTTCTTGACCTCTACCAGCCCAAACAGGGCGGCAGCACCGACGCCAACCAGGTCCTCGACGGCCCGGCGCTCAAGTACAACCCCGGCCGCATCGACCCCAGCAACACGGCGTACGACAATAGCCGCAAGCCCCTCGCCGCGCAGTGGAAGGCCAAGAAGGGCGGCAAAGTCTTCTTCACCGTCAATGTGCACATGGGTAGCAAGGGCGGCTCGTCCACGCTCCACGGCGACCAGCGCCCTCCTGTGAACAAGGGCGTTGAGAAGCGCACCACTCAAAACGAAGCTGCTGCTGTAAGTCCACGTCCCTGTTAACATTCACCACCAAAGCTAACCCCCAGCTAGTCTTTTATTGCGGATATCCTCGCCAAGGACCCCAAGGCACGTGTTATTGCCGCCGGCGACTTTAACGAGTTCGCCCAGGTCCAGCCCATGCGCGTCTTTGCCGACAAGTCGGGCCTGGCCAACATGGACGACATTGTCGGCACGCCGCCTGCGGAGCGCTACAGCTACCTCTTTGACATGAACTGCCAGACCCTAGACCACATGTACGCCAGCAACGCCCTGCGCAAGAATGCCAAGTTTGAGCACCTGCACCTCAACACCTGGCAGGACGACGCGGGCCAGGTCAGCGACCACGACCCGAGCGTTGGGCAGTTTAACGTCTGCGGCTGCGCTTGAGGCCGAGTCTGTGACGGTTTATGTGATGCGGATGTGATGAGTGAAATTTGGCGACGCCATTTTCTGCGTAGATATTCATTTAGTTGTACATGATTAGAAATACAATGCCGTGACGGATGATCCAAACTCGATTTTGCTTGTAATGTTCTCGTGCTGAAGGGCATCGTACTTCAGTCGTCGTTTTCTTCCTCGTCCTCGTCCTCGTCCTCGTCGCTGTCGCTCTCGTCAAGCCCAGGATCCGGCATGACGATGCTATTGACAAATGTAATCTATCATCTGTTAGCCAACTCTTCCCTGCCTTGTGTGTGCTGGCAAAAGAAAAGCAAACTCACATATCCTTCCATGGCGCGGATATACTCGCCAATCTTTTCCTGCGCGTCGTCCCTACACAGTATATCCTCATCAATCGAAGTACCAACCGTGTAATTCTTGAGCTTGAGCAGTGCAATATCGCGATGCGTCACATCGTATCCCTTTTTTTTTTCCCAAAAAGGAAATCATCAGCAAATCAAACCACAAAAAAAGTCCGCGACCACGGTATAAAAGAAAAAACTCACCATTGGCTTCTTTTTCAGCGCATTCATCTGATTCTTGCCCACAAACGCCTTGACCACCGCCTCGGCGCCTCCGGCGGTCTTCTTCACCTGCGGGAAGAAGACGCGCCGAAACGTCTCGTCGCCGAGCACGGCGCGCCAGCGCTCCGGGTGGCGGTCGATGCTGCGGCGCATCTTGTGCACGTGGCCGGCCTCGGGGTGCCACAGCCCGCCGCCGACAAAGGAGCGGCCGCCGGGCTCGACGTGGATGTAGTAGCACGCGTAGGGCCCCTTGCGGCCGGTGCGCGACCAGGCGGCGGAGAAGTGCGGCTTGTACGGCGTCGGGTCCTTGCTGAAGCGCGTGTCGCGGTAGATGCGGAAGACGACGTCCTTGGAGGGCAGCTCGGGGACGGTGGCGTCGAAGGAGGCGACGGTCTGGGTGGTGGCGTCGACAAAGGTCTGCCAGTCCTTGAAGGCGCGTCGGTACTCGCCGTCGTGTGCTGCCTAAGGA
The DNA here is from genome assembly GCF_028009165.1 of Akanthomyces muscarius. Lineage (NCBI taxonomy): Eukaryota > Fungi > Ascomycota > Sordariomycetes > Hypocreales > Cordycipitaceae > Akanthomyces > Akanthomyces muscarius. Next base: position 1,002,505 of record NC_079244.1, on the reverse strand, counting down.
TCAGTATACATGAAAAGAATTGCGACGGTTTTTCTTTTTTAGAATTACCCACATTTCAGCCACGGCCGTCGGTTGTTTGCCTTGAGATCCTTGAGGAACAGCATCGTGTTCTTGTGTACCTTGTGATCCTCGTACGGCACGCCGCCTTCGTCTCTCATCTGCTCCAGTGGCACGATTGTGACTTTCATTTGCCTATTTTCATCATCCTCGTCCGCCTCTTCGTCGTCGTCGTCGTCATCCTCCTCTGCCTCCGCCGCAAGCTGCGCCTCTGCCGTATACTCGTCCTCGTCGCTCTCTTCCTTTTGCTTCTTCTTTACGGCACTCGCGCTGCGGCCGCCGTTGGAAACCCTCGCCCTCTTCTTCACGGGCTTCTCGTCGTCGCTCTCGTTTTCCTCGTCGTCCGAGCCTTCCCAGTACGAGCTCTTTTTCGGCGTGTTGGAGACTCGGCCCGACCGGCGCCGTGAACTCCTGGCATCTTCTGTGACGGCATTCTCTGCCGCGCGCTTGCGAGCAGGCATTTTTTTTGCGAATCGGAAAAAAAACTGTGTTATTTAGAATGGTACGGAATTGAGCCCTGGAGCTTTCAGCGGTTTCAACACTTTTTGATAAAAGCCGTTGGTATGTGCAAGGGGCGCGCCGTCATGCCTCATGTCGTCATACTTGCACGCTTAATTGAATCGGACTAAGAAGTCGCGCCAACTCGCGTCGGCCCCAGCGCGTGCGCACGTGACTATCAGCCTACCCTGTATCCAACCTTTGACACCTTCGACTAAAGTATCATCGTGATTAGAAATGAATTAAGCAGATAGAGTCGTTAGTGTGTAATCAGTGTAGACAGTTTTTCAAAGGTTAGATTTATGCATCGAGCTCTGTATTGTTGCTGCTGTTCCTGCTGTTACGCTCCCATTACTTAATCGTATTGTGACCATCTTCGATCTCGTGTAAGTTTCTGTTTGCTAGCCATGTTGTCGAATTCATCATTTTGCAACTAAAACCCCCCCGAAGCAAGGTAAATAAACCAAATCCATAAATCTTGAGCCCATAGAGTCCATAGTACGAAGAGGAGAAAAGCAAGTCATCGCCCGAATTCACACCAACCCAATATCCATCCATCCACGCTCAAGCCGCCACCACGTCGTTCGCGTCCGGCCAGTACTTGCGCCAAACGGACGTGACCTTGACCTTCCACACTAAGTCCTTGAGCTGCGCCGTCACCCACTCCGCCATTTCCTCGGGCACAATCTCGTCGTCGCGGCCCAGAATCTCCGTCACGGTGGCGCACACGCGAACCGCGCACGCTATGCGCTCCGTGTCGCCCTTGCGCACGAGCTCCATCTCCTCGGGCATGTAGACAATCTCCTTGACCTTTTCCAGCCGCTGCCGGTGGTCCATGTTGTGGATCTGGGACCCCGCGCACAGCCGCAGCAGCTTGGACTTGTAGGCCCGCCAGGCGTACGGCGGCAGCTTGGTGAGCTGCGGCGCGATAAGCTTTTCGACCATCTGCAGGCGCTGCGCGGCCGGGTTGGCCGCGTGCTGGGACTGCATCTCGGCCCTGGGGAGATTTTCAATCTCGGCTTTCATGCCTTGCAGCTCCTGGACGATGGCATCACGGCCGGAGGAGAGCGTGTCCGCCGTGAGGCTGGCGAGCTTCTCGAGAACCCATTTAGAGGTGACGACAGTGCCAACCTCCGGCATGCCGTCTTCGCTGCTGGCGGCTTGGCTGCTGACGACTTGCTGGCTGAGCTGGTGCTCGCGCTCTAGCTGTGCAGAGGGGCTGGGGTCGAGCTCCATGGCGTCGTCGGCGGATGCACCCGAGCCTCGGCGCGGTGTTGCAACAACTTTGACATCTTCAGACTTTGGCTCGTCGGGACCCATTTTTGGCTCTGGGGTCTTTGGTGCAACGATTTCGAGCTCCTTTATCTCGGTCTGGTCCCCGTCCTTGTCTGACTTCTTCTCAAATGTGGATTCATCGATCGTCTTCAAGGTCTCTTTGTCGTCATCCTGCTCACGCTCTTCCTTGTCTCGCTTCTTGTCGGACGAGGCAGCGCGCGAGGTTGTACTTTTCCCGCGGAGGGCTGCTTCATCATCGCTCATATCCATGTCTGCGGATCCAGAGGAAGGGGGAAGCCTTTGAACAATGCTTTCCAGGTTCTCGGGAGGGCTGGAAGCTGACGAAGTCTCAAGCAGCTCCGCTGCTGGTTCGAGTGCAGAATGCGCAGTGGGGAAGGGCTCCTTGAGATTGTCCATCTTGCGGCTCTGGATAACCCTTTGAAACAGCTCCGAGGACGCCTTGGCTTCTCCAATACTCAGAGACTTGCTCGTGCCCAGACGCGACGAGGGCGAAGTGGTGCAGGGAGCTCGCGACTTGCGGCGCTTCTTGGGGGTTTCCCGCTCAGCGGAAGTTGCTCTCTTCATGGTTGATTGGAAATGATTATTCGATGCTGAAGAAGACTTGTGAAAGACTTTAGATGTGGGAGGAAGATCTGTGAGAGCAAATTAGAGGAAGAGTGAAGGTTATACAGGGATGCGTGAACGTCTGCAAACGCCGGCAGCAAACAAACGCCACGCATTTCGCCCAACTCCATAACCAGTTCACTTGCGTTTCAAACATGCACCACGGCCCGAAACTTATTGCTTGTATACTTTTAACTTCATTTTTGGTATGTGTCTACTTTTACAATACAAGACGCAGGCAAATTCAAAACAATGTGCCAGCTTTCACGCCGTAGCCCGAAAACACAAAAACCACTCTAATAACCCACATCTCCATCGTCTATGCAATTACAGCTCGTCGTGGAAGTCACCCTCCTCCTCGCCGCCGGGAGCGCCACCAGCATACATCTTGGAAGTGATGGGGTAGGCGACGTTGGACAGCTTCTCCTTCTGCTCCTCAAAGTCCTCAGCGGTGGCCTCAGCGCCGTTCTCATCAAGCCACTCCTGAGTCTCCTTGACAGCGTCGATCAGGGTCTCCTTGTCCTCCTCGTCAAGCTTGCCACCGAGACCATCCTCATCGTTGACCTGGTTCTTCAGGCTGAAAGCGTAGTTCTCAAGACCGTTGCGAGCCTCAATGCGCTCACGGGTAGCCTTATCCTCCTCGGCGTACTTCTCAGCCTCGGCAACCATGCGCTCAATCTCCTCGGGAGTGAGGCGGCCCTTGTCGTTGGTGATGGTGATGGACTCCTGCTTGCCAGTGCCCTTGTCGTGGGCAGAGACCTTGAGGATACCGTTGGCGTCGAGCTCAAAGGAGACCTCAATCTGAGGAACACCACGGGGAGCGGGGGGAATGCCGGTAAGCTCGAACTTTCCAAGAATGTTGTTATCCTTTGTCATGGAACGCTCACCCTCGAAGACCTGGATCAGGACGACAGGCTGGTTATCAGCGGCAGTCGAGAAGATCTGGCTCTTGCGGGTAGGGATAGGAGTGTTGCGGGGAATCAGCTTGGTCATGACACCACCCGTGGTTTCAATACCAAGGGTCAAGGGGTTGACATCCATGAGAACAAGACCTCCAGTTCCCTTCTCTCCAGACAAAATTCCTCCCTGAACCGCTGCTCCGAATGCTACGGCCTCATCGGGGTTGATGCCCTTAGAAGCCTTCTTGCCGCCAAAGTACTCCTCAATGAGGGACTGAACCTTGGGGATACGGGTGGAACCACCGACCAGGACAATGTCGTCAATCTCGGATTTCTTGACGTTGGCGTCCTTGAGAACCTGCTCAACAGGCTTGATGGTCTTCTTGAAGAGGTCCATGTTGAGCTCCTCGAACTTGGCGCGGGTAAGAGTCTCGGAGAAGTCGTTGCCCTCGAAGAAAGCCTCAATCTCGATACGGGTGCTCATCTGGGAAGACAGAGTACGCTTGGCCTTTTCGGCCTCGCGCTTGAGCTTACCCATGGCCTTGGCATCCTTGGTGATGTCAACGCTGTTCTTCTTGTTGTAAGACTTGGCGAAGTGGTTGATGACGCGCTGGTCGAAATCCTCACCACCGAGATGGGTGTCACCAGCGGTGGCAAGAACCTCGAAGACACCGTCGTCGATGGACAGGAGAGAGACATCGAAAGTACCACCACCGAGATCGTAGACAATGATCTGGCGCTCACCATCGGTCTTGTCCAGACCATAGGCGATGGCGGCGGCGGTGGGCTCGTTGACAATTCGGAGAACGTTGAGGCCGGCAATGACACCGGCATCCTTGGTAGCCTGGCGCTGGTTGTCCTGTGGGGTGTGTTAGCAGTCTGCGAGAATTAGAGAAGTTGCGGAGAAAAACTTACGTTGAAGTAGGCGGGGACAGTGACGACAGCGTGAGTGACCTTGTTACCAAGGTAAGCCTCAGCGACCTCCTTCATCTTGCCAAGAATCATGGCAGAAACCTCCTCGGGAGTGAACTGCTTCTTCTGACCGCCAACCTCGACCTGGACGTTGGGCTTGCCATCCTTGGAGACAACCTTGTAGGGGAAGTGCTTCATATCGGACTGGACATCCTTCTCGTTGAACTTGCGACCGATGAAACGCCTAAGAAGCGGTTAGTGACCGACTCTAAGCAGATGAGAAATGCTGGAAGGGAGCGCCTACTTGACATCGAAAATAGTGTTGAAGGGGTTGGAGGCAGCCTGGTTCTTGGCGGCGTCGCCGACCAGACGCTCATCCTCGGTGAAGGCGACGTAAGAAGGAGTGATACGGTTACCCTGATCGTTGACGAGAATTTCGACCTTGCCGTTCTGCATCACACCGACGCAGGAGTAGGTTGTACCCAGATCCTGGGAGCTGTTAGAAAATGTCAAGAGGCCACGGGGTCGCAATGCTGCGAGGAGCCAGTTGCGCGAGCATTCCCAAGTGCTACTTACAATACCAATGACGGTGCCATATTCATCGCGCTCGTCAACTTCAGCGTTGACAGTTCCAACAAAGGCGAGGGGCGCAAAGAGGAGCGCGATCCAAGCCAGGAGTCCGAGGCCAAGGGCCAACGAACTGCGAGAGCGAGCCATTGCGGACAATGCAAGCTTCACTCCACTGTGTGAAGGTTGTGTAAAAAGAAAGAAAGAAAGAAAGAAAGAAAAAAAGTCCCAGACAAATGCGATTCCTGATCCTCAAGCTAGCTACTTTACCCTGGGTTAATGGCTGGTGAAGAGTTGGGAGATGGAGATGAAGTGGAAAGAAAGTTGGTGTCGCTGGGCTGACTTTATGAGCGCTTGTCCTAAAAAACGTCGAGGTGTCCAGATGGCACAAAAAGGCCAGATTGCACCTGTAAGGTACCGGAAAGCCGCTAGCGAGTGGCCGCCCAGGGTGCTGCCCCACGTGACAGGGGTTGCTTGTGGAGAGGTGGTGAGTCCCTCTTCGCACTGTGCCGCTGCTGCACACGATGCCACCTGTTTAATGCAGCTGGAGACTTGACAGATTTGTTTTCCATGCACACGTCCGCCCCTTGAGTCGACGTGTTCACTTAATTACTTGCTTCACTTTTCCCATTCTTCATACCGGATTCCACCCCCGCAGAGCTGAAGCATGTCGGGAAATCAACCTGACAATAGTGCTCTGGCCACTCAGTGCAGCCGAATGACAAAATAGTACAGAGTAGCATTTCAGCTAAATCCAAAGATGCAAGAAAGAAAAAGGAAGATCAAATACTTGGTGCAACAAAAAGCCGAAAAATACAGTGCGATTTGGTTAAAATAATGTATGCAATCGTCTATATGCTTTTCTCATTCTGTTCATCGTTAGGACAGCATGTACAATACTGCAAACAATCTACAGCCAGATAGTGAAAGCCGCCAGGCACGTAAAGAACCCGACGATCTCAAAAACGCGCCTAGCCTGGGAATTGGTCGTTAGGGCTGCCCTGGATCTGGTGGCCAACGTTCTGGCGGACCTGACCGCCCCAGTTGCCGGGCTTCTCGTACGAGCAGACGACGAAGTGCTCTCCGAAGTTGTCGCACCAGGCCCAGCCGCAGCCCATTCTGCTGGTGCTCTTCCAGACAAGCTGGGTGAAATGACCAGTCTCTCTGCCGGGCTCGCCGTTGTCGAAGTCAAATTTGACGCGCTCGTTGCCAAACAGGTTGGCCCAGTTCGCCCAGCCGCTGCCCCAAGCCAGGTTTTCACCGTGGCCGCCGCCCTACAGGAAAGAACTTACCATTAGAAACAGGACTCTCGAGGAATAAAAGGGAGTGTGAAAGAAGAAGAAGAAGGGTTGTATCCGCGCATGAGAGAGCGAGTATGGCTGTGTGGACATTACGTACCGAGTGGCCCTTGGCGCAGGTATTGGCGTAGTTGACGGCATAGTCGGCCAGACCCTGGTCCCACGAAACAGGTTCGGCACCGTGCTGCGAGCGGTACCAGTTGGTCGTCTTGAGCATCATTTCCTGGAAGTCTTCGTGGGCGCGGACCTCGAGAGGCGCGGCAGAGACGGAGCCAATGGCGGCGAGCGCCAGAACGGCAGCCTTGGTGAGGACGTTGGTAGACATTGTACAAGCGTGCATGTACAAAAATAAAAGTCTATGTAAGATGTTGCTGCTGTAACTTTGAACAGATGATGAGGTCTATTTATAAGTAGTTGATTTTCTTTTGGGGATGCCCCTTTCATACTCATCCATTGACATGTCATAGAAGCCACTCGCACCGCTAACGTGCGGGCGAATGCCACGGTCGAGGCCTACCAACTCGCGCTGACCGGCCGAAGATTTCTTGTAAATACTGCCGCACTCCTCATGATTCAATTTCTGCCGCGAATCCTTGAGCCAGGTGAGCGCGATGAAAACATTGCCAAGCGCACTTGGCTGTTGAAGCGATCGTCGAAGGGCATTCGACTCATGTAAGGAGGACGCGAGGGGTCCTCGCCCAGTATAATCCTGCCGGACAAGAGTACCAGCGCAAATATCTGCAATCGTTTTATGGAATGGCGCTATACAATTTGCGCCGATGAGGCTTGCTACTTTACGAAAGTAGTGACAGATAACTTGTGCTGCGGTATTTGTTGCTCCACGATGAGTGTCGGCATATAGTACAACGCTACGATGTTTGAAAGGAATAAACTCTATGTAACAATATAGCAGTGTACCTGCCATATGGGGCTTAAATAGCGCACCGATCTTTCTCTTTTGTGTTACCATATCAAGCGACTTATAACACTGAACCTTAAGTTAGCTTCAGGTCCGGGATGTTCTCGACCTGACTCTAAGTGATTCCGGCAAATAGAATCGTGACTAGTTAGGCACTAAAACAACCAAGACGCGTTCATTGTAGTCCTGACATGACTACATGATGAGCCTTTCAAAAATGTACTTGAAGTCACCGTTGAAAGCAAGGGCATGAACATGTACATGTATGGGGGTCGGCTAGATTAGCAAAGTATAGAAACATGTTGTCTCGAACATCGCGAAGCCAATACTTTAATACCGCTGAGCCAAAATTTACCGAAAACACTTAATGCCAACGTTGGAGATTCTTTATTGCGTTTCCCCTGTCCTGAAACTGAAAGGTCTGGACCCTGTAAATTACGGAAAATGCCGAGGATCGCAACTCGGAGAAACTCAATTTCTCATGCAGCCTATTGCTTGCAGGGAAGCAAATCGAAACTTATATGAGGATGGAACAGCGCCAGTCCAGTAAAATTCCGCATTGGAAGAGATTGTCGAGCGCACACCATATTCTCGCACATGATCCTTTCGCGAACTTTGCCGATCCGAAGCTTACCGCCGAAGTCTCTGCGATCCATAATCACTCTTTTGGAGGTGTCGCGACAAAGAACCTGTCAGAAATTCCTTTTCTGAGCAAAATGCAATGCCACAGTGTTGAGCCGAGTTCAAAGCCCGTCCTTTGTTCTTGCGCGCACACCTACCAGTACAGTGCTCACACAGTGCCAGCCCCCTGGTGCGGCACTGCTCAAAGGCCACCGCCCAGAGCTCACGGCTCCACCGCTGACCAAGTTACCTCATCGCCCGCCACCATCGTGGCAATCTGCCCTGGCCCCTTGGCCACGGACACCTTCCATGAGCTTCTGCAACTTCCAATGTGACTCATGGCATGATTCACAGGCTTTGCAAACACCTCACCCATGAAGCCATCACCATTCCTTGGCCTCTGTGCCACGCAGCGGCTTTCTGTGTAGAGACCAGATGGCCAACTTGGGGAGTGAGCCCTGCGACCGTGGCCTACGCTTGGTTCACTAGCTGGCCACTACCCCAACTGACTAAACCTAAACCGTGCCGGAGCTGCATGGCGTTTCTTTCGCCAGCGCTGGCACCACCCACTGGTAAGCTCGGGGGCTACCAATCGCAGAGGCCACCTGGTAATAACGTCGGCCGGAGAGGACAGAATGCAGCCAGGCTCGCCGCGCCACTGTGACCCCGAGACAGTCAAAGTGAGCCTTGTAGTTTTGCCATTGGCAAGCATATGACTGTGTTTCTCACGCCCCAGGCCCAAGGACCTTGGCGTCATTACGCAGCCTATCTGTGACAGGCACGGATGCTAGCTTGGAGATGTCAATGGCTTTTGTTCACTTCCATCATTTTGACTTGCTACAGCGGGCATGCAATCCTTGGTCTCAGCCTTGCATCGTTGGAAGGTGTCACGGTGTCACCTGTGATCAGCATACCGCTGTCATGCCTCCCCAAAAAGGGAAACTGGAGGCTGCCTTGTACAACGCGTACAATGTCACTCAGATGGACAGATATACCAGCAATCTACTAATGAGTCGAGGAATGATAGTAGTCTAAGTCTATTTCATGTCTCGTCAAGTTTATTCTAGTAGGCCGGCAGCAATCGTCTCGCCACCAGCTCTGATAACCACTCTCTGTCCTGCCTCCAATGGGACCTTCTCATTGAGCTTGACCACGACTCTGGCAACTCCGCCCGGCTGGATCACCTTGGGTTTCTTCTTGATGATATCTCCCGTGGCCTTGTCCAGCGAAGCAGTGATACTCTGGAGTTGACCGGGAGTATGCAGGCGGCCGCGGTGGAGATCCACAGGCATGGGCATCAAATGCTCAAAGGCCATGGCCTTCATTGTAAAAGTGTCGCCGCACGGGATGGGGTTAGCTGCGAGGCACAGAATGTCTCCCACGCGGATGTGAATGGGATCAATATCCGTGAGCGCGATACTGACGTTTTGTCCCGCAACAGCCCAATCTTGTGCGTCCGTGTCGACCATGATGGATTTGATATAGGCCGTCTCTCCACTGGGCTGCACCGCGAGCGAGTCGCCAATCTGGATAGTACCGGAATCGATGCGACCAGCCAAGGTTGTTGTGCCCTGCTGCTGGGAGCGAAAAATCTCAGAGATGGCCATCCGGAACGGCTTCTTTAGCGCTCGAACTGTCGTTGGTTCCGATGTCTCCAAAGCATCAAGCAAAGTGCCGCCTTCATACCAAGAGGCCGCAGGGGCAGTGATTTTCTTGACAATGTTCTCACCATCCAATCCGGAAATAGGGACAAAGTCGACATTCTTGTCGTGGAAGCCCAGGCCGGTCAAAAAGCCGGTTACCTCCTGAGTAATGTCTTCAAAGCGGTCTTTTGACCACCCCACCATGTCCAATTTGTTGACGGCCACAATAACGCGCTGCAGACCAAGACTTCGCAAAAGCAAAATATGCTCGCGAGTTTGGCCCTTGAGCCCTTTCTCGTAGGCGCCAGTATTTGCGTCAATGACCAGAATAGCAAAGTCTGCTTGACTCGCGCCAGCAATCATATTGGGCACAAAGTCGCGGTGGCCGGGTGCATCGAGAATGGTATATTTTGTCTTGTCGGTTTCGAAATAGTTGGTGGCAATGTCAATGGTGACACCGCGATCGCGCTCTTCACTGCGCTGGTCCATGACCCAGGCCAGAGCAAACGACTGTTTGCCACTCTTCTCGGCTTCTCTCTTGTATTTGTCGACGGTTCTTTGGTCAACGTATTTCAAGTCTACAAGCAGACGACCCATCAGTGTGCTCTTGCCGGCGTCGACATGACCTAATGAGAATGTTAGCAATGCCCTACTTTCGATGCAGTTGCTTAACATACCGACAACGACAAAGCTAGTGCTCTTCTTAGCGCCGCTCTTCTCATACTCCTTGACAACATCTAACCCTTTCGTTTTGGGAGGCGGCACGTCAATGACTTTCAGGCCGGCGACCTTTTTCGCAACGTCGTCCGTCTTCGTATCAGCTTTTGCTGTACCATCCGCCTTCTTCTTAGGCGCTGTTTTGGCAGCAGGTGTGACCTTTTTGCCCGCTGAGGAGACATTAGAATTAGCCCTCTAAATTGCCCTTGCAAAGTTCGAACCTTTCGCCTGCGCAGCGAGCACAATGTCATCTGGACTGGGCTCCGAGAAAGCAGACGCGAGGTATGTCGGCGATGATGCATATGTCATGGCAAAGACATCTTGCTTCTGCTTTTGGCCCCCCCCTGGAGCAGACCCAACTAAAGTTTGCGCAAACGCGGACGGCGTAGGGCGCTGGCCAACTGCATCGACTTGGGCTTCCATGCCATGCATTGGCTCATCTAGATTGCTGCTTGATAGAGCAACTGGCTCGGCTGAAGGTTTTGGTTCGACATGATTTCCCTTTCGCATTGGTATTGGTGCAGAGGATGTTGAAACAGATGGTGTTTGTGTCTGTCCAGCAGGCTTCTGAGAGGATATTGACAAATCTTGTAATCCTTTCTCTGCTTTAAGTTCTTTATCGTGCTCCTTCTTTTGTTCCGTTTTCTTCTTTCTGGCAGCAGCCAACGCTTGAAGCTTGGACATCTTGGGAGCACTATCGCTTCCTCCTCCCAGTAAGCCGCCACGCGGTGTACAAGGAGCGATGAAAGTAGTATGCCTGTCGATAGGCGTCTCAAGCCATGGCATGTCTGAGAAATAGGCCGCTATCGGGATAATTGGTGCTTCCAAAACAGGAAATGTTGATCTCTGAGAAGAACCTTGCCCAGCTCGACATCCTCCGCGCTCGCTCCCTCGTAGGTCTGCTCCAGTGGCGCCACCACATGCCACAGCTGACGAGGAAGAAAAATCGGACAAAAACATACCTTCAGGTGCCGCCTTCTTTGGAGTAGGCTTTGGTGTTGGTGAAATAAAAGTCTTTTGGAGATAGCTCACCGACTTTTCCACATCGTAATAATAGTGCCAGAGAGCTTCCTGTATTTGTGCTACAGACACCTTGCTGGCATCTTCCCCCAGTGCCTTTTTCACTTCCTCAGTGGCGGTAGCCATGGCGACCCTATCCTCAGGGCTCATGCCATCGTCTTCCTCCCCTTCGTAGTCATCCTCATGAGGGTCATAAAAATCGTCGTCTTCAAACGAGGCCATTGTTGCGGGATGATGTCACAGTATCGGTCGATCGAGAGAGAAGCGTAGCAGGAAAACAAGTCGAAGGGAAAATCGCAGAATTGAAGAGACAGGTTGTCAGGGATATATATACAAGATTGTAGAAGGAGTAAAGTTTGGTGGCGCTTGTTGGAATTTAATATTGATGCTACGGGTAGAGGTTGCAGCTCGCTCGAAGCTGGACTTTGGAGGGGCAGGGCCTGGTGTCCCGCCACTGGCGCGGGGCACACGCCACCAAAGCATCCGCCTAGCGAGGGGTTGTGCGGAACAAATTAGCGGACTTTTCATTTCGCCGTGTCCCGCTAGCTGCAGGCTGCAGGATGCCCCCCCAAAGATTCGAAAATTACGGATTCGCGTAGAAGAGCTTGGAGCTATATTCAACCGTCAACCCTTGGTGCATATTTTGGCTGTTCCAAGGACTTTCAACTCCATTCTACCAGCAAACATCGTCGCAAAGACGATTCGCCGCCAAAATGTCGTTGAGTGAGTCTGCCCACAACTTGCACAAACGGCGCCCTGAAGCTAACCCGCATAGATCTGGATATGAACAACGGTGAGAGCCACCACCGCCATTTGCGCGACCGACCAGGACACTGACTTTGACCTCAGCTACGATGATGAAGGACGAGCAGGGTCGCCCTTTCATCGTCGTCAGAGAGTAAGTTGCGTCCAGCCATAAATCGCGACTGCATTCTAACTGCTTCGCAGCCAGGGGAGGAAGAGGCGCCAGTATGGCAACGAGGCCGTCAAATCTCATATTCTCGCCGCACGAACTGTAGCCAACATCGTCAAATCCTCTCTTGGACCCCGTGGTCTCGATAAGATTCTCATTTCACCTGATGGCGACATTACGATCACGAACGACGGCGCTACGATCATGCAACAAATGGAGATTAGCAACCATGTCGCCAAGCTGCTGGTTGAGCTCTCCAAGTCTCAGGACGATGAAATCGGTGATGGCACTACCGGTGTAGTTGTGTTGGCCGGTGCTCTGCTGGAGCAGGCTGCCGATCTCATCGACAAGGGCATCCACCCTATCCGAATCGCGGATGGCTACGACCAGGCCTGCGACATTGCGATTGCCGAGCTTGACAACATCTCCGATAAGATTGAGTTCACAAAAGATGAGACCGCCAACCTGGTCAAGGTTGCTCGCACCAGTCTGGGTAGCAAGATTGTATCCATGGCTCACGATCAATTCGCCAACATTGCCGTCGACGCTGTTCTCTCGGTCGCTGACCTGGAGCGCAAGGACGTCGACTTCGAGCTAATCAAGGTGGATGGCAAGGTCGGTGGCGCTCTCGAAGACTCCCTTCTCGTCAAGGGTGTCATCATCGACAAGGACTTTTCTCATCCCCAGATGCCCTCCGAAGTCAAGGATGCCAAGATTGCTATCCTTACCTGCGCTTTCGAGCCTCCTAAGCCCAAGACCAAGCACCACCTCGACATTACCAGCGTCGAGGAATTCAAGAAGCTCCAGAACTACGAGAAAGAGAAGTTTATCGAGATGATCCAGCAAATAAAAGATACGGGCGCCAACCTCGCCATCTGCCAGTGGGGCTTCGACGACGAGGCCAACCACCTGCTTCTACAGAACAAGCTTCCCGCTGTCCGCTGGGTCGGCGGCCCCGAGATGGAGCTCATCGCTATTGCCACAAACGGACGCATCGTTCCTCGATTCGAGGACCTCAAGGCTGAGAAGCTTGGCCATGCCGGTATTGTTCGGGAGATTACTTTTGGCACGACACGAGAGAAGATGCTGGTCATCGAGGAATGCGCCAACACAAGAGCTGTCACGGTCTTCGTGCGCGGAAGCAACAAGATGGTAAGTCATAATCGGGACGCAGTCGCTACGAGAGGAAATACTAATTAACCCCAAGCTCATCGACGAGGCCAAGCGATCGCTGCACGACGCTCTTTGCGTTGTTCGCAACTTGGTCAAAGATAATCGCGTTGTCTATGGTGGCGGTGCTGCTGAAATCGCATGCTCTCTCGCCGTTGAGGACGCCGCCGGCAAGACGGCTGGTCTGGAGCAGTACGCCATGCGCGCATTCTCCGAGGCCCTCGATGCCGTCCCCATGGCCCTGGCTGAGAACAGCGGTCTCAACCCCATCTCGACACTGGCAGAAATTAAGAGCCAGCAGGTAAAGGCTGGTTCCGGAACCCGCGGCCGGCTTGGCGTGGACTGCATGGGCCGTGGAAGCAACGACATGAAGGAGGCTTTCGTTATTGATCCTTTGATCGGCAAGAAGCAGCAGCTCCAGCTGGCTACGCAACTGTGCCGCATGGTGCTCAAGGTTAATAATGTTATCATTGCCGGGTCGGAAGACAACGAATGGTAATGGAGTTACGATGGACGAGATTAAAAGAAAAGTTTAGACGGGAATATACCACGGAAAAAAGTAAATAGTGGATAGAATCATTCTTGTTTTGGCAGCAACCACGAGTCCGCCCCTGAATCCGATCGGTTCCTGCGAGTGAGGCTGTGCAATCTGATGGATCCCAGCCCAGCACGCGTTCGGTCTATTTCCATCTCATGGGGCAAGCAACGATCCGGCCCTGGCAACCTGACAGCATTACGAATATCGTCTGAGCGGCAGCCCTAAATTCCTTGCACAGATCCACATTGTTGCTTTTTTTGACAATGGGCTGAAGTTAATGCCACCCAGGGCCGTTGCCAACGCTCGCGTTTCATAAGGCTGCGTCATCCCCTCAGGATTCGGCCGCCCTAATAAATACCTGTCGGCGGAATCCTTGCTCTGCTCAGCCGCACCCGTACCGCAGCCCACTTTGAGTTTAATGCCGACATCGACGAGGGGGTCTCGGGGCCTTTTTCTTGATGTGTTAATTGCCATACCATCCAACCTGCAACACTTTATCGCGAATTCTCTCGAGACGACTTGTGCGACTGCAGTAACGCTGGAACTTGGGCATTGGCACTCGACTTCTTGGACGGTGCTTTGGAGCACGTGTGGTACGACGAAGGGAATTGACACATCCCAGCCTCTAGTCGCGCGATACATCTCAATTTTAGTGATTCCAGTCTTGCTCTTGGCGGCCCCGCGATAAACCGTGACACAGCCAGACATGTCCGACTCGGGATCCCCAGGCACGCCGGCGTCGTCTTCCGGGTGCTCCGACGTGGTGACGCGGGCAAAGCGGCGCCCGATTCCTCGCAAAGGTCACACCAAGTCTCGCGGAGGATGCGCCAACTGCAAGAAGCGCAAAGTCAAGTGCGATGAGGTCACGCCGGCTTGCGGCGCGTGCCGTCGGCTGGGCTACGACTGTCTCTACTTTGAGAACAAGCTGCAGGTCAAAGCCCGCCGAGAGGAGCCGTTGAAGGCGCTGATTGTAAGCCAGAAGCCAGCAAAGACGCTCAGCTGCGACCCGTCGTGGTTCACGCTGGACGACATGCGTTTCTTTCAGCACTTCATATTTTCAGCATACCCGTCGTTGCCGTTGGATGGCTGGGATATCTGGCGCGAGGTCTCGCAGATGGCCCATCAGGTACGCATAAGCGCAGCGTGGCGACCTGCAGTTACCAAGTCTAATCGGAGAAAATAGTACGACTTTTTGCTGCACGCAATGCTCGGTCTGGGTGCCTCGCATCTCTCAATCATTACTCCGAACAGCTACACCCGAGCGGCGCTGCGGCATCGCGTCACGGCGTTGGAAGGATTCAAAAAGTTCATCTCGACTGCTGGCCAATCGAGAGAGCACGCAGATGCCGCATTCGCGACTGCTCTTGTTTTGACATTCCAGGCTACTCAAATGAGAGACGGACTAAACGACTTTTTAACCATGATCCGCGGCTGTAAGCCTCCCCCTTACGTCGCAGTTTGATCTTGTCGCCGGCTGACCGTCATTTAGGTAACCTCATAGGTACACATGCGTCGGGCCAATACGCGTCATCGAGATTTGCCGAATTCGAAAAGGAACTATATCTCAATAAACTGATGAAAGTAGTTCCCCTCGACAGACCAATTCCCCATTTTGATGAGGAGGCAATCGGAGGGTTCTTGGGGAGTCTTGAGAATCTGGGCCCGCTGTGCCGTAGCATTGAAGAATTGCAATATTTGGCCATCATGCGAAGCATTGCTACCCAGGCTCTACAAAGCCCCGTGAGCGGTAAGTCCGCAGACTATATTGCAACGTCGTGACTCCGGGCGCCCGATTCTGACGTGGCCTTTAGCGTTCTATGAGCATACCCGCATATACGACGTACTGTGCGATATTGACGCTGAGCAGTTCCCCGCCTTCATCGACGAGTCAAATTACACTGGGCGCCTGCTCATTATGCACATGATTGTGCTCGACTACGTGATGGGCACGACGATTCTGCAAGAACGTCGACAAGCGGCGCCAGCTGCAGTACCGAAAAACGTGTACGACTACATCAAGATGATGCTCTTGACTTGGACACAAAGAATACAGGAAAAGCTACCCGAGGAATTCAAACCATACGGCTTGTGGCCTGTTACTTTTACTCGCCAATGCATCGATGATGGAGAGATGAAGTTGGTTGACTCTGGCGGCGACACGGTGAAGCTTGTGGGGGAAACGCTGCGGGAATTGATCTTGTAAGCTTGGAGAAATAGGAACAGAAAGCCTGGTATTATTCAGCGGTATTAAATTTACAGCTATGAGAAGATTATTCCCATTTGACTTGTTCGAATCGTTTGTCTTGTTTGCCATATTTGCCATATTTGCCGTAATTGACGATATCTCGGCTGCAAAATCTGCCAGCTTGGTGTAGAATCCTCTCCTTAAACCGTTTGCTCGTGCGAAGTAGATGTGCTCGTAGCCATCTCGACGGAGAGATGCTCCTTTGCCCTTGCCTTCTTCGAGAGAAGCGCGTTCCGTGGGAGATGTTGCGAGGGATGCCAGACACAAAACGCTCCGATGGCAAAGATCATTGGGATTGTCTCGAATACCCAGAATAGCCACTCAGTGCGGAAAGCGTAGCCATTCATACCTTCCGCAAACTCACAGACTCGATAAATGCAACGAATCTACACGATGTCAGATCCACCAGCTCAGAAGCCAAAAAAACAAAAGTAAAATTTGCAAACTCACCATGATGGCAATACTGGAAATGTAGACGGCACGGACGACCTTGCGCCAGCCACTAGGTGCTTCTGGCACGGCGAACCGAGTGGCCAAGAAATGAAATCGACCAAAAACGGTGAGGAATAGCCCAAAGGCGAGAAGCTGTAGCAACAGACCACCAATCAAGGTATATCTCCCAATCTTTTCCTTGGGGCCTGTCCAATTGCCTGCGCTCGCAATGGCCGATCCATTACCCTGAACGAGGAAAGAGACTATGTCGAACGTGACGAATGTGGGTGTGAGGAGGCGGCCGGCAATGCCGAGGATACGATGGTGGATAGGCGGGAGGACGTTGAGAATGAGGCGGCTGATGAGGAGGTAGTTGCCGGCCGCGATGAAGACGGGGGCGAGGACAGTCAGAGTCAGTGTCAATATGTACGGAACCTGACATAGGAAGATTAGCAATTCAAGTTCCTGCATTGCCGCAACACCTTCCTTGGCTTCACTCACGAGGATCGTCTGGTGTTTGGCCGAGTAGACGCGGCAGACGTAGCCCGCCACTTCAATCGCAGCGCCGACCACCACGGTAGAAAAGAACCACGCACGGTGCTTGATCCAAGTCGTGTAAGTGATTGTGATGAACAAAATACTGTAGACGACACATCCTACAACCGCCAGAGGAAACGAAGGGCTGTAGACCCAGATGGAGTTATCGTCGTTGGCCATGTTGCTTGTGGGCTTGATGCTTGCTCAATTCGGAATTGGAGACGAAGAATGATGTGCCTTGGATTAGAGCAGCAAATATTTTTTACGTATTCTGCGATCTCATGCCGACACTTATATAGACAGCTCGTACCACTCGGATTCCAGCCAGGACAATATTTGCGACGTGCTGACGCAACACCTGCACAGCGTCCAGCTATCTCAAAGTCGGACTCAGCTTGTAGGAAGCGTCGTCAGGTTCTTGCTATTAATCGCCCTGAAACTGCGCTATGATCCGAGATTTGCTCCGCATGGCGACCGGGGCAGCATGCCGTGGCTGTGATGTCGTTTTCCTATTCAGGAAAACGACTGGGGCAACGCTAAGCTGGGGAACCCGACAAGTACGAAATCGCCAATCAGCATCATTATGGAGGTGGAATTCTGGCATGTTTTGAACAGAAACAACTTCATTAAAAACGTATTGGTCGGATTTCTTGCCTTCAGCTTCTCTATATTTGGGTGCTCACCTTACCTTTGAGAAGTCAGTGCTGGTTCCTCATGTCGACCATGTCGAGGACAGGGCTGTGGAGGCGAACTGCTGCTCAGCCACAATCGAAGCAAGGATGAGAAAGATGAGCGTTTTCCAAAATGGGATTGATGATTTGTTGTCGATTTTGGAGAGCATTGCGTGGTTTCTGCAACAAGCCTCAGGGTGCATTGTTTCTTTGCAGGGAAGCTGGCTGCCTGGACTACAATGTAGCCGGAGAGGGACACTCGATGATGCCCACTATCGATTGTCCTCCAAGATTTCTATAGTAATACCGGAAGAGTGTACAACCGACTAGATAAGGCTGACGAGGCTGCACGGTCAGCCCGTAGTATTCTCTGATTGACGAAAAATAATCGCCGGGTGCTTGCATGCAGATGCAGCTTACCTCCATGGCGATGGCTCGGAGAAAACAGAGACGGTATTGTTTTTCTAGGGTGATGCAGCATGAAGATTGTAATGTCTTTGTGCGAGTCTGCGTGTGCGTACATCGACGTACGAAGCTTACATCGTGTGGCGGGCGCAAGACTCGCCAGCGACGTGGCGACGTGGCGGCGTTCTCCCACTGGCCTGATGCCAGCCTAATCAACAGGTTGACGGTACTCGAGGCAAGTCTGTACAGGCCATAGAGGGCCGAGGTAGCAGCCACTGGCCCATTCAGCTGGGCGCCCGTTGGGATCAGAGACATAAAGAGCGCAAGTTGGTGTGCCGTGAGACGTTGTGACGCCCGCCGCGCCCCATCCCATGGCGTGGCCATGTGTCGGGGGATTTTCACCGCTTATTGGTGTTGATACGAACATGCACCGGCAATCTAAGATGAAGCGAGCTTTTGTAGAGGTTAAATTTTTGAGAAAATAGGTTTTTTTGGATGAGACGACTCTCCATTGTTTGACCCTTTCGGTTCTCTTTGTTGCTGCTTCCGCTCGACATGCTCGTCTCTTCTTTGCCAAAGGCATAACTGGCCATTATCGGAAATCACGGAGCATTTTTCCTTGGTCTGGTGAGTCTTTCCCCGGACGTCTTCCCCGGCTGGTGGGCGGGGGAAAAGGAAGCATGTCTCAGACAGCATCGGAGGCCATCAGACGCCGGCGGGGAACAGAAAATAATACGAAAAAGGTGTATGACAGGTACACAGAAATCAATTAAATAAATTGATTAAAGGATTAAATAATAATGATAATAAAGCTTTAGTAATTTATAGAGTTAGTACATGCAGCTGCATACAGTGGTGGAAAGGGGAACGGGCGGTGTGCAGGCAAGAGAGAAGACAAGCTCAGCCTGCATGTAGTTGCAGGTCATCTGCCCGACATTTGCTGAGTTGGCATACCACCCTACTCCTCGCTCGGCGATGGCTTGCTATGCGTTTGCAGGTCACGCTGTTTTTAGCTTGGGTTGCCCAGTCCCGCGCTGAATTTCTGCCTAGCACGAACTGCGAAACTCGGCGGCAGCTCGATATGCCACAGAGTCGCGGTGCTGCTTTTACGGGAGCCAAAAAAATGTCGTGATCGGGGCAACTGCCTTGGCCAGTGTCATCACCAAGTCGTCGTCGATGCCACAAATGGCAAGTCCTTCCCAGCTTAGTAGCGGCGAGGCGCGCCAGACTCCATCGACAAAAAGCCTACCTGCGAGGCCTTTTTTTTTTTCGTTGTTCCTGGGGCTTTTGCTGACGCCCCGATGGGCGACCGATTGTTTTGTTTTTTGGCCACACCCCCCTCCCCTCATCATACGACGCTCGCACGCGGTGGCGGGGGGAGGTTGTCATTGATAAAGCGCCAGCTAGGCAGAGTGTTGTGATGCCATGGCCATGCAAGGGCCGACCCGGTGGCCACTCCATCAGTGACCGGGATCACCGTATCCTGCGGCCGGCCTGATCTTTGACGTGGCGATGGACAGTCACTTGGGCAAGTAGAGCAAAGACTATGCTCGCGGTACCGATGGCGAAGGCCGCAAAACAGATCTGCCGGCTCTTCAGACCTCGGACTGTATGTTGAAAGTGTATACAACTGGCCATAATCTATCAAATTCGATGCTTTTTTTACATTGGGCCGCAAATCATACACGTATCCTGGCCTGTAAGTTGGACCACGTCTGTGCTCACCTGAGCCGAATCGTAGCACGGTACTCGTCTGCGCAGTTGTAACCCTTAGAGATACCTAGGCGCAGTAATTATTTTCCTAAGAGCTCATGTTTAAAGAATGTCTATTTTCGGATTTTTATTTATTTTATGTGCCGAGTCTGCATCATCCAATCTATCACGAGCGATCGCGCACTCTGCACCACAAAGGACATGCAGGTAAGCACTCTAGCTCGCCACCAATGGCGCCACAGTTGGCGAGCACGCTGCATATAGATTCCAAACGCACCGTTTTAAACGGCGGTAGGAAGTATTCAATGCTGCGTTTTCTCCAGAGGAAGCAATTGATTTTATTAATGCTGTGTTCGCGAAGCGGTTCATGCCTCATCTCATACTCGTACATCCAATTCGTCTCACCCTTGCAGTGAACATATTAGAACCAAGCAGATTGTCAAAGCTCAGATATGCCATGAGCTCTACTTTCAGTATAACTATGAAATGCACCAGGGTCCTAAATTGCTAATTTGGGCGATTTATTGTGTTGCCAGATGAGACTTATTATTTATCACGAACACATCGACATATGGGATAGCGGCCCCCACGAACTTGAAAGCCGGACTTTCTACTGATGATCATTCAAAATGATTCATTTCTAGCGAGCCTATCAGCGCTCGGCAATAAGTATGACTTGTGTGACTCCAGTCCAGGGAGAGTCATTGCTGCTGGAGCTGAGCAAAGACCTATTGCTATGGTGTGGGTACAGGATTAACAGCTTAACTCGGTCAAATGTCGCCATTCTGTTAGTAAAGTACCTCGCGGGTCATCTTTTCCAACTATCGGGGCTGCCGCGGGTGAGTCACAGTGGCTCGTTCACAAATTACAGCACTGCCTTATTGGGAACTAGAGCGGGGCAGCGCTGTACGCCGCATCTCGAAACACCCCGCAGGCAAACCTCATCGTTGCCACCAGGAGCTTTGCCATCCAAGATATAATCTGGAGGCGCGCCATCTCATTGAACCTTCTCCTTCATCGACATTCCATTGTATTCAGACTTTCGTTTCTGTTCAGCAATTGCATTTGCATCGGCGTTTGGGTTTCCTAGAGTTTTTCAACTACCTTTGTTAAGCTACCGCGAACCTTTCAACGACAATTTCCTCGCCATTCATCAGCAACAATCAACCATGCTTCCTCTTCACCAATTACCCGATGGCATTCAAACGACCCGGGAACAGGCTGTCGCCGAGCCCTCGGGCGCCCGGGTCGTTGCCAAGCCAGTGCCAAAGGCCCAGCTAGAAGATCCTCGTGGCTACCAGCTCGGGCAGGTCAAGAAGCGCTTTTCACCTAAAGAAACTACCACTGCAGACGGCAGCACATCTCTGGTCTTCAAGATAAGCCCGTCTGATCCAGATTTCCCCTTTGAGCTGGCACAGCTGCATTGCGATTTAATCGTGCCCAAGGGCTACCCCGCAAAACGACCTGTGTTACGGGTTACCAATAAAGATATCCCCAGAGGCTTCAGCATCAATGTCGAAAAGGGGTGGGATAAGTTGGCAGAGGAAAGAAAAGCGTCCACCCTGCTATCATTGATCAACGCTCTGGATAAGAACCTGGAAATGTTCTTGTCTGAGCAAAAGGTCGAGACAGTCAAACTTGTTACTTTCAAGGATACAAGGCATCTTCAGCAGGAGCACGAAAAGGCACAAAAGGCTGCGGCCGTGTCAAAAAATGTAGCCAAACCAGCTACAGTATCCAAGCCTCAATCAAAACCCTACGTCCCGGAGAAAAAGCACTCCAGGGAGGAAGTTGCTGTTGCCAAGGAACGGAGAGCGCAAGAGGTGCGCCAGCTCGAGGCTCGCATGGGGAGACTGCCTCTGTATCGCCGCTCGGCAGATGGCGTCGTTTTTACGCTCCCGCTAGAGCCGAAAAAGAGGGCAGATTTACCCGAGGGTCTTCGTTCCGTCAACAATATTCATCTCATTGTTCCTCTACTCTATCCACTCCAAGACATTCGAGTCCAGCTCAACGAGGCCGACGCCAAAGACGCCGAGCCTGTCGAAGATTTGTTTGTTCAAAGAGCAGCCGATCAAAAGCAGATGAATCTCATGGGCCACGTCAACTACCTGGCACAGAACCTTCACCTCTTAGCCAAGATGGCGCAGTTGAACGCGGCAAAGACTGAGACGTCCGAGCCGCAGGAGACCAAGCCCGAAGTAGCGGAGGAACAAGGCTCCGTTGGCGAATCTGACGCTGAAAAGAGCCATATTCAGTACATCCCACGACCTCCCGAGTGGACCAACGGAAACGATAGTGGAAGCTCAGAGGAAGAAGAAACCAGCAGTTCAGACGATGGTGGTGCGGAGCTAGAAAAGGGGCAAGAACAGTCGTCGGCCATTGCCAACCTAGATGCGCCCGAGCATGGTACCATGATCTCTTTCCCGTCTATTGAGCTTCACGGATTGGAGTTGCTACAGGTTTCGATACTAAGCCTGACCATCAAGTGTGACCGCTGTCGCACTCTCAATGACTTGACTGGCATCAAGCCCGGGACCGAGAAGGCTGGCAGCTGCAAGAAATGCGCCAGCGCATTTTCCGCCCAGTACAATCCGCAGTACGTCCACGAGCATTCTTCTAGGGCTGGCTTCATCGATCTCTCTGGCTGCAAGGTTGCAGACATGCTGCCGAGTACCTTTGTACCTACATGCGGACGCTGCTCTACGCCCAGCCATGGACTCGTCTCCGTCCGCGGTGAAACGATGACGAATGTGTGCCGCGAGTGCCACTCCAAGTTTACCTTCAAGATCCCCGACGTCAAGTTTCTCTTCATTACGCCCGGCACGCTCCCGCCCCCGACGTCTGGCCCCAAACGCAAGACCGAGAAGCTCGGTCTGCACGCGGGCGAGCCGTTGCCCAACCGTGGTGCGTGCATGCATTACCGCAAGTCGTACCGCTGGTTCCGTTTCTCCTGTTGCAACAAGGTCTTTTCCTGCGATCGCTGCCATGAAGAAGCCGAGGACCACCCCAACGAGTGGGCCAACCGCATGATCTGTGGCTGGTGCAGCCGCGAGCAGAATTACGCCGTGGACGAGTGCAAATTTTGCGGCCGCGGGGTCATTGGAAAGAAGGGCAGAGGCTTTTGGGAGGGTGGCAAGGGAACGAGAGACCAGCGCATGATGAGCAGGAAAGATCCCCGCAAGTTTAAGCGTATTGGTACCCAGCCCGGCGCCAAGAAGTCGTGAGGGAGAATTTGCCCTGTAATATGTTATAGCTACTAATGTACTCTATGCCATGTATATGAACGTATGAGAGTGACTAGCTGCTGCAGTTTTGAATTGTAGCTAGCTCAGCTTATTCGCAGTCCGCTGCTTTTCTCGTGTTTATTAACTCAGCGGAGCATTAATTCCAAGGTCATGCATACGAGCCTGCCCTCAAGATTGACATGGACGCTGTGCACGGCGCCACCGGCCAAGCAATATCATGCCCGAGGCTCTGCTGCGGCAGCTCACCGTCATCAAGGTGGTGTCCTGTCAACGGCTGGTCGCGTCTTTTGGCCATCAGCCAAGATTAACAGCGGATCCGGAAAACCTTCAAGTCATGCGATTGCAGCGCACGGCGGCGGAGACGCGGGCTTGAAATGCAGTGGCAAAAGGTCGTGTTCCCACTGCTACATTTCCCATGCCACCGCAACAACAACAGGATTTTTTTTAACATTGGCAGAAAGCGGATAGGACCCTCCCGTATTTCCCTTTCGGAAATGTCATGCGATGGGCAGCGGAGAGAATTGCAGAATTGTTCCCATGATGATGGGGGCACTAAGCCCGGTTGGACCCTGGATCTGCGGCTGCCAAATATAGAATACGAACTTTGCTGCTTAGTCTCCGAGAATCTGACCGTCGAGCTACGTCATGCGCGAGCTTTGTTCGATTTTTGCGGTGGTTAGACTGGTAAAGTTGCCGCTAAACCCGCAGCCTTGCTGGGGGCGATCTTGCCACCAAATGCAGTGAAATCGACGCTGCCCAAAGATTCAACGGTCTCGCAGAAACCAGAAGGGGAAAAAAGCGCATCCACGTGAACTTCATCTGGAGGATGCTGAGCAAAGGATTGATATAGGGCGTTGGGCCGATCAATAGTCTCATTCTCAACAGCACCGTGTTGCCATAGCTTAGCAGTCAACTCGCAGCTTCACACCATGCCCCAGCCCTAAAGCGATCTGGGATACGAGCACAGTGTGTCGATCAACGGAGGGCCGATGTGCTCAGCCTCGGGGACTTTGAGGGGCCGGTACGCTACTTTTCGGTGAGTGAGCTTGGCGACATGATCCAAGAGGTCTGGGGCAGATTACTATGAAGTCATTGCTTCCAAGTTGATGCTCCATTCAGAAAGGCAAAAGTTCGTAAACCTCAAGTATAAGAAGGGTGCGACTTCCCGCTACAAATCATCTCACTCATTCAGCATCACAAACACTCAAGCTTCTCTCCTCTCATACACTCTTCTCACTATACAAAAAAAAGCACAACTTCTACTCAAACCAACCTACAACAAGCAACATCCAAAATGCAGTTCTCCAAGTCTCTCTTCGCCATCGCCGTCGCCGCCACGGCCTCTGCCGCGCCCCTCGTGGCCCGCGACCCCGACTGGATCATCCAGGGCCTGTCCCGCTCCTGCGACGGCCAGGACTCGTCCTGCACCTGGCAGTTCTCCATCAACAACCAGCTGACCGATGCCACCGCGTGCACCTACGTCGTCAACGCCAGCGGCGGCCAGCCCGCCTCGCGCTCCAGCGGCGGCCCCGTCACCTGCGGCGACTACACCGTCACCAGCGGCTGGTCCGGCCAGTTCGTCGTCGGCTTCACTACCTTCTCCGTCTTTGACAACACCAAGAACCTGATTGCCTACCCGGCTTATGACGACAACGAGATTGCCGCCGGCAACGTCGCCGACAAGCCCTTCCACGTCGAGGCCCCCAAGAATTAAATAAGGCCTGGGAATAGGAGAATGGTGGATGGGAGTCGAATGAGTTATTATAATGATATAGAACAACGTATATATAATGCATAATTAATGTATCATCTCTATAAACTTGACACTACTTTATTGCACTGGGATGAGAAAGTGACGCAGCCAATACAAGGCGAGAGCAAAGCAGCAGCTCGTTTGTACGTGGCGATCCAATTTAAAGATTATTTGAGACATCATGTTGTTATTGCAGTTTCGTAGATAGGCGAAAAAAAAATCTTCTTTGCCTCGATTTATTAAAACAATGAGCTCTCGCTGCAATGCAGCACAACAAGCGTCTTTTGCCGCCCGCTCTGTCATTTATTTGGTGCTACTAACCACAAGATAACTCGGGCCAGCAGGTCTTGTCAGAAGCTCATGTAATTTAAAATAAGCAAATGCGCTAGAATGCCGGAAGAAACTCGAACAGAAGTCTAGTTTTGAGCTAGTGCGCTACGTCTTTTTCCAAATTCGCCCAGGATGACAGGCGAAATAGCATGGGACGTTGCTGGGTTGCAGCAACTCACATATGCGCCTGGTCCAGTGGCGCGGAACTGGTTCGGTGAGGCAACACAACCCTGGCCCGGCCCTGAATGGTTGAACGGGATTCATGGCTCGAGACTGGGCCCGACCGTCAATGAGAGGACTAGTAGCGACGGAACCGTCCGCGTTGCTGCAGATGCCGAAATGGGCGTTTCATCATGGCGGTAGCTTGGCTACTTGGCAAGGATTAGAATAGCGTAAGGCTCGGGCTCGTTAGCAGAGTCGCATCACTACTGTAAAGCAACATTCGAGCAGCACGGTCTCCGCAACGGTTAACGATTCTCCGAGGATACAAGCATCATTGAGAATGTTGGCTCTTATTCAATATGAAGGGACTCCAGTCAGACTACAATTATTGTTGGAATTGGTGATGGTCGTAGTTGTGACTAGCTAAGTGGCGTTATCGTGAAGCTAATATTGGAGAGCCCGCGTATGTTGTTGCGTTGTTCTGTAAGGGCAAAAAGCTCTAAAGTTGTAGGCATAGGGTGATAAAGACACGTTTCAATGAATGATAGAAAACAATTTCAAGAATATCACTCCAATCAGGCTGCGGATGATTCAAATGCAATATTTCATATACCGCTGGCAGCTCAATACGGGTCTCATCGTCCGATTATTAGCCATACCCAAGGCTGTACTTCTTCTCACGGAAATAATCATATAGAACAATGTTGGAGAAGAAGTCTAAGCCCAATGTACAATGAGAGGGTCATTCTTCAAACAGCAAAAAGGTTGGCCGATGGTGCTCATGTAACTATGGGCGCAGTTGAGAGAATGGAGGAACTCACATGCTACAGACGCCATGTGGCCCACTCTATTCAGCGAAAGATTTCCGATGGCCAAAGAATGGATTAAATAAAAATAATTCGATTTATTCATGATATTTAAATCATTCAAACAAGCACATGTTGGCAATTGCTCGGCAACTGCTCACTGGTGTCAGGGCGACTAAACGTGTCTCGCCAGCGCGTTCCGTAATCCCTGCACGGAGCCCTGAGTCTTGCGGCGCCGGGCGGAAGCACCAACAATGGTAAGTGCGCGGCTGGGGGAAACGCCTATCGACGCCCCCCTTGAGGCCGGTTGGGCACCTGTCTTGGGCGAGCCTTGTTGCTAGGCATCTTGCTCTCTCTCTCTGATTTGGTATTGCCGAAGACTCGAGGGAAGAGGGCGCAAAGCATCGGCTGGATGATGCATGAATGCAAGGAAGTCGTTCTGGGGTGCATGATTGAGTGGGTGGCAGTGTAGCCGGCAGCGACAGCCGCCGGTGTTTCGGTCGGCCGCCCTGGTATTGACCATGCAGTGCACTCAAAATCAGCCCATCGCTGCCTCACCTTCCTGGTGCTGATCCTTTATTTAAGTTTTGGGCAAAGGAAAATCGGCTAGGGCAATGTACCCGGCCATGAGAGACCCCCAACAAGGTCAAGATACCAGAGCCTTGCGGAACTGCGTTGTAAGTGCCGACACATGGCAGCGCTGGTCAAACAGCACCGATGCCCGAGCGTTGGGCCTACACCCATCCCCTGGAGGGAAGATTGCCTGGGATCATGGATGGCGATGCTGCATTCCCCCTGTCCAGCTTGATGAACATGGCCCGATCACACATCGATGCCGATTCTATCACAAAGCCATCCCTGCCCAGCGCAGCCAAACATCGGCCGCGCGACGTGACAGACAGCTATCTGATGGCCCGTCTATGCAACTCCCGGTGCGCTGGCGTCGCGTCCCAGTTGCGATTGCGATTGCGACGACTGAATCGCGTTTCTGAAGCAAGTGTCAAAGCTGCCGCCCCGTCAAAGAGCCCCAAGGGCCAGTTTTAGTTGGTGGCCACACGCCACGGGCCGCTCCCCGTGCCTTTTTTCTTAGTGCGCGACTCCTGGAAGTAGCACCTTCGCAAACAGGCCGTTTTTGCAACGGCTCCCTTTTCGATAATTTGTTCTAGCGGGCTGGGGAGAAGAAGCTCGGGGCTGCCGACGACGGCCGTCGACTCAGACAAGCAAATGAGACTCTCCGCTATGGGCTTTGTAATCTGCGCTGGTATTGCTCAGAAGTGAGAAACGGGGCACAGCACTGGCCGGTGCACACGGTACGACGGTACGAGGCAAGCATCAGGGAGCCATGTGGGAGAGCACAGTCGTCCTTTTCTTACTCAGTACAGATTAGGGCCTTTGCGCATTCCCCCGCAATTTGCCCACCGGGAACAGGGTGCGTCTATTCATGAGTCAAACGAGGAGAAAATGCAATAAATTAAATCTTTTTTTACTTGTTTATTTAATTCGTCGTCATCGTTGCTGTGTTCCTGTAACCCGGGGTTGCTGGGACGTCTCCAGCCAATATTCAGCGACCAGGGGCCGCTGCAAGAGGCCGATTCGGTCCTCGGTACTCGCTACTCTCGAGGGGTTTGTGTCAGAATGCGCCGTTTTAAACGGAATTCTCGTTGCTCATTGACGGCTACTTTGTGCCTGCACTGTGAAGAAGACCCTAGGAGTTTGCCGTGCTCGTCTCTTCCAGGTTGGCTACTCGTATGCTGAAAGCTACTTGTAAGAGGCACCGTCGATACCAGACGCAAAACTCATGTTGTTTGGCTTTAAAAGAAAAAGAAAAATGGAAAACTCTCCTCTAATCTCTTTCTTGGTGATGTAATTAAAATTGTTCATTAGGCGTACGGCCCGGAGCCCCGAAGATGAACGCCCGCATCATCGTCTTCTTCATGGCCGAGACATGATCCTGCTGAGGAAACTTCTGAGACAAGGATGCCTCGCTTGGAAGCCGTTTGCTTTGCAGCGGATGAATTGGAGGCCCCTCCCCGACTGTTTAGCTCCGTGGCGTACCTGTACTCTGTGCAAAAACCGCAAAGCTGTCTTGGTTGAGGTCTGTTTCACCACGCCACCCGCCTCGTGACCGTTCAAAGCCTGAACCAAGGTGGCACTGCCCTCCTCTTTCAAGATTGGAGAATGTGAAAAAATCGTTTCGTCACGGGGTCGCTTGTGTCTCCCTCTGCCCTAAAGAATTGACATATTCGTTATTTCATAAATACAACGCTGTACAATACGAATTGGTGATTTGCCGACGTGTTTCGGATCAAGAAAAATGGCTTAGCTGGAACGAACCATGTCTCTCGTCGGAGCGACACTGCCCAAACCAACGTCAAGCCTCCTCGCGCTGCAAGATTCCACCTGCGCTCAGCAGACTGCAGATGCCAGGATTGGCGGGAAGAAAACGATGAACAGCAAACCGCAGACAGGTGCATCGAGTACGAGCAGACAGCCCAGCGGGCGGTCGATGCTTGGCGTCTGGTGGGCGAAGCGCAGTGACCGCAGCATCTCGTGTCGTGTGCCGCTGCCAGCCCTCTGTTGCGTGTGTACTGGCTGCTTACGCAGAAACATCACGGGCAGAAAAATCTGCAGCTGAAATGTGCATTGCGGCGCGCTGCTCCAGAGGCCAAGGCTCGCTGAGCTGCATGCGTTGCACAGCGGCCGGGTGTAGTGGCTGCACACTCCTGCAGAGTTATATTGCCATCATAATCATACGAGCCGCTAAGATGCCTTCACGTACGGAAACTTCGCGCCGCAATATATTTTGCCAGTCCATGATGGTCTCGAATACCATAGCAAAGCAGCTTCTAGGACAGCGATTAGCAAAAGGATAAATTCAAAAGGTTGCACAGATATGCACCTATACGCATGCTTTACCTACGTGTCACCAGACTATACGGTTGCAGCCACGAAGTAGCTGTAAAACCGTATAGCTTACCTCAGCTGGTCTCCGATAAACTCAATGCTCTGAACGCCGCAGCGTCGTAGGTCCTCCAATGGGCAAGCATCGTCCATCCAACAGCGCAGGTAAATTGGTATGCTTAATAACCAGCATCATAAACTGGTATGTCGAGTTGAGAGTGATCACGTGTGGCTATAGCCGCCAGACGTTATGAAGTTCTCTTTCCTTATGTACACCAGCAAGGGACTCGGTGCCGGGCTCTGTCTGAGGGTGGGGAGGCAATATACATTCATCTGCAAGCTTCAGGTGGTGAAAGTATGTTGTCTATTTGAGGCGTTCCATGCGGTCATGGCCGGAATATGAAGGAAATCTATCCGAGTATGCTTGAACTCTGTCCAGAACCGCCCAGAGCTGTGGTGTTCAACAGCTGAGATACATCTAGAACGAGTGGTCGTTTGCGCGACAAAGACATCGGATGTCTGCATTCAGCTCGCCACGCTTACATTGCATTGCGGCGATGGTCTGTGTTAGCACCCGAACGCATGGGACGGATGAAAGGTCCCGGGGGATACCAATAAAGAATAAAAATATAATTTAAATCATAAATTTTAGATTATAAACAATAATACTTTAGTAGGCCTCTCTCAGCTGGTCATTCGAAGGGTCTACATCACGGAATTGAGAACAACAGATGGATGCGATAGCGTCGTATCTCACGGAAGCACTGCTCTGCCACCTACGGATATTTCGCTGCAAGTAGGGTGAACTAATCCATGACTCCTTACTTTGTAAACCAAATACCTATATAACGTATTGTAATGTTGTTCAAGTTCTCTTCAAATGCTCAAGTAGTGTTGAGGACTGAGAACGTCTTGTACCAATATCTAGCAATCTAGCCACAAGTCGTCCCTAGACCGCACTAGAATCGGAAATTGCTAGCTTACGCATCCACCATACAGCTTCAACGGCATGAAAGAACTTCAAGTGATGTGGCAGACCAAAAGCGGCACTGGCAAGGGGGTGCCAGAGCGACGCCGTGGACCTGACAGATTCGGCCGGGAAATGACGGGGGTGATGACCGACTACGCCGCTGCGGTTACCGAACGATTTTTTGCGGCTGAGATTCTGGGGCAAATGCTGCAATTGATGAGATGCCTCCCCATGATTCGACTCGGTCGGAGGAAAAATCTTGGTTCAAGTACCGGCGCATAGAATCAAAGAGTGCGTGAGCCGTCACAGTCCTTCTTTGATAGGCAGGGCTATGCGAGACGAGGCCCAACACGTGGGCTTACACCCAGCCTAAACCATGACCGATGAAACGGTCTCGTGAGAAAGGTGATGAAAAAGTATTCAATAATTGTTCTGAAAATAATGGATATTAGTTTTTATCAATGAAATATTTAATTGTTTACTCGGCATGGCTTGTCTAGCAGTGAAATGTGCCGCAATTAGAGACATTGACGTTGATGATACAATGCAGACCTAGGCGCACATCACAGACTGCACGTCTCACGTCTATTCGCTGCGTTGCTCTCTGATCTTTACACACTTCAAATTGAATCACACTGGAAGAACGAGTTGTTGGCCAGTCAGTCTGCAAGCTACTAGTACATCGTCAGAAAGGTATCGAAGCACACAATATCGCGTCACTCAGACCAAGACACGCCTTCATCATATGACGCCCCCATCTCGGAGCGGGCGTGCACGAATCCTATTATTCTCGTTTCAAACAAATACGGACAATTCAGAATAAAAAGTAAAGTAATAACAGAAACAATCTGCTTCTTTGCTCACCCAACGGTCTCGCCGACCTCGGACTAGTAAGCTGGCTGACAGACAACCCTTTTGGGGGCCAAGGCTTGAGCTGAAATGACAGCGTCGCAGTGAGAGCACCCGTAGAGGTGTCGTCGCCCCTCCCAATCACTGCGACACTCGGGCCCATCCATTTGTGCCTTGCGGCGCGCCCGCCACGTATCAGACGGATGGTCACTTGAGCACCGGAAGCACCATCCCGTGTGACGAGCGCAGCAAGCGTATGGCCCTCCTCTCGGATTTCCGTTGGCCACATCCCACACCATCCCCCCATCGCTCCCAGTGTCTGGCTTTCGTGATTCGCCCAAAATTGCAGGCGCCGAGTGATTATAATTAGTGACGGGGGCGTCGTCACGGCCATCTTTCCGCCGCTGCCAGTGGTTGAAATTGGTGTGTTTGGCGCTCAACCCCAAACCGTCGAGCGCAGATCAGGGCCCTGCCTGTCATCAACCTGTCTCACCGTTGCGAGGTGTCGTGACCTGCTCCTCCGCGCAGCGACCAATGGGTAGCAAAAAACAGCGGCGCGATTCTTTTGTCTGAGCCCATCACCGCAAACTTGTGCTCCCCTCCCCTGGGCGTCGCGCTTTGAGTGGCTGATAGCTGGAGGTATATTCAATCTCGGATTCACGTAAATGGGCGGCGCCCTCATCACAAGGACCGCCACCTGAAGGGCTGAACGCGACGTTGCACCTACCTCACACCACGAGGTGGCACTATGGCACCCTGGAGCAAGCACATTGGGGCCAGGAACAGTAGATATTTCCGACCTGCAGAAATCGCAAAGCCAGTAATGGCATCGTAAGCTGCCGGGGGTATATAGTTGGCGCTTCGTAGATTACTTGGGGATTGTCACGCGCTACCCGGCAGTCTTGTGGTCATCGAGAGTCGTGCTGGCGCTTATACACTGAGAATGTGTGGTGCAGTTATGCAGAACGCCAGGATTATTATTTAAAGAAAGGAGAAAAGAATAAACATGCTATTATTTTGTTTTTATTTTTAATGTTTCAAAATGCACAGTTTAGTTAATCAGAAGAGGTGTCCTGGGCGGGCATTGCTGATCTTGCATTTTCCTCGCGGTGACACGGTCAACAGAACATTGCTTGACGTGGAAACGCCATACAAACAACCGAGCTATCAGTGTCTCTTATGTCGTACGAAGCAAAAACCATTGTAAACATTGTGCCCGCAACCGAGCTTCCCTGGAATTTCGCGGCGAATACTTCGGAGGTCTGCTGGGCTAATAAAACGAACGGCGGGGACGAATAACAAAAAGCACCAGTTTTTTTTCCATCTCAAGACGATGAACAAGACATTCTCTGAATATTTCATTTATTATTTCTTTAATACGTATTTTAATTCTGTATATTTATTTTAATCGGATATCAACGTCCACAGCACACGGCGGAGCACGTCGATGCGGCAATAAGACCGCAAGTGCTTCTTTGCTACTCCACCACCCTGCTAGTTAGCCATCTGAAGGGGGGCTGGCTTGAGTGACCTTTGCCGTGCCTGGCAGCCGCTGGCCATGGCTGGTACCTGTCCAGCAAGAGGAGGACCTCGTAGAGTTTTTTTCTGGAGCGCGTCCGCGATGCTGCCTGACTCAAGGACTGGGCCTTTTACCATGACCTCCCATTTGCGATCCTCGGGCGATGGTTGCTGCTTTTGGGAAGTCGCCTTGATTCTAGAATCTGCAACTAGAAGCCTACGGGCTCCATCCAGTTGCACTGCCTTTCGAAAAATAGCAACGTGGGTGATGGGAATTTGAGCTAGTTGATTGTTAGTTGCCGGTAGCGTCGTCGATGGACGGGGTCATCCATGATTCATCAGGTTCTTGGTGGACACAAAAGCCATTGCTCTGCAAGAGATACGAACCATGCCAACAGTTGAGAGAGGGGAAGGGCCAAAAAAAAAAAAAAATCAACAATGCCCTCATGACCCTTTGCCTGGTAGAAATCTCCACCGCTCAGCTGCAGAGCCTCACGCAACGTTGCGGAAATGTAAATAGCAGACAAGGATGCGGAAAGACCTTGGCCGCGTCAATAAACATGAACTACATTGCGAATTGCAAACGACGAGGGCTTGGAATCATCCTCAGTATGTATCCAAATTGCCAACCGTTTTCACGAGGATCAGAAATAGAGCCATCACTATTTGCTACCGGCTTCTGGTGGCTTGTCGGCCCGGGAGTGTCGGGTCTCCACCGAAGCTTCTGCTTCGCCCGGGCTTGGTCTCCATAGTAGATTAGCAACGGGTTGCATGGAAAAGGGAAAAGGGAGAGGGCGAAAAAAAAAAAGTCAAAGATAGGCTCCTTTCTCGGTGACTCTGCAAATTTTCCAATTGCCCCCCAAAGACTGGGGGGAATATCCCATTCGGGCCCAATGGGCCTTGTCGGTGTCCGCTCGGCACACCCTGGCCGACGGGACCCTGCCCACCGTGAGAAATTACAATAAAAAAGTATTCTAGAAGGCTTGAAGAGCAGCATGCATCTCCACCATGGCATAGATTTGGAAAATAGCTGCTCAGCTGGTCTGCAGAAAACGGCAGACAAATCAGCTGCCCTAAAGCCAGAAAAACGCCAGCTTCTTCTTCTTCTTCTTCTTCTTCTGAGGGTGTTGTCATGCACGTTAAGAAAAATGCCTGCAGGCCAGCTGAAGGAAGAGATGCAGGCAAAGTAAAGTCCCTGCAGGAACGTGTTCCGGGAAAACATATTTTTGGGGTCCGAAAAATCCGCCAACGGTTCTAACTGGATGGGCAGAGCCTGTCCCGTCACGCGCAAGCTCGGCGTATGCGAGAGACAATTACCAAGAGTAGTACATGCAGCCACATCCCAGAAAAGGCTGCATTTCTTCATTTACGGAGTAGTTTTCCTGATTACATTGATTGCGTTCATTATTGACAAGGGAAAAGCTGTCACGTAGATGCCTGCATTTTTCTCTGGTCCGCTGGAGCGAGTGGGTTGCCGCGGAATGCAGCAAATGCGTGCAGGGTTCTTTTGCGTCCACATCCGGCCCAGGGGACTTTTTCCCTCTTCTTCATATGGAGAATATCCGCAACAGCAATAGATGACCCTGATTAGTTGCTGTTCCAGGACACAAGAATAGAAAGCAGCCACCGGTCATCTGCCTGCTCCGCCCACCGTTTTCGCGGTGTGGTGCTGGACATGTTACATTATGGGGTCCCTGATCGGCTGCTGTACACCAGTGCGATTGGCATAGAATCGTGGGTAAAAAAGTCGGGGTAAATGCAATGCAACTGGTGATCCCTTCCCGTATTGCCTATCCAGTCTGCTCAACGAGCCGGCTCAAAGTCTGCCGTCTTACGGACTTGGCTTACTCTCCCATCTTCAACTTTTTCTGATTCCGCCCTTGTCGCCCCTCGGTCGCGGCTAGAGGCGGACTGGCAGCAAAAGCCCTGGTTTCTCACGCTCTCCTGCCCAAACAGGAAACTGCCACAATGAACAATTTTGGATTTTACGTACAAGCTTGCCAAAAATGCGGCTGGAAGGGGGCTGTGTATGTGCAAGGGAAACTCGACTCAACTTGGTGCTAATAAGTTTGGTGACCCTCCGGAGCCCGGTATTGTTCCCTCGTTTTATTAATAACAGGCAGGCGGAAGAGAAACGCAGCCGGCCGTCTTGCATCAAACCAGTCGAAGGAACGAAGCGGAATAAAGTGGAACGTGGTTTGGAATATCAAGCGAACAAAGATGAGTAAAGAAGGCCGAATAAATAATAAAACAATAAACGTATTTTTATTTGAATTGTTTTGTTTATGTCCATTGCGACTTACAAGATGCGCTAAAGCCTCCCTCTCCATTGTTGCCCTCGTGTCTCAACCGCCAGCCCCTCTCGCTCCCCCACCAGCGCGCCCCATGCCGTACACAACGCGTCCTCTATCGCACCGCGTCTTGTACGGGCAAATGGCACCGGGCTCGTCATTTGTGAGATGGTCCATTCAAAATTCCCATTCCCATCAAGCCACCAAAAACGCCATCGTCGTTGATTAGAGTATACAGGCGTGGAACGCGTCTAGTATGCATCGGTTGGCCGATCCTACTTCGCATTGTCTTATTCACCCACCCATGATTCTCTTTTTCATGATGATAATGATTATTATTATATCCAATCGTATTATGCTTGCTTAATGTCCAAATCTTAATTAACAAGATCAAAGGCCATGCTAATGGCACGCCCTTGCTGCGGAAACCCCTCCATTCCATCTTGCCTCCCGTGGCCGAAGATGGACGGGCCGCGTTTGTGTGTGTGTGTGTAGTACGGAAAGCGACAATTTCCCCAGGTCTTTGTGTCGCGCGGGGTGATCGTGACCGGGATCTCTGAAATCGTGCAGCGCGGAAAGCCTGGACTGCGTTTTGCAATCTATAACGAGCTCCAACACTGCTCTTTCAATCACAGCGTGACACCAAAGTAAAGCAAACCTCGTATTGGCACAGCCTACAACAATGCGCGTTGGCAGATGAGCATCACAGGCCTTCACCGAGGCAGCCGTCAAACTCTACCATAATGGAGTTCGTTGATTGAGCCTTTCGAGTGTCGATCAAAAGGCTCCCGAAATCCGTCGCTTTGTGAGATCTGACATTTGCATGTATGAGCTTTCTCGCTCCTACGAAGCCTGACGTACACCCACCCCCCCTGCCTTGGCCATTCTCCCTCGATCTGCCAATGTAGGGGCCTGCAAATGCAAAAATATGGAAACAAATGGTTGAAATGGTGTGCAGTCTCTGCGGGCCGAACCTGCCATCTACCTCTCCCCCTCGCGGCTGGTACCTGAATGTCTTGGAATGGGCGGACGGACTTTCAGCAGCGCAGGCGTTTTGCCTCCCCCAGATTCTTGGTGGGTGCGGCCCGATGGCGAGTATGCGAACCAGTCGGTTGCGTTCGATCTAAGACAGGTTTGTCTTTTTGCTGGAATGCCAGGACAGCTGATGCATGCGGGGGAGAAGCGCCGCAGGTTCAAAGGAAGAGAGACTGACGTCTTCTTCTCTTTGTCGTATTTGATTTCGCTTTTGGTGCGCGCGCGCGCACGCATGTCAAGAGATGGGCTCATGGTTGGTGAATCGAAGAAAACGGCACCAAAACGCGGGCCGCTTGTTAGCACCACTTGGCCGGCGGCCCGACCGTTGAAGCCAGTGATGGAGGTGAGAAAGCTACAGAATCCCGAAAAGAAGAATGCTCGTTTGGTTTTCTCCTGCACATCTCAGAGCTTGCCAAACACTTGTTGGCCAAAATGCAGGCTGCACGACCCCCAAGGCCGTGATCCAATGACAAGTCGTTCGCTCCAGCGCTCGTCATCATGAAAAGCACTTTAACGGAACACAAACAACATGTGAGCGCCCATTACGTATTTGACACTGTTTCTCCTCGAAAGGGAAAGGCGCAGTTTCCTCGCGGCAACAAAGCAAAAAGCAAAGAATGGCTCGCCGCGCTTGGTTCGTCTTGCCACCCACATCCCCCTAGTTCCAGACAGGTGCCGGAGCCTCGGGTCACGTTCCGTCCAGCTGGGACAGAAGCGCAGCAAGGGTGTGTGTGTGTGTGTGTGCTTGTATCGAGGGCCATCTATCATTTGTGATAGAAGCTAGCCGTCGTTCCAGTGCGCTGGGACGACGGGTGGCCCTGTTGGCCTGTCATTCCCAGAGAAAGACGATCGTAAAAAAAATGAAAAATGAAAAAGAGCTACCCCATATTTTCTTCCCTCCCTGGGGTTTTCTTTTCCTCTTATCATGAGGCACGCCGTTTCTCCCTCGCTGCAGCTGCACCACTGTGTACGAATGATTTCTGACAGATGACGACGATTTGTGAAAAAGTCAAAAAGAACAAAGCTTGAGCAAAGAATGAGATGGCTAGATGTTTAATTCTTGAACTGTGATGAAAAGGGATTGCTGAGCCAGACAGCGTCTCGCAAAGCAGCCAAAAAAAACAAGGAAAAAAGCAACCAGTCATCTGACAGAACCCAGCCTCCGCCGTAGTAAATTGCAAGGCACATCCCGCTGTAATGAGGCCTGTAAACTCCCCCCTCCCCATCACTGCAGGGCTGGTGGCTGGCTGGACCAGAGCCCAACGGCGCTAAAATAGGGTGCGGCCGTAGGTAGTTGGGTAGGTAGGTACAGCGCTAGAATACAGTGAGGTGTTCCGCTTCTGGGGCGAGGCGACAACAAGTGGGGTCAGTCACTCGTCCATCCACACATCCCATCCCGACCTGTCGGGCCGTGCCCCTGGGTCGGTCGGCGCCGATGCGACCATGATTTCTCGTAGCGTCGTTTCTTGCTTTTTGATGCACATTGCACTCATGAAATACATCACAAAGTATTCATCATTTTTTTCTTTCTTTCTTCGCCAGCCAGCCAACCAGTCTCGGCGCTGCACGAGGCCCCTGCATGCATGCGCTGCGCTGCACATGCCCGGCGCGCCGTTCCTTGGTCCCAGCGATCCGGAGCAGTGGCAACAAGTCACATCACATTACAGCTCGCAGCTTGCAGAAGAGGTAAAAGGAGTCTGAGCCAGCATAACTCGGTACGGCCGTAACGTACATTCCGGACTCTTTTTTTTTTTTTTTGCCAAAAACCATCATCGTCATCGGTGCTCTTCGCATTCGATCCAATGATACGAGGCATACGGAGGACGGGCCGCCGATCTGAGATTTGAGATTCTCGTGCCTGAGACGGTGGGAGAGGATCTCGGTACAAAAGATCGAACCATGTCTTCCAAAGAAATACTGTAACATTGCTTATTTATTTTCAAGTTGAAAAAAAAGACATTATTTATCAATTATTATATTCTTTCTTTAGATTACTTGCGCATCTGCCGTGGCTGAAATGTCCATCGCATCATCTCCACACACTTCCTTTTGTCCCTTTTATTCCCAAGCGTTTGGGCAGTCGCAGGCATTATTAGAAAAAGAAAAAAGCAAAAAAGCAAACTGCAGCTGCACTGGCACGGCCCGCTGTCGACCAACCGCTTTCTCATCAGCCGCTCTCTGGCAAAGAAGGTTGCCCCTGTGGCTGACGGGCCAGGGGCGGCGCGGGCGGGCGCCGTGTCATCAATGATTCACGGGCAAAGTGTGGCTGGCCCCAGGTTTCTGGGATTTCTTGTTTTCTGCCGATTGCGAAAAGATGACTTGTTTCTTTCCCGTCTATTCCATTTTTCGTACACGATCCCCGCCATCCTTGACCCGTGTCTTGGATCGGTGGCACACAGCTGAGGGAAACTGTCTCCCTCCCTATTTTTTTTTTTTTTTTTGCTGGCTCTGACAATCTTACTGCGTGAGAGAGGGTAAAACGGTTTTGGAGACGTGAAATGTAGATTCGACGAGAGACACGGGCTGGGACGCGGGGGGCCGCCTGCGCGACAGCTCCAAACAGGTGTCTTGCAGCTCTTGACCCAAAAGAGACGATGGCATTTCGAATAGCCATACATCCGGTTTGCAGATATGCAGACCCAAGGACAGGCAGTTACTCCGTCGCCAAACCCAGCCTCGGAGAATTAGCAACGACCCGACTGCGGAATTATTCCCCATCGCATCACCCGCATCACAGATGGCGTCGACATGGTAATTTGCTCTACCCTGGTTGCTGCAAAAGAAGCTCCCAGCATCCAGACGTTACATCCCGCCACTCAGGGCTTGCGGGCGACGGATATTAACATCAACGCCACGCACGTCTTGAAGTAAGCCACCAATCCCGGAAGACCCCTGTCACTGCTTGCTTGACTGCACAAGTCAAATGGGCATTGAATTTGTCCCGAACGAAAAAGAAGCGACGGCCGCCACCGGGGAAAGCTTGTTCAAAACACCTTTGTTTCCTCGCCGCAAATGATCGGGCTTGCTGGGCGCGCTTGTGGCTTGCATTAGCCCTAGCGCCGGCAGCCCTTCCCCGGGGGCCGTCCCAGGAGAGCGGGTTCCTGGGGGCGGCTCGTCAGCCCTGGTGACCTGGATGAGTTTTTCGAGAGAGAGAGAGAGAGAGGGGATGAGCGGGGGTAGACCTCGGTCTACTGGGTACGTCGAAGGGGAAAAAGCAACGCAAAGGGGGAGAAAAGATGACAAGAAACACGGTAAACTAGCGCATTGCATCAAGTCGATGCAGGTAATGACTCGGCCGAGTTGTCTTTTCTACTGATCACTTTCAATCTTGCTACGAGACTCGCCAATTACCGTGGAGAGACCAGAGGGCTGCAGTCCGAGCAGGTTTTGAGGACGTGATGATGCCGTTTCGGGCAGGTCGAGCTTCCTTCTGATCATGCATATATGCACGTATGCCTTTCCCCCAGGACCCTGCTGAGCTGAGCTGCTGCTGTAATATGGGCCGATGCAAGAAAAGATACCAATCGTTCGGCACTGCAAATCATCCCAGTCTGTACAACACGCTTTTCCCCCTTATAACTTTTGTATCCATAGTGGGCTTGCATCTGGGGAAACGTTGCGGATGACATGCAGCTCGCTATTCTTGTGGGCGTACGGCATATCCTTACCGCCCCCAGCTGCAATTTCAACAAGCGAATGTCTCAAGGGGGCAACATTATGAAATGGCGGCAACGTGAATGACGGCCGTCGTGATCCACGGGTCTGAATTGGACAGAGATGGAGAGTGAGAGGCTGATGAAGAGGCGAGGGGCGGCACCGACGTCGACCCCTTTCTAATTCCAGGCAGCCATGCTTGAACAGGTCTGATTTTGACAAATGACCTTGCGTTCTGCAGATTATTCCAGTCAAAAGCAGTCAGCAACAAGTGACAGTGGTTGGACAGTGCGGCGTCCCCAGGTTTCGCCAAACGTGGTTGGGCCAATGGAGCAAGTCATGTGGGCGGGCGAGACGGGCGGTTGATGAGTTGGCATTTTCAGGCTCTGACACGCTGTGTCTGGCCAGATGACCTGCTGACCGTGGGGGGTGAAGTGAAGCCTTGCCAAAAAAGCACCGCCCATTCCAACTGGGCAATATAATTTATAATGGTAACCAAGTTTCCACGCAGCGTGCCAGCGCCCACAAGAGGTCCCTGCAGCAGGGTCCGGTCCCCTGTTTCTTGGGTTGCTTGGGGGTGCTCAGCCGCCTGTACTTTTGCCACTGCGTGAACCAGATGCCTGACACCACTGATGGACCGATGGACTGAGAAGCGGCTGCAGGAGGAGCGACAGGTGACTGTTCCGTGCTGAGCTCAGGCGGGTTCAGCGATGTCTTTCGGAGGCTTCGCTGGCAGACTTGAACCCAATGGTATGGATGGCACGGGAGCTCATGACCCTTTCTGATACGCAGGCATGATAAAAAAGTCCCTTTTTTCTTTGCCGCACTCTTGCTTACGGCACGGCGGACGCAAGGACATTCTTTTTCAGGAATAGAGTGCGGTTTCTCCGCTTGTGCGCTGCTTATTACGAGGCTACGCATGGCTGAAGCGCTGACCTCATGATCCAAATGTTTTCTTTACCGCCGAGCGGGCCAAATCTACCATCGTGGCACCATCGTGGTACACACTACCCATTCACGCTCTCAATTGAGCGAGCATGTAGGGGGAGGGCTTGGGTCAGGCGCTTGGCGGCTGGGCCAATCTGCTTGGCTGAGAGGAAAGGGGACCTGTGACCGTCCCTGCGCAAATTTTTTCCTTTGTTGGGCGACGGGCCCTGAAAGGATTCTGACCGACAAAGAAAAATGCACAACAAGCACAAGGCTTGAATTGAAAGTGAGCCCAGGGCGCAGGCTTTTCCCCAGACAGAGAGGTCAGCTGGGGGCCGATTCAGAGCCTCGTCCTTGAAAGGCCAAGCCCCAACGGCACGTAACATCAATTCGTTTATTAGAGCCGTGTGAGGGCTCCGCTCGCCAATTGGCGACTCCCGAATCAGGACCCTGCCGGGAGCAGCAGCGTGCAAGCGTCGTCGAAACGGACCAGGCCGTGCCTTTGCCATCAAAAACTGGGGTTTCCGTTCTGGAGCGCACCGAGTGTCTGAGCAACTCTGGCCTGGAACGGCATCTATTGCTTGGTAGAGTTTCTCGAGGCTGCGGGGAAGGATGATTAGGATTTCCCTTGGTACGGTTTGTTCAGAATTAATTTGGCTGTAAGATTGCGAGCGCATGTCAAGGCGCGTCTCTGTCGACGGGCGCGTCCGCACCGATCGCAACACCAACACCGTATTACGAGACACGTCGAGAGAAAACGGTAGGCTCGCGACCGTTTCGGGGTGCTGGCCGCCGCGTGACTGGAAAAACCTGCCTGTTGCGGGCGTGGCAGGCTGGCAGCGTCCGTTTTGCGGGCGGGGAAGGGCCAGGAGGGAGGCCTCGGCCACGGCAGCCCGAGCAGGTGGAAAACGGAATGCCCATCAGCAGCCAGTCGCCAGCTCAGCAAGCTCGGAAGACCCATGTGATGGCGACGGTAACAATGCCACGCAGGGCTGGCTGGCTGGCTGGCTGGCTGGCTGGCTGGCTAGCTGGGAGCCGAAAGAGAGAGAGGCAGAGGGAGAGAAAGTGAGAGAGGGACTGGTGGGGAGCCTGGCTTCCCGACTGCTGGGACGAGAAGGGCCGGAATTGGCGGGGGCCCAAAATGGCTTAGCTCCTTGCCTGACACTAATACGAAAGGGGCACGAGATTCTGCCCCAAAACAGGGATACTACCGAATGGCGCCTAGCGCAGTCTCCCATCAGCTTCATGACCGCGCCCGGCTGCTCCCCGGAACACCTAAATTCGCCCTCCCTTGTGCTCCCAGCACCCCAGCACCCCCCCAGAAATGCCCAAAAGTACCGCTGGAACAGCCTGGCAGGGGGTCTTGGAGCATATGGGGAGTGTTACGGGGGCCTCTGAGCGTACCCCCCTACACCACAGGCCTGGTCACACCCACTGGCGGCGGTCCCGTACTGGGGGTCTTGGGTACTGGCCATACCCCCGGTTCTTGCCCGTGCTGCTGGGTGCCCGTGGGCGGGCTTCTGAATAAGAGGGACGCATGGCCCCAATGCTCACCGGTCATCTTACTCTTACGGCATGCAAACTTAATAACTACATCGACTTCCCCAGACTCCAACTTGTCCCTCTCCTCCTCCACGACTCTCCACTCAGTAACTCTACGACTGCCAACGTCTGCTTCATTGCCATTCCGGCCTTGATCACTCTCACGCCTTCCACGCACACACCCTCTGCGAGTTCTGCATCCCCTACGCAGCTCAACACATCCTTGCCGCCACCTTCGCCATCAGACCGCCGCGCTCCAGCAAACCTCATCACCGACTCGGACGACTCTAGCAACGATTCGAATGCTCTTCGCTTCTGGTGCCGACTTGAACAGCATACTCTGATTCAACCCGCCAGCGACTTCCCGCTCGGCACTCTCTCCGCCACACCCGCCTTCTTCACCACACTGCTCAAAGCTTCTTGGGCCATCACAGCATCTCACGACAATGCCGTACAGATTAGATACGCACGTCTTAACAGTGGATGCCAACGTTATCCACAAGGTCGATACCGCCAACCCTGCCAACCTGTATAGCATGTGGACTGGTAAGCCCTCCTTCCCCTGTTTGCGCTCTCCGCGCCGTCTACCTTTGGATGACACGATGGGCTAACCAAACACCTAGTCTTCTCACGCTGTGCAGACTCACTCGAGCAAGGCCGCAGATTAGAAAACCTCAGCTGGAGACTCTGGCAGCGCGAGCAGCTCGTCGACAACGAGAAGCGACTGGACGCTTCCGCCATCTCCAACACTTCGCCTCTGGCCGCCCCTTCGCGGTCCCAAGATCTTCCACAGCTTTCCGGTAGCGTCGATTCACTCCTTGACGAGGACGCCACCGAATTTGTTTCCGAGTCTGCTCCTCTGGAGATTCGCCCTAGGATACATCGTCTTGACTCTACCAGCAGTCGCAGCAGACGCGACCGACACATCAGCTCCGACGACTTTGAAAAGATGGTCGTCTCCATCGTCAAGGACACTGCTCCTCTCTCCGCACCCACCGCCACCTCCCCTCTTGCCGCTCCCAAGAAGGAGACGGCTCCCATCGCCCCGGCCCCAACACCGGCTGAGCCCACCATCATGGCTACCCACTCTAAGCCTGCTACTGAGACGCGTGCGCTTGTGTCCGCTGAACTGCCTATTCGCGAGTCTTTCCCCCAACCCTCGCATATCGCGGCCGCCATTCCCGAGCCCGAGGCCGCTCCCGCCCATCAGCCCGTCGCGCAGAAGAAGGCACCAGCCAAGTTTGCTCTCGGCGGCTCATGTTCTTCTAGTGAGCAGGGCATGAGCGTCGAGATGTCGAAGTCTAGCCTGATGCCTCCCCCGAAGAAGGGCATGTTCCAGATTGGTGGCTCCTCCGGGTCTGCCTCCACCAAGAGCGATATCCAGCCCGCCAAGCCTATCATCTCAGAGAAGATGAAGCAGGTTATCGCATCCACCAGCCGCAACTCTCAGCTCGAGGCCGAGAGTGCTATCGACTCGGATACCGATGACGACTATATTGATGAGAGCGCCATTGATGATGATGACTCTTCTGATTGGGAAGATTCCGCGGAAGAGAGTGGCAAATCGAGCGTTGACGACAAGTTCTTCCAGCGTGTCGAGTCCAAGGCTAACCTGGTCTCCCGCCCCTCGCTCATTACTCTTATGGTCGCACAGAATGAACGCCAGAAGAACCTGAGCAACCAGGCATCCCACTCTGCCTCTGCCATCGAGCGCTCGCGCGCTGGGCCTCACGGCTCGGCCCTAGGCGCCTCTCCTAACGATTCCGACGAGGGTCCGCTGATGATGAAGGGCATGCGTCCCTCGAATCTGAAGCCGATCATTGAGGTGCCTCGGTCCAGCGCCCAGCCTATTGAAACCAGGCACGTGGACATCCAGGCAGCCTTTTCACCCCGAACTACGCGCCGCAACATGCTTGCTACGGAGCTTACCGAGTCTTTGCGCCGCCACCTTCTCTGGGAGCGCCAGCAAAAAACGTCGACTGCAAACGCTGTCCTCAAGCGCCGCCATACCTCCCACGATGTCGCCAACCTCAAGCAGTTCCCCGAGAAGCCTTGCTTGAAGAAGAGCGAGGACGCCAATGCCAGCAGCTGGAACCAATACTTCAACAAGGACGCTTTTGATGGCTACCACTCCAAGGGCTGGTAAATACATAACCGAACACAATTCGACAGGGGCGCCTTCGCAGTGCAACCCATTTACATATAATATCACGACAGTTACAGCAACTAGCGGCTAGCGTGATGGAGCGAGCACCGCAGCGCGACTCGATCACGCATTCAGCATGACACTGAACATACTACTCTTTATCACACATTTTTTGGCACTTTGCGCGGCGTTGCTTTTTTCAAGATACCAAGGAATTCTTGTTTTCTTCAGCCTTTACGGAGGCTTTGGGCATTCATGTTTGGCCTGTGTTTTCAACCGCCATTTACGTTACCATGGTGGATTTGTACTCTAGCGAGATGGGGGTTGCGGGGAAAAAAGCAAAATGAAGAACTACTGTATATTCAAGGGCAACCTTGAGACGCTGGTCCTGGGAGGAGGCATAATGGGAAAAAGACCAAAAAGCGCCTGGCAGAAAGAGAGGCGGAAAGGATGTGGATTGCGACTCCAAAAAGCGCAGAAAAGAAAAGCGACAA
The DNA here is from genome assembly GCF_028009165.1 of Akanthomyces muscarius. NCBI lineage: Eukaryota > Fungi > Ascomycota > Sordariomycetes > Hypocreales > Cordycipitaceae > Akanthomyces > Akanthomyces muscarius. The sequence continues at coordinate 958,208 of NC_079244.1, read as the reverse complement.
ATCATCGCATGGAAGACAAAAAGCTTCCGATATTTCCGGGACCGAGAAGGATAGCCTCAAGCGTACAAAAACCATAATAAAATTCGATACGACTAGATGATTCTACTCTGAATGCCTCTGCGACTGTTGACTAAAATGCATACCCGGATTGGCGGCGTCGGGCGGGCGGAGGCGCTTTTCCATTGGTGGCGGCGGCCGCACGAGCAAACGCGGCAAGTCAAGGAAGTGTGGCTCGTGCTTTGCGGGGTTGTCATTATATTTACGAGGAAGCGAGCAGAGGAGGCTTGGAATAGACTTTTCCTTTTAACTGGGGCGCCGACGCCGAGGCTACATGGCTGATGGGTGGGCGAATCCCCGTGCTCATATGTATTTTTTTTTTTTTTGCGAAAAGACCCGAGACTGGTGCCTGGCATGGCGAGAACAAATATGGTGTGGAAGCCATTTATTCACCAATCAAGGGCTGCATAAATTCCTGGCTCTCGCTGCCGTTGGATCGAAGCGGGCGCGGTACATATCTAGAGTTGGCAGTGGAAAGAGCCGCGACCGCCGGAGAATTTGTTTTTTTGATGGGTTTGAAACAATACTGCTGCTCGGTACATTCAAGTTGCCTCTTGCCAGGACGGAAACGGAAATGGGAAATGAAATTGAGCGTGGGTAGTTGAGGATTCGACATCCGTTTTCGCGAGCCCGTTGTTCTAGACTGTGGCGTCGACAAGGTTGCTTGGTCGCAGGGATACCATGACACACGCGTGCACAGAAACAAGATGCCTCTTTCTTGCTTGTCTGCAAAACGGATTCTATTTCAAGGGCGAAAAGCAGAGGAAGAATAAATCAGAAATGATGCTAAGCGAGACATGTGCATGCGCACATGCTGGGCTTACTGTGCTACTGTGATTGAGACGCGCCGAGGTGTAGAATACACATACGCGCAACGCAGCGTCATGTCCTCAGAGGTCATGCGCACCCTAACTGAAACTTGCGGGGGAGGGCACAACGGGCGACCTGGGGGAGTTGCAGGGGTCAGGCGAGGCGATCGGATGTTGGCTGGAGCGCATGGGGTCATCTGGTGTATAACATTGCGCTGTCTCGGCGCACATGTTGAGCAAACAGCCGAGAATAGAATGAATCGTATGCCGAAAAGACTAGCAACTTGATTGGCCAACTCTTGAATCGTTTGCCAAGCCGGAAAAGGCCGATGACAACGGCAGAAAGCAGTCGTGGATAGAGTGTAGGAATGCCGAGACCCGTTGCGCATCGCAATGTCCCCGGCTGTGCCCATTGAACATGTGCCGCCTAGCAGTCTTGATGAAGTCTACTACGCGAAAAGAGGGAATATCCCGGGATGCCAAAGGGTCCAAGGGTGTTCTGTGTGTGTGCTTTGTTGCTGTGTTGGCAGCGAGAGAGCTCCGTGCACGACCGGACCCCACAGAACTTGGCTGGACTATCGAGATTAAAGTATGAATAAAATATTAAAATGCTGGGGCGTTGAAGATGGGAAAATAAAAGAGATCGCGGGGTAATGGGGAACGAGCGGCATGTCGGGCATCGTGCGCCTATGATTTGGGGCTGCGCGTAGTTGTGCGTGGTGTAAGCGAGGATGGAGGCTGCTCATGTTTACGGTAAACGGCGTCAAGATGCTGAATAAAGACATGTGCTTTTAATACAGACCATTTATTCATTGGACACAATGTTGATTTTGCAGAAATCTTTGGGTCTTGGTAAAAAATGCGAGCAATAGGATACAGTTCAATGAACCGCTACTGACCGGGCGTTGCTTAATTAGGTGTTTTTTCTCGCCATGTCGTCTACACGGGTCCTTTGGGCTCGGATATTCCTGCATAACGTTGGAGGATCCGGCCACATCCCAACAATGCTGACAAAACCACACAATTGAAATCGATTTCTGCGAAATTCGTGGCTCGTTTGACTCATCGCGCAGCCTTGCGCGGCATTGGTGTCCCGCAAGGCTGGCGGGCTGGCGTATTGGACTGACTCACCATCTCGGGACCTGCCTCTTACAGCCAGCCTGAGCACCGCCGTCCACGCATCCTCACCACGACACGGGCTTCTCAGCCGCGATGGACGAGATTTGACTAAACCCTGGGGCTCCAAAGCGGCGATTGACTGCCACGAGATTCCAAGGTTTAAAGCCTGACCGTCGCCTCCGCAAAATGAACAAACCTCGTCGCTTTGCCACCACTCGCAACCACAACAAACCATGTCATCCCAATTCGGCCGCGAGGCCATCGAGATCAAGACGCCCCGGGTCCTCATCCGCACCGGCGTGGCCTCCGACGCCGCCGCCTACTCGCGGTACGCAACCTCGCCCGCCAACTTTCCCTACGGCGGGTGCGAGCCCTCCATGACGCCCGGCAAGGCCGCGGAGCGCATCGCCCTCTTTGCGCGGCGGACCGCCGACGGCAGGTTCGCCTGCGTGCTCTTCTTCTCGCGCGCGACCGGCGACCTCGTCGGCTACGGCGGCTACAACTGCTTCGAGGTCGTCGACGACGCCGCGCTGTTCCTCGCCGCCGGCACCGGCGGCGACCCCGACGGGAAGATGAAGGAGAGGAGCGCGGTGATGGCGGACGTGGGCATCATGCTGGACCGCCGCTTCTGGGGCCAGGGCTACGGGCTGGAGATTCTGATTGGGCTGGTCGAGGGGGCGAGGCGGGAGGTCGGGGCAGAGCTGTACCGCACGGAGACGGATCCGGAGAATAAAGAGTACAGGGCGCTGATGGAGCGCGCGCAGCTGGGCGGCTGCGTGAGCGGCGAGAGGGCGAGCTACGATGAGCAGAAGGAGGTGCTGCAGTGGAGATGGGACGCAAGGGCGTGGGAGGAGGCCAAGAGGAAGATTCAGGACAAGGGGCGATGGGTTGATATCGAGTAGATGTGGCATGGGCAGGCGTTTCGGGATACAATGTACATGGTTTGTGCTTTTACATATGCTCGTATACACCACCGGAGGACCATCTATAATGGCGCACAATATGGTTGATCATTTTAGATGATATATGACAAGAGTACACCGTCTAAACAGGAATTAAAGAACTTGCGCTCATGACACGGAACAAAAATGGCCTACTAGCTGATGAATTACATCATGGTATGCACGCAAGTCACAAGGACGCACCCAGTGTAAGCACTCGATGCTAGCAGACGAACGCCTTAGTCTCAGATCAACCGGGCCAGCAAGCCCGTGATTCAACTATCCCTAATGTTCATCCTCTTTCTAAAATTCTCAGAATTTATTCCAATCGGGAAGCCAGCCCAACACATATTTCTGTCTACACCACCCCTCCGTGCCCCTCCTACAGGCCTTGGGGCCGTTTTTCAGGGTCACGCTCTCCATCCGCAGCCAATCGATTTTGTTCGATTTCCTTGGTCCGGTGCTACACACTTCTTCCTAGCCTCTCCATTTTTGATTGGTGCTCGCTTGCCCGGTGCCTTCATCACGGAGCCTATTAGAGCAGAAATATGTCGAGAGGGGAAAAAAAAGAGGAAGCTGTCACGCGGTGGTCATTTTTTTGGTCGGCCCTGGGCATTCAAGACATGATGAGGGGCTGGCGAGAGCCGGGGATGCGGGCGGCCGTCCGCCGTTTAACAAAGAGCGAGCGAGAGAAAAGAACGGCGGGCTGCCTGGTCATGGCAAAATTGCTCACGAGACGCCATTTTGCTGAGTTGTCAAAAGAGGAGATGGAAGAGATGGGGGGCGAACTACCCCACAGCCTTGGACCAAACTTGGCGATTTGCTGCATGGAATAATAAGCACATATGTGATGGATGCTACGTTGACAGAAGATGTTGCTTCCAGAGGATCGCTTAGGTTTGGTGAGGGGTCTCGCTCTGATGGATTCCTGGGGAATATGCTCGGATCGGCTCATGACGAGAGCTGCAGGATGGATGACCTGCGGTGCTGGTGCGTCGGGCTGGCATTTCTCTTTGGTCTTGTTTCCTCATGCAGGGTTTGCGTGCAGCGCAGCGCATCTCGGGGGCATATGCGGTCTACTTTTTATTTGTTTATTTCTGTAATTCTTCTTTGTCTGCATGGCGCTTCCTGATCATTTCAGACAGCGGTTGCTGCCGGTAGTTGCTCAAAAGAAGACGCGATTCATTGAAACTTGGGAGCGGTGAATTGTCATGCAGATAACCTGATTCAAGGAACAAAGAGCGCGTTCCGAGACGGCTCTTTGACAGTGTTTTTGCGTCTTCACCGACTTTGCGGGTTCGACAGGATGCATACATAACACGAAGCCAGGCCCTTGTTGGGGGGAAAACTCCATTTTGCTGCATGTCATTACAGTGACGTACTAGTCAGCGAGAGACGTGAAAATAAACATGGAATTGTTTTGATAAAATAAAAATCCATTAAATAATTAAAACAATCAAATTTGTCGATTCTTTTTTAGTCATGGCCGACAATTGGAAACACATGCATGACCTATTTCGCTGGCATGACTTACGCACTCCCCGACAATAACGGCGATGATCAATCCCTGCCATGGACATTGCAAGGGGAAAAGACAACATCAGTTGACGCTCCTTTCCCAAGATGATGATGCACTCCAAATCGGGAAGCAGGGCACAGAATCGAGAATTGGAAAAGCTAGGCAGCATTCCTAGAGTTGGAACGTCAGCTGCGAGCCTCGCTCAATTGATGCAACCTCGAAAGTAAAACCGGGGACCGCAGAGGACGGAATAAAATAAAATCACGAGTTGATTTAATTAAATTTAAATCAGCAAAAAAAAAAAAAAAACAGTACTAGCACCACCGGTCCTTGACATTTTCCAAAAGTTCGATCGAGACTTCGGAACCCATGCTGGGCACGGCCGAATGGGTGTGAGCTAAACGTGGACTGTTTGCGGTTTGCGCGCCACATGGAAGACGTCATAGAGGCTGCTGACCCGTGGCCACCAAGAAGACGTTTGCCGCAAACCACGCCCCGGAAGCCCGAAAGAGCTCGATGTGATTTCCTGTTTAGTGCGTCTCTACATTCCACGTCGGCTATACTTTTTTTGTTTCCAAGTTTTATTCCAGTTTAATTCATTTAATTATTTTCTTTCTTTTTCTGTTGGTGGCTCTAGGTGTGGTCGTTTTCAGCGAAAACGCGGGGGAAGTGAGGAGCCCCGCCGGACCGACAAACGGTGCGCCGCAGAGAATTTACCGGAGCTAGCAGATGTACGGAGTAGAGGCGCGCAAATGAAAATCTTTTGCTGCTTCCTCAAAAAGCTGGTTGACATTCCGCGTGATGATCGAGGAGGGGTGCTTACAGTCGCAGGAACTATTGCATTTCGTGCCTGAGAGCCGAGACGAGGCTGGCTGACCACCTGGACACCCTGCGCCAGATAAGAACAGCACAGAGAGAGAGAGAGAGAGAGAGAGAGAGAGAGAGGCTTTGCTTTCAGGGATCGTCATTTTCCGCGGCGGAATATTCTCTTCCACTTGTAAACAAGGATGGAGGAGCGGCGGCGGAACGGAGAACCCCCCGGCGGCGCTCAACGTGGCGTGCGGCGGCTGACGCTGTCTTCATGTAGGTAGGTTGGTGGTGGTGGTTGCGCTCTGCCGTCTTGGATGGCCGAGAGCCTTGTCCACGAGCCACACTCGCACTTTTTGGGGGGCGGATGGGTGATGCCGGTAAATTTTGAACGGGCGAGAGAGCAAACAAACAAGTACATGAGAGCTGTACGGCAACAATAGCGTCGGGACAGGCACGAATCGGGGCGGTCAGCTTTGCAGCCTGTTCTTGTTTATTGCTGATGTTATTAACGGCCCCCAGCCGGGCTTCCGCGAGATTACCAGGCTCTGGCCGAAGTTATTAGGGGCCAAATACCGCGTTGGCTCTGGCGCCCTCGGTGATGCCTTTCTCGAATGATGTTGGGGGCCAGAACGAGGGTCTGCGTTTCGTTCATTTATTAGTGCTCTCCGTCATCAATAGCCGACCGAAGAAGCATTGGCTTTGCGGTTAGCTTTATTAGTCTCGTTGTTGGTAGCAAGCCATTTACATGGTTAGCGCAGCTGTGTGCCTGCCTGTGTATGTGTTGGGCGCTGCGCCATCTGATATTCTCAAACCTCTCTGGATTTAATTCTTTACCAGACCCCAGACTCATTACAAGTCATCATGACATGATTTTCTTCTTCTTCGTCATGCGAGCACCGGTTGCAGCTCCCGCGGCGGACGGTTCCTGCCGCATCCCCTGCCCATGTCCTCGCCTCCAGCCCGAGCGAGATCCTTGCTGGAACGAGAAGGGGGGGTGCGCGTGAGCCGTTGAAGTGATCAGCGTTTTGTGCCACAACACGACGGCGATTGAAAAACATGACCATCTTATTCGCTGCCCAATCGGGCTGTCCAGGTGCGGGTTGCAAATTCAGGAACCTTTGTAACGAAATGGCTGTGCCGAGTCACATTGCAGACAGGTGCTTGTCGACCATTTTAGGCAATGACGAGCCTTTTTTGGATCCTGAACCATGTTCATTTTTGCCTTGCCAAGTATATTTTTGTTACTATTATAATTATTGATTTCTTAAAGCGATTTTAATACTGACAGTCATGCAAAGGGCTCCCGTGACGTATGAACCCGCCGCGCCCGTTGAACATGAACATGAATCATGCAAGACCAAAAGAGAGGCCCTCGGGGCGAAATTGGTGGTGGCGCTGCAAAGGCCCGAAGCGGAAGGTCTGTAGAAGGCAAGGGGCGTCTGGCAATTACCCCAGGAAATTCCTTCTAGAAGGTGTTGCAGGACCACGTGGGTCGTGGCAAGAGAGGGTGTCCTGGTGCCGCGAACGCTGGCTGCCACCTGCGTTGGCCCTTGTCGCTGTGGCGTGCAGGTACATGGCGCCAAGTGAAGCACAGTGACGAAATAGTTCATGCTCGGCAAAATCTCTGGGAATTTAAACGAGTATTACCTTGGATGATGGCTTCTCAGGAAATACGTCACATCTGCAACTTTTTTCGGCCCAGATGGAAAGGCACCTGACAGAAGCAGGACGGGTTTCATTGGATTACCCCAGACAACCAAACCGCGCTCTCATTTCTACCAGTCCAGGCGGCGACTCGCGGGGCGGGCCCTGGGGCATAGTTGGCGTCGCATGGCGCTGACTCTGAGCAAGAAGGACCCGGCTATCGCCTCGGTCATTCTACCGGCGAGTTTGCGCCGCCGACACGCCTCCTAGCTGCAGCGGTCGGTGGCTGGGGACAGGGCAGGGGGAAATGGAGTCCGCCCTGGCAGGCGGCGCGGCAAAAATTACAGTTGGTCTTTCTTCTTTCACGTGTGATGGGCTGCATGCAAGTTCGGCCTGGGGGGGGGGGGGGGGGGGGGAGAGGTGTGCGGATAACTCATTTGGCGCGCCGCACGTACCAGTAAGCCGGGGTTTGTTAGGCAAGAAACTAGCAACAGAGGTAAAGCAACTCAAGAAGGACTCTGCTCAGTTGGCCGATGGAAACCAACTTGGGGATTGGAAAGAGAGGTACATGTGTTTTATCTACTGACGGTCTGTGTTGCAGATGTGTCAAAGCCTGGCCGCTCATGCCAGCCCGCGATCGACACAGGCTACACCCGTCGGTGCATGCGCAGGCCGAAGTGTTAGTCGCGGCCGTCTGGGGTGCTCTCTCTCGTGGCAATGCAAGTGTCAGATCAGCGACAAACCAATGTACCCCGGAAACCTGCCACGAGGGCCAGTGAACCACGCGTCGAATGCTACGTGGTGAAGGGAGGCTTGGACCGGTTTCAGGCACCTTTTGCAAGTCCTTCTTCACCAAACTACTGGTATGCGCTGTCCTGTCAGAGATGAGCAATATGTAATAGCAGGATATGAGTGCTGTTTCCTTTTCCGTCTCGTAACAAGGACCCCGATGGCGTGTATTCGATTGTGGGGTCCATGGTTACATGCCCGCGCCATTGACACAAGGGGACTGGGCTACGGCCGGGGTGGTTGAAATACTTACAATGTAATATTTAAAATAAAATAAAAAGAATCCAGCAAAGTTCTAGTAAAATCAGAAATTAATTCATTCCCTGTGGCCCGCGGGTGAGCTAGTGCGCTGCGGCGTTGGTCAGTTGCCAGCAAGGGCTTAGAAGCACAGGCAGGGGGTTTCTATTTGGTAACGACACAGGGCAAGCTGCCAGACCTGCCAGGACGGGCAAGGTCGGAGAAGAACGGGACGGCGGAACAGCTTCAAATGACCCGCGGTTGACTGGGGGGGGAGGAGGTTGGTTGGCTTTGCGCTGGCTGTCACGTTGTCTCCTCCCCGCCTTCCAGTGAGCACTTGTTGTTGGCAAATGGGGGTTCAACAAGTAAAGCACTGGTAAATACAGATTAGTGCTGAATGAGCCCTGGAGCCGTACCAGTGGGCGTTGATCTGGTGCCGTGGTCGAGCCAAAAGGCGAACGAACCGAAAAAGAATAAAAAAAAGAATAAAAAAACGGAATAGAATAGAAAATAAAAGGAAAAAAGCGGGGTGCCATTTATCTTATTTTATTCTTTTCAATGCTACCATCAGCCATGGTGCCATTGGCTCACTTCCACCCCGCTAAACCCATTGGGGCCGAAAGGCCTGGTGACCGCGACCAGTTTTTTTTCTTCATTCTTTCAGTTCTCAGGGCTTCTAGCCTTTTTCTGGCCCCGATAAAAGGCCTCGGTGTGGCATTGCCGAGCAAAAGGCGAATTTCTCTGGTCGCCGTGACTCTGGTTTCAGTGCGGCATTTGAACGGTATATGCCCTCTCCTTTGCCTCCCTCTGGAGACTTTGTAACCCCCCAACCCCCAATTCGATTGGCGGCGACTTCATGTGAAAAGGCTGCACAATGAGTCGTGTTGGCAGTGGCAGTGGCAATTGAGTCGCAGAGAAGACGTACAATTTCAATACAAAGGACCGAATGGGCCCCAACGCTGCGCGCCTCACTCATGCAAATCGTGTGCAGGATGGCAAGGATACATGGGTGGGTATCACGCACACGCACACACGGCAAAATTACACAAGGAAAGCTGGTGGCATCGCGCGAGTCGTCACTATCGAGTCGTTTGCTCCTTGGCACAATCGAGTCTCGACTGCGACACACAATGACAACCCATTGTGACTGCACTTTGCTTTGTTGACAACTACAGTAAGCGGACACGACGCGACATCCCACGGCATCGTGATCCTGCCCCCAAGATGCCAATTTGCTCCTCTTGTTAGCGTGTGACTACCAGGAGTGGATTGCCGTGCTGCGGCGCCCGCGCGCACGCGCAAGGCAAGAAAAGCCAAGCTTTCTGCCTCATGCAGGGCCTTTGCGCCCCGGCACATGAGGGACCAGCCAGTAATACGTTGCCAAAACGAAAACCTCGACGTGCCATCCACGGCCGCGTCTGCGCTGGCAGCCTTGGGTCCCCCCTCGTCTTTCTCTCTGGTGTAACTGGCTCTCTTTGGGATGTCTACGTTGTTCTGGCCCAATCCATATGTAGTACAAGAAGCAGCCCCAGCACGAAAAATATCAAGTGTAATAACAGAAAAGGCGCGAATAAATCGTCAAGAAATACGCCTGAAAGTACTGTTGTGCTCCATGGGCTGTGGGTTTCGGACATCTTCTATTGGTCGCCTCGCACTTTGTCGGCCCTCGGCGACTCACACTGGAACCTGACAGACTCTTTGGCAGGTATTTTTGTTTTCTGCCTCTCATGTGACGAGAACTAGAGTGCGGGGAAAACGACACACACACACACACACTGCTCGTGAACCCCCAACACAGCGCGCGGGGAAAGAAAAACTTAAATGGGGAAGCGGAAGTATACGGGAGACACCAGAACAAACATACTTCTCGACGTCGAATCATGGCTGAGAGTACAATGTCATGAAAAAGCCGCAAAAGTATTCGTATAATTCGTAAAGGACAACTATCGTCTTGAAATCCTTCCGAGAAAAAGAGCGCCCGCAGGTAAACTCGCAAGGGTCCTCTTCATTTTTAGTCACAAGTTGTCACATTCTCCACGGCGCGGCTCGGCGGAGGTTCTCCAGTTTGCCACGGCGGCCATGACATGCCAAAAGGACCCTGGATCGGGAAGGTCGCTCGAGAAGGAAAGACGTAAAACAATTGGCCTACTGGTAGTGTCCAGCCCGCAACGTACCAGTAGTTTCTCTTCCCCACGATGAGCCCAGACTGTTGCCACTCGGGGCCAGACATGTCTTTGCCAAGTCATCGAAACGTAACGGGAAAACAGAATAGATGTTTAGACTAAATACTGATTCATCGGGTCCAGATGGAGCATTACTAGTCATATTCGAGACCCTTTATCCGTTTTCGTGTAACCGCCCGCCCGAATGATTTGATTGGCCCCCCATCTGCAAAGGGACTGACGTTTGTTACGGTCCCGGCTCCAGCGTCTGGTACAGATATGAGAATGCACGCGTTATTGAACGACATGCTGTCCATTCTGGAAACTTGGAAATTAGAGGACATGGAATAGTTCCTGTGTTGAAGTTTTCCGGATCGTGCTAATCAGGCGCACCAATGAAACATAAACGGCGTCGAGACTCGCCTCGGCCATTGGCTTTCTCGCTGCGCAACTACAAAGAAAGCCAATGCGTTCTAGACACTTGACACAATTCCATGATGGAGTACAAATATTTTGCTTCTCATGAGTCCTCAGGAATTGTCAAGCCAAGCTTAAGAGGAAGAAAGAAAGAAAACCTTGACCATGTCCCCCAATCGCAGTGCCCCTCCAGTATGAGCGACGATTACGAGTGCATACGCGCCAAACAACGACGCTGCCCGTTCTCGACTTGAACCATTACCCAAGTACACCGCATACCGCCTGCATAGTCAAGATTAATACTCGAAAGATAGTACAGCCTACATTGAACAGCGTGGGCTCGGCGGTCGCATCGTAGTACTTCAGGAGCCCTTCCACGACGACTGACCCCAGCCCCGCGTATATCAATGCAGCGTAGATGCCTTGCGCGAGAACACTAGTTAACACACATGAAACATTTTACAGCGACTATGAAGAGGACGGAAGCGGGAAAGAAGGACTCACTGCTTATATCTCGCGCGGGAGAGCTGCGTCTGCGTGCCACGTCGGCACGCACGCGCTGATGCAAGAGCGCACCGCGCCTCTCCCCGAAAACCGTCTGAAACCAGGCCACCTCTGCCTCCTCCGTATCCTTCATCGAGCTAAACGGCCACTGTTCCACAAAGCCTGCCGCGTCTGACTTGGACGCGCCGCCGCTCCGCGCGAGCACCGCGGCGAGGTAGCTGCGCACCACCTCGGGCCGTGCCTCGGCGGCGTGCGGCAGCGTCGTGGCTCTGCGCAGCCATCTGTCCTTTTCCAGGTAGTAAAAGACGAGCACGTTGCAGAAAGCCCCGTATGCGAGGATGGACGCGACCCAATGATGAGCCGCCCACACGGGCCAGCTCATGTCCGCGGGCTTGGCCAGCTGCGCAGCCATTTCGTGGGTGTAGTCTAACGCTGTGCGCAGATTGGCCGGTTCCACAACCATTACACGGCTTTGAAGAAGTTGTGGGTTTTTAACCGATCGGGTGGGCTTGTTATTTTCCATTTCTCGAGTTTAGAATTCAGGGGCAACAGCCGCGCCATCGGAAATTGTGCCTCGCTGATGGACCAACAAGGCTGAATAATCACGCCTTGATCCAACCAACGTCATTTGCAGGCCGTCTGAGCACCAAGCTATCACACAATACAGTCTAATAACGTGGAACATGTCTTCAATGGTCCGTATCTTTTTGTAGGTGGACCTTTACGGAGCACAATCGCTCATATCTACAATCTCAAAGATCTGGTCCTTTTCCAATCGTACTTGGTGATATTCAAATGATGAACCCGACGCAGCTATCGCTATAATATACAAAACACCGTTTCAAGCATATTCCTGTAGGCACGGCCTATGCAGCAGCGCCCTCGCTCTCGCTCTCGTCCAGCCTGGCCGACGCAAACTTGCGCGTTGCCGTGCCTCTCGCAAAGAGAAGATCGAGCTCCTCGTACGTGCGGCCCCTGGACTCTGGAAGCCGGAAAAAGGCCCACACAAGCACCGCAAACGCCATCGACCCCCAGACGAAGCCCGTGTACCCCTTGAGGTTGAGCTCGCTTGGGTTCATAAAGTACGGCTGCAGCACCTGCGAGATGATGGACACGATGTAGTACGAGTTGCGCGCCAGGCAAATCGTCTTTTGCCGCAGGCGCGTGGAGCCAATCTCGGCGGGAATGGCAAAGCCCAGCTGCCCGACGGAGAGCTGGAAGATGAAGGTCCAGACGAGCGTGAGCACGGCCTGCGCGTAGCCGACGGCCTGCTGGGCGTTCCACACGTTGAGGATGCCGATGATGAAGAGCGTCGTGGACATGGCGGCCATGCCAAAGAGGTAGATGGTGCGGCGGCCGAAAAAGGGCATGAGGGCAAACCAGCTGACGAGGGTTCCGACAAGGGCCATGGCCGTGCCGCCCGTGTTGAGGTAGTAGGTCTGCGAGGTATCAAGGCCGACCTGCTGGAAAAAATACTGCAGCCTTGTTAGTGCTTCGGTCATTGTTGTGCAGTCGAGAGCCACTTACTGTCGAATTGTACGCAAAGGAGGACCCAGAAAGGACCTGGCCACCAAACACCACGCAAGCAATCTCTGTCCGCCGAAGCTCTGTTCCTCGGAAGCAGTCGAGGTAGCTCGTGCCCGCACTGAGCTGCACCTCCGTCTCGTTCGTGTGTATAATCTCCGCCAGGGTCGTGTCCGGGTTCAGCCTCTCCGAGACGGTGGCCTGCCTCTGCAGCCTGACCAGCGACTCCCGCGCCCGCTCGTGCTTGCCCACGCGCACGAGATGCCACGGCGACTCGGGCGCCCAGCACAGCACCGGCACGAGGAACACGGGCCACATCCACTGCAGCGCAAAGGGGATGCGGTAGCTCCACTCGTCGGGCCGGGCGACGAGCCCCGCGAGCACGCCCGCGGCGATGAGCTGGCCGACGATGAAGCACATGTTGGTCCAGCTGGTGAAGAAGACGCGCAGCCGCATGGGCAGCACCTCGGACGCGTAGGCGGGCGCGCAGGCGACGAAGACGCCCCACGGCAGGCCGCACAGGAACTGGCCCACGAGCAGCACGGCGATGGACTGCGCGAAAAAGGTGACAAAGATGAAGCACGAGAGCACGAGCAGCGCGCCGATGATGATGTATTTCTGGCCGAAGCGCGTGACAAGGTAGCCGGCGGCGACGACGCCGATGAAGCACCCGACCTGGCTGGCGTTGCCGAGGCCGGCCTGCCAGGAGGCGGAGAGCTGGTGCCGGCCCTTTTCGTCGACAAACTGGCCGTACTTTTTGGCGAACTCGGGGTAGGCGTAAAAGTTGCCGATGAGGATGGTGTCGTAGCCTGTGCCGGGGGGTTAGAAACGGGAGTTATTGCCAAGCAGGAACAATGATTGGAATAGTACCTTCCATGATGACACACATGGACACCATCAGGCACCAGAATATGGCCATGGGGAATGCCTTGACGGCATCCCAGAGCGACAGCTCATGGGCCACTTCGGTCGCTGCTTTGGCTGCGGCCTCGACCTTGGCCGAGACGATGGGGTCATCGACATGCTCCGCCTGGATGGCAGCGTCGTATTTCTTTTCTGCGCTCATCTTTGCCTTTGCGCAGCCAGATATGTAGATTGTTTGAACACAGTCGATCAGATAGACTTATCCAGATACAAATCCACCAAAGAAACCAACGGGGCGGAACCCATGCCTCTTTATACAAGCACGCCCGACAGAGTAATTGACGCACCCGTGGCCCAGTATTTACCCCGGACGAGGTCTGGCACTTGCAGGGTGGTTTGGCATACGGGGGTCGAGAACTTGTTGTGTGCTGCGCGTACGACGGCTGAATGGCCTCCAACCCTTGCGTGTGTAGGGAAGCGCGCCAAGGTGACGAGCAGTGTCTCGGTCCGACAACAGGCCAATGAGTCGCGAAATTTCAATAGCCGGGGGAGGACTAGATGAGGCGCCCTGCATCACCTGGCGGCGGCCGTGCTAATAAGGCCAGTGTGGCGTCGGGGCGATTGACCGTGATGCGGGGTCCGGGGAAATAGAAACAGCAAGATGGGGAAATACTACTTTACTTGCGCGGAGGAAACGACCCGTCTAGAACATGGGAGGCTTAACGCAGCATTGCTTAGCTAGCTTGGCTGGGGAAAAGGAAATGTCAAGGCTGAAGATTGATACCACGTGTGTTGATAATGGTGCTCGGCTGTAAGTCGCAATCCCGGAACAAGCCTTGATGATCTCTGGGTAGCAGGCGTTCTTGAAGCCACTGCGCGATAGTGCAGCCACATTGTTGGCCAGATGGTTTCCTGTGTAGCGTCTCCCTTCTGCAGAGTTGCCGGATCGCCAGCTGCTCCTTTGTTTGCAAAGCTGGGTGTACTTGATGTCAAGAGAAGAGCAGAAGGCATGGCCGTAGCCACAATTCACCTGCCTGGCCGAAACGTCGTACTGGTGCACCTCAACTGATAGCGACATGGCAGCGTATACTGAGACATTCCACTAGTCTTATCAAATATTCGCAAAAGAACTGGTGACTTGTGCAAGGGCTGAAAATTACTGCGTGCCATGGCTTGGCCCATGATCTTCAAGGCCGGCCTCGCTACGAGGCGCCACAACGGCAACACCACAACCTGGCCACATCTTTCAGCCAAGGACCGCCGACCGAACTCGGCATTTTCCAACCATTCCCAACACTGAGTTTTCATTACGCTACATTTACGATACATTCTCAACAAAAGCCCCGACAAGTCTTCAATTTTAGGCAGGGATTATCGGTCGAGGGCTTGCGTAGCGGCGCCGGCGCCGGCGGACGGTGCGGGGAACGCCTCCTTCACCCGGGGATATATTCGGACAATAGCCCAGCTTGGCACGCTGCGTCTCAACTACCGACTCCAATTCCACAAGAGCTCTCCGGACCGACAAGAGGTTACAGATCATGTTCAATGGCATATAAGTCCCTAGACGCAGGGTAAGTCGGCATGTCACAAGCTGCGCAAAAGCGACCCCGTGGCTGACATTGGAGTGGCGTTTCAAGTACATACCAAAGCATGCAGATTCACATTGAGGCGAGCCAAGCAAGCGCAGCAATGGAGCTTGATCGTATGTTGTCCCTACTTTTTCCCACATTCTGCTTCTTCGCAGTGATGGCTGATTTGTCTGCTTTTTTTCTTACAGCGGTCGTGGTGGATGGCACGTCCTTTGCCCTCAACGGCCGCAACCTCTCCTACCGGTTCCACGTCGATGACGCCAGCGGCGACCTCGTCTCCTCGCACTTTGGCGCCTCACTGCCCTCCACGCTCCCCGACGCGGCCGTCGGGCGCCAGGGCGGATGGTCCAACATGGGCGACGTGCGGCGCGAGTTTCCCGACCTCGGCCGCGGCGACTTTCGCGCGCCGGCGTTTCGCGTCCGCACCGCCGCGGGCGGCACCGTCACGGCCCTCAAGTACCAGTCGCACGAGGTCCGTCCTGGGAAGGCGGCGCTGGAGGGCCTGCCGTCGACAGTGGCCGCGGGAGGCGAGGCGTCGACGCTGGTGATTCACTTGTTAGACAAGCACAGCCAGATTGCGGCGGAGCTAATGTATACCGTGTTTCCGGAGCACGATGCCATTGCGAGGAGTGTCAAGATTACGAATAAAGGAAAGGGAGACATCACGGTGGAAAAGTTGGCGAGCATCAGCGTGGATCTGCCGCATGCAGAGTATGACATGATTGGCCTCCGTGGCGAATGGACGCGAGAATGCAGCAGGACTCGTCGTGCAATCGACTACGGCTCACAAGGGTAAGTACCCGTTGCTAGCTCACTTTTGGCGATATCTGTCGTACTAAACTGCGTATGCATCAGCTTTGGAAGCATGGTCGGATACTCCTCCCACTTCCACAACCCCTTTGTCGCACTCGCACCACCAACTACGACCGAATCCGACGGGGAAGCCTGGGGCTTCTCCCTCGTCTACTCTGGCTCCTTCCGCGCCGAAGTCGAAAAGAGCCCGCACGGCGCGGTGCGCACCCAGATCGGGCTCCACGACGCGCAGCTCTCATGGCCGCTCGGCCCCGGCGAGGCACTCGTGTCGCCCGAGTGCGTGGCCGTGTACTCCAACGCCGGCGTCGGGGGCATGTCGCGGCGTCTGCACCGGCTGTACCGGCGGCACCTCATCCGCAGCTCGTTTGTGGACCAGCCGCGGCCGGTGCTGCTCAATAGTTGGGAGGGCGTCTACTTTGACTTTGACGGGGACACCATCGTGGAGATGGCGTCCGCCACCGCCGACCTCGGCGTCAAGCTCTTTGTCATGGACGATGGTTGGTTCGGTGCCAAGTACCCGCGCACGAGCGACCACGCGGGCCTGGGCGACTGGACGCCCAATCCTGCGCGCTTCCCCGACGGGCTCAAGAATGTCGTCGATAGAACCACGGCGCTTACCGTCGCAGGGTCGGACGAGAAGCTCAAGTTCGGCATCTGGGTCGAGCCCGAAATGGTCAATCCCAAGTCGGAGCTTTTCGACAAGCATCCCGACTGGGCACTCCAGGCCGACGGCTATCCGCTCACAGAAGCCCGCAACCAGCTCGTGCTAAACCTCGCCCTGCCCGCGGTGCAAGATTTTATCATTGATAGCATGACAACTCTGCTGCGCAGTGCGCCCATCGCCTACGTCAAGTGGGACAACAACCGCGGCATCCACGAGACGCCCGCCCCCACGGTTTTCCACGCCTACATGCTTGGTCTGTACCGCGTGCTCGGCGAGCTCACCACACGCTTCCACGACATCCTCTGGGAGGGCTGCGCCTCGGGCGGCGGCCGGTTCGATGCGGGCATGCTGCCGTACTTTCCGCAGTCCTGGACATCCGACAACACAGACCCGGTCGACCGCATCGCCATTCAATTTGGTACGACCGTCGCATACCCCGCGTCGACCATGGGCGCCCACGTCGCCAAGGTACCCAACGAGACGACGAAACGCGTAACATCGCTGGCGTTCCGCGCGCACGTCGCCATGATGGGTGGCTCGTTCGGCTTCGAGCTGGATCCGCGCGGCGGGGACATTCCCGACGCGGATCGGGCGCAGATCCCCGCGCTCATCAAGCTGGCGGAGAAGATCAACCCCATTGTCGTGAATGGCGATTTGTGGAAGTTGAGCCTACCAGGCGAGTCGAATCACCCCGCGGCGCTCTTCTTGGCGGAAGACGGATCGCGGGGCGTCTTGTTTGCGTTTCAGATGTTGGGACAGACGGTGCACAGCCAACCGACGCTACGTCTGCAGGGACTGAATGCGAATGCGCACTACCGTCTGGACGGGGAAAAGGAGTACTCGGGTGCAACGTTGATGAATGGTGGGCTGCAGTTCCGCTTTGCTGGTGATTACGACAGCAGGGCCATGCTCATCGAGCGGGTGTAAAATTGGGCGTGGCCGATTGAACAAAGTGGGACTTGACAGCCTCGACCATTTGTGATATCGATGAGAAATAGAGTCTTTCAAAAATCTTGTTCCAATCTGGGTTTGTTCCGGCAAGTGCGCACAGATACAAATCGTCAAGCGTTGACGGGAAAGTCATGGTATAGGGTAGCGGATTGTGATGCTAGCCCAAACCAGCGCGCATAGCTATCATCGACCAAACAACGCAAAAATGGTAACGATAAACATGCCAGGCTATCTGAGAGCTTGGGTATGTAACTAAAATGTCGTGAAACTCGTCTCGTAAAGGTGGTTGGCTCTGCAGTCCAGCTCAAGCGCTATGACGACGGCACGGTTGCTTTCCCACTTGAGATACCACACCAACAGCAGCAGCGGCCTCGCTTAGAAGCAACGCCATATTATGATCCCTGCTTCTATTTATCAGATAGAGTACTCATCCTTGACTTACCAATACGAGGGGTACGGTAAAGTACCGGGAGGAGTATACGTATACGTGTGAGCTATATGGCGATTCAGATACTCCGTAAATATTTCCCAATACAAATCCGTGGAACCTGGCGTCGAGTTCAAGGGACAGACATAGCAGTTGAATTCAAGAGTAACTTTGTAAATAGCAGGGAGCAAGCTGGGCGTCTCGGCCGAAAGGTTACACCTGCAATATCCACACTGCAGGGCCGTTACCAGCTTGCATGCTTGAGCAGATTGGCATCTGACTGGGGCACAATGGCTAAGACGGGCCACTCCGTGAGCGAGGCGGATAAGCCTTGGGAGCCTATCTGGTGGAGCGGGCCTGAGAACAGCATGCCGGTCTCCGAAGCAGTGCTCGTATAATTGCGAGCGCGCATTTGATCTTGGACGGCTGACCGGCGGTGGTTCGACTCGGCATAGGGACAGGAAGCCCCTATCTCGAAAACGCCGTCGGCCAGACCGGGGACACTGTGCATGTAGCGCCGAGGAAAAAGCTGGAATGTGATGTAGAGATGGACCCTCGTGAGCCTCGGCGACGCACAAGGTGGATAAGGAAAATTTGACCTCGCCGGAAGAATATCCAAAACGATCTGACAACATGAACTAGTGTTCTATTTTTCGTCACTGAATCCCTGTCGAGGCTAGAACGGCGTGGCCGGCCCTGGCGTCGCGATCCACCTCGTCGGCTGCAGGAGATGGATTTGGACCCTCATTGCGACGAGGGTGGACAGGAGAGATCTCGAAAAGCCCGCAATGGGTTCATATACGATGGAGACTGTAGCTCATGAAACCGCGGGTTCGGACGGCTATATGCACAAGCCCTGTACTGCAGAGAGCACATATGTATTGTTATTGCGTGTGTGGGCTGGTTGGTGCGGATCGAAGCAGCCGATAGACGATAACCGGCGGCATGTGAAAGACACGAGCAGAGAGCCAACACCAGAAGAACCTCGCAAGCCACAGCGGAATGAGAGCACCAATGCCAGCACTGACAAACGAAGATTTTGGCTTGCTAGTTTTGTGCAGAAACTTTTGGCTGCAGGGCCCCTGGAGAGCAGGGTAAGGGGAGATTCGTGCTGGATGGTCATATGACTGGCCGTTGCTTCCAGCTTGGTCTGATCTCGGACAACGGTGCGGAGGCTGCCAGGACGAATGAGAGACCTGTGTTTAAATCTGGGGAATGACTTTGTGCCAACAGCCATTGGCCAGAGGGTACAAGCCTTCAGGGTGGTGGTGTCTGGTGGATTCGATCATCCCATGAGCCAAAGCGCATCAACAGGAATTGTCTTGAAGACCAGCCACGCTATCCGTAATAGTGAACGAACTGCAGCTTGGTAATTTTGTGGCCGTGGTATTGGATGCAGTGAACCATGCGGGCTGTAAATAGTGCCATTTGGCAGGTCGCAGCTGCATACACTTTTCTTTAGCGGCGCGCCACAGTCCTTGAACTACACCTACCATTGAAGGGAACATCTGGGTATAATTGGGCAGAGTGTAGGCCGGCAGGATCGAGCCGCCCGTACGAAGGCGAGGTTATGCGCCACCTGTTCGTGGTATTGGCTATTGTGACGGCGCGTGGCACAGACTAAGTATAGGTCGAATGGTGGATATGTTGGCAGAACGCATCCTCTGGTACAGTAGAGCAGTCGCTGTGAGGGTTCTGGACAGCTTGGCATAGGAAAATGTGGCGTATTCGGGGCAATACGCATGTATAGGACCATTGGTGATAACTAGCTGGGCATAATTTAGAAGGAAGGGCAAGCTTGAGCAATGGCAAGTCTGGCGCGGCGCGGCGCGGACGTTGCCCAGTTGGGGCCGTGGGCCGATGTTCAGGATCATGACGCCGGAGAAGCTGCAGTAGTCTACTTAGTCTCAATCTGCTAGACATGGACAGGGACACAACATGTCGGACGACGGTCGAGGGCGCTTAGCATTGGCCGAGAGCAGGAGTTTGAAGATGGTCGTGAGCGCCGGCTTGCGCCTCGGAGCAATAGAGCCTCTCGGGATGCCCTGAATGCGGCACATGTTAACACTCAGCAACGAGAGAGCCTGACAGCCATTGATAACCGTAATCAAGCCCAGACAATTTAACCCATTGTGCTACTAGCTTGGCCGGCGGCGGCGGAGGTGGAGCTGACGTCGGCCAATATGTTTCTGTCTTTGACGGTGCAGGGACTAAAATTGACTGTGCGGGTAGGAGAGCCCTGCTGTGAGCTGGTTGCGTGGACTCATCAACTCGTGGGAGCGTCGTGGGATGGGTTATCTTATGATGTATATGTGGCAACGAGCATGACCACGATGCAGTCACGCGTGAATGATGCAGGCAGTGCAATGCGGGGAGAAAGTTTGCGAGGCGGAATTTTTTGTTGAAGCCGAGAGGCCGTGAGGCGCGGGGAAGACGGACAAGCTCGGTTACATGGGCTGTTTGGTTGGGGCAAGGGCCACCTGCCGTTGTACTTTTACAGCGCTTCACCTGACAGCTCGCCCACTGTAAATAGCAGGCAGCAAGACGCATCACCACGAGAAAGACAGATGGTGGCAACGTACGACGTATGCATTGCTTGAGCCGCCAGCCGATAGTTGCCTCGGACTGGGGAGTTACATGATACCTATCGCCGAACCCCTCCGCAGATCCCGGATGAGGTGCATGTAGGCCGTGATAGTGCTGGTCACTGGTCAAGCCTGGGCTTGTTGGGGCTGGCCGGAGAGTCCGAGGCAGTTGAGCAGCCAGAGCAGCCGGCGAGACGAAACGGGGGATGTAGATGCAGGACAACTAGCTCCTGTGCTTGGGAAATCAATCTCATCCATGGGTAAAATAAAACGTCGCTGCCCGCTTTCGAGCTCGCGGTGGGCAGCTCTTCTACGTCGAACAATGTCGCGTTGGAGGGGCTGTAAAGAAATTAGCCAGTGGCTGAAAGGCTCTTTGCAAGCCCTTTGCAAGCCCTCTGCAAGCCGCACTTGCTCGAGCACAGCACTGCGTCCTGGCTCCTGGCCACTGGCCACTGGCCACTGGCCACTCGTTGCAAGGCTCACCCCCGCAACGCCTCCACCATAGCTACGCTAGCGCCCTTTTCCCCCAGACACACAGGGGACCCAGTCCACTATTCCACTCTGGCTGCGACTGGCAGACAGGCAAACAGGCACTTTCACGTCGCCGCAGCCACTAAGCTTCCCCCAGCACAGCGCTGAAGGCCTGCCCACAGCTTGGCCGTGGCTGGGCAACGCCGCGGCGCAACCTGGAGCTCTTCCCAGTAACAGTACCCAGCACCGCCAGCAACAACCCAGCCCGGCCCAGCCCAGCCCAGCCCAGCTCCCACCGCGCTAGCTTCAGCCTGCCTTGGCTTCTCGCGCAGCCTCTCCACCCGCGTCCTCCCAAAAGTCTCGTTGCTGGCTGCTCCAAAGGCTCCTCTCTCGATCCCGCGCCGGCTCGCCTAACCCCGTCCCTGTCCAGTCCTGTCCTGTCCTGTCCAGTCCACTCGACTCTCCAATTTCTTTTTATCAGCGTCATCGCCGGCTCCATCGCCATCTTCCTTTTCCTCTGCCTCTCTTCTTGCTGTCCCTCTCCGTCCCTTCCTGCACCCTCCCTAGCTCTCCACCTAGACGGCTGCACCGCACCCCAACAATCCATCATGACGGACTACACTTCGGGCATCATGCCCCTGACCCAGGTCCATCGCCCTCCTTTCACCGTCCAGGCTCCTGGCGTCGAAAAGGTCCCCGGCGAGACCATCCCCCGCCGTCACCCGCGTGCAAAGAACGGCCTTCTCAACCGTCCGGCCAAGGACGTCCACACAGTCTTCGATATTGTTCGTCGCAGCGCCCGCGTCTACCCCAACAACAACGCTGTCGGCACCCGCAAGCTCGTCAAGCTTCACAAGGAAACCAAAAAGGTCAAGAAAAATGTCGATGGCGAGGTCCGCGAGGTCGACAAGGAGTGGCAGTTCTTTGAGCTCTCCCCATTCTCCTTCATGAACTACAAGCAGTACGAGGAGCTCGTCCTCGAGGTTGCCTCTGGCCTGCGTCACCACGGCCTCGGCTCAGAGGACAAGCTGCACCTCTTTGCTACCACCAGCGCCTGCTGGTCCTCCATTGCCCATGCTTGCGCTTCGCAGTCCATCTCCATCGTCACCGCCTACGACACCCTAGGCGAGAGCGGCGTTGCCCACTCGCTCCTCCAGACCGATGCCAAGGCCATGTTTGTCGACCCTCACCTGCTCAAGACTGCCTCCAAGCCCATCAAGGACTCCAAGGTCAAGCTCGTCATCATCAACGAGGAGTCCATCTTCGCCGAAGGCGGCGAGGTCGAGAAATTCAGGTCCGACCACCCTGAGCTCACTGTCGTCACCTTCGAGGAGCTTCGCGAGGCCGGCAAGAACAACATGGTCGAGCCCAACCCCGCGAAGGACAAGGACCTCTTCTGCATCATGTATACCTCCGGATCTACTGGCCTTCCCAAGGGTGCCTGCATCACCCACGAGTCTCTCGTCTCTGGCAGTAAGTTTGCGCCTCTACCCCCTCCTCTTCCGTCCGCTATCTAACCCTGTCCTCTCCTAGTCACTGGTCTCCTCACCTGCGTCGACGAATGCGTTAGCGACAAAGAAGTTGTTCTCGCCTACCTCCCCCTCGCCCACATCTTCGAAATGGCCCTCGAGAACCTGCTCATGTTCATTGGTGGAACCGTTGGCTACGGCAACCCCCGCACACTCTCTGACACCTCTGTCAAGAACTGCGCTGGTGACATGCGCGAGCTCAGACCTACCGTCATGGTCGGTGTCCCCCAGGTTTGGGAGACTGTCAAGAAGGGCGTCATGGCCAAGCTCGAGGGCGCCAGCTCTATCCAGCAGAGCCTCTTCTGGGGTGCCTTCAACTACAAGACCTTCATGACCAGAAATAAGCTGCCATTTGCTAGCATCTTTGACAGCATTGTCTTTTCCAAGGTTCGCACTCTCACTGGTGGCCGTCTCCGTTTCACCATGAACGGTGCTAGCGGCATCTCCGAGGGCACCAAGCACTTCCTTTCCCTCATTCTCGGCCCTATGCTTGTCGGCTACGGTCTCACCGAGACCTGTGCCAACGGCGCTCTCGGCTGCCCTCTCGAGTACTCGCCGTTTGCCATCGGTCCCATTCCCGCGTCCATCGAGGTCAAGCTCGTTTCCATCCCCGAAATTGGCTACGACGCCGACGCCAAGGTTCCCCAGGGCGAGATCTGGATGCGTGGTCTCCCCGTTATGAAGGAGTACTTCAACAACCCAGAGGAGACTGCTAAGGCCATTACCGAAGACGGCTGGTTTAAGAGCGGTGATATTGGTGAGTTTGATGAGAACGGCCATCTCAAGGTCATCGACCGTGTCAAGAACCTCGTCAAGATGGCTGGTGGTGAATACATTGCCCTCGAGAAGGTCGAGTCCGTCTACCGCGGCACTCAGACCGTCGCCAACATCATGATCCACGCCGACCCCGAGAAGACCCGCCCCATTGCCGTTATCATGGCCAACGCCCCTGTCCTCGCCCAAAAGGCCAAGGACCTTGGCATCGACGAGCACCACATGCACAACGACCCCAAGATCAACTCCCTTGTGCTCAAGGATCTCCAGGCTACCGGTCGCCGCGGTGGTCTTAGCGGCATGGAGATTGTTGCTGGCGTTGTCATTACCGAGGAAGAATGGCTGCCCCCCACTGTAAGTTTCTCCCGAGAGCTGGTATTTTGCACTCAAACACTAAAACTGACTTTCTCAGGGTCTTGTCACTGCTACCCAGAAGCTCAACCGCAAGGCTATCCGCGAGCGCTACGACAAGGAAATTATCGAGTGCCTCAAGAAGATCTAAACGACGACACGACACCTCTCCAACGAGACGACGGCGAGACCATGGGAAAACGCATACATCGTTTCCGCACGAGTCTCGGGAATGGTTTACACGGATGAAAGTGGGGACGATGATACCGCCCGTTGCGTGAAGCCGCAACGTGTTTCTTTTTACCTGTTTGCTTGTTACGATTCTTGTCTTTTTATTTCAACGGCTGGACATTTTTTGCGTAGCTTAATGTTTGTATTGTAGGTAATCTCTGCTCTCGTTCGAAGCGAGAGCAATGTATCAACATGTGCAATCTTGTTGACCGAATTTCCTGATTCCCCCCTTGAGTGATGAACTTGCTAAACATGGTCGTACATGATCGATCAAAATGTCCGTATTCCGTTGCATCAAACGAATGGTGGACGTGGCTAAAAGACACAAGGAAGAAGTCAATAAAATAAGAGAAGTAAGAAAAAAAAAGAAAAGAAAAGTAAAAACAGGCAAACGAGAAAGACAATAAAAGTAAAAGAATAACTTTTTGCCTAAGTCTGCAGTTGGCGTAATTCATCTATACGCCTGAGACTATTTGTATGTTCTAGGCGTTTCATGGCTAAGGGCGGGAAGAATAGCCGGTCATTGACGATGCAGCCTCTCTTGCCTTCGCAGGCTTGCTCGCTCGCGCCAATCTTCGTATAAAAGACATCATCGAGGCCTCATCGAGGAGGCATCCCACCTGGCCCATCGGGTGTTTTGAATCTGAGTCCCCCAAGCCACGGGACGGTCTTCAACCATAGAGCGAAGGTGTTGGTTGATCGCACGGACGAGCCTGTAAAGTCGGGTTAGCAGGGCGGCCTTATACCTGGAGAAGAAAGAGAGAATGGACGGTTGATCTGCTTACGTTTTCAGTTCGGAGATGTCGGACCCGGCCGTGCCATTCCAATCCTGCTGATCTTTATACTGTGTTCGGAGAAGGCGATGCTGACAAAAAAGCTCTCGGTGCTTTTCGTCAAGCGCGTGGTGCTTTTTATCGAGGCCGTTTTGCTTTCTGTTGAGGTCGTTGTGCTTTTGGTCAAGGTCATGCTGCCATCTCGTGAGTTCGCTATGCTGTCTACCCAGGGAATCTTCGTGAGCCTCCAGCCTCTTCTGCAGACTCACCAGGGTTGTGAGTATTATAGCCGTGTCCTGCTCCCGCTGGGCTGCATGGCGCGAGTGCCGTCGAAACCGAGCGATGACACGAAGAAGCCCGCTTCCAATACCGCCTAAAACCATCAACATTAGTTTCCAGAATATGTTGATGATGGAAGCGCAGCTCGATACAGAGGCCATTAACAGCGAAAAGAAAGGCATGACGAGAGATGAAAGAAGAAGTGGCTGTGCCTGGTAGAATACGCACTATGCAACCGCCCTGGTTGCAGAGAGTGACAGAACGAGGCAATGAAGAGGGAAGTGTGGAATGCAAAACTTCTTACATGTGGGGTTGAAGAGCAAGGGATTAAATAGAGGAGAGGATGTGAGAGCAGGAGAAAAGAAATATGGGTGGTAAAAAGCTGCTCGTTTCACTACCCCTCAGAGCAAACGCGTGGTCCTGTCCAGGTCCAATTGATACGTGTGAGCTGGTAAACGTACCCGTGGCTTTTGGCTATATCAAAGAGTAAGCCCCATCTATTTATTCGTTAGAGCAGTGTTGTGGAACAAAAATGATTTTGCCAGTTCGAAACGGACGACATGCGTGGAAGAAGACCGACCACGCACAGCTTCACCGGTGACGCAGAGACTGCAAGCAGAGAGTCATTAGTTCATACAGGACTATTTGGAATCTCCTACAAAATAAATTAGCTCCCAAAGACAGTTTCTGGTAAAATCTAGTATTTAGTGATCGGGTTGTAGAGAGTCGATCTTGCAAGTCAGCAATTGCTTCCTCAGCCGCGGCATCCCAAGCCTCCAGGACTTTCAGTAGCTCCTGGATAATGGCCGTCATTTTACCATCACAAACAAGCCAAGGTCCTGATCTTTGAGAGCTCGAAGAAAGAACGGAAGCAGAAGATGGAGCTCGCTACTGTCACGCAGGCAAGCACATGCAAGTCAGGGCATAAAAATTCAAAACTTGCCAGAGAATAAGGATCCTGATAGAGCCAAGTTCAGTAATGTAATCTCACTACTGCTCAGGTTATGAGTGTACTTCCTGTGGTAAAGCCTCTACCTATTCGCAAGAGTTGACTATGGTTACCGATTCGGCTCAGGTCCTTTACGCCGGCATTCTAGGCCTATCCACAAGCTCTCAAGTTACGCATTGAGCGACTTTTGGGCGTAGATCATGCAGCTGCGCGCTTGTTAACATCTAGTCAGAAGAGCCTGGCGGCGCTGCACTTACATGTTCACGTAGTAGTGAATCTTGGGATCGCGCAGGTCCTCCTTGGCTCGCGCCTCGAGGCTAGCCGCCTCCTCGACAGATAGACCAGCCAAACGAACAAACTTGTTCAAACTGCCTACCAAGCCTATTTGGATCTTCATAAAGTATTTTCCAATCTTCTTCATGGTGGCATCTTTCGGCCAGAGGCCGTTGCTGGGAAAGGGGAACCGTCTTTCGGTCACATTGACAAAACCAGTGTCCTCACACCACCTCGCGTACCTTTCGGGCCTTGACATATCTCTACCAGCAGTAAGAGCACCTTGGAGAATTAAGTTATACCACTGCTCTACAGCAGTGCCACGGACATTGTCGTCTAGCGGGACGACGATGGGCAGAACGTCGTAAAACTCGATCCATCCTCCCGGCTTCAAGCAGTCGTACGCTTTCTTTATGACGGCTGGCGTATCGTCAAAACAAGCAACTACATATCGAAAATGGATGTGATCGAACTGATGTTCGAATATCCAGTCCTCATTTTCTAGGTCCTGTTGAACAAAGCGGCAGTTTGGGGTCACCTGCCCGCCTTGGATCAGGCTGAGGTCGGTGCCAACCACTTGGCAATCCGGATTCTTTTGTGCTTTCACAGACTTCCATTAGCATTCACGTGCGATGAGGCGAGCTTAGCAAAGGCATTTTGACGGTGCGTACCGTATTGAATCGCCCATATGCCGGTGCCGGTGGCGGCGTCGAGACAGTGCTGGGGCGATTTAACGGGGGCAATTCCAAGCTGGCCGCCAGTAACCTCGAGGTACAATTCGTGCTGGAAGTCTTGAACAAACAGTCAGTGGTGAAACAAAATAATCACATTATACACCATCTGACGGACCGAGGCGAGCTTGTTCTTCCTGCATATGGTCAGTCCGGGTAGTTTGGCCTCGGTAAAGGTGTACACTCACAGCATCGTTTGGCAGGAAGTATGCTTTTCGGACTTGGTTAGCTTCTTGATACAATAACAGCAGAGAGAACAGTTCGAGCAAGGAATATGTAGAGCTAACCGTTCTTTTTGTATCCTGCATAAGTTCGTCCATTTTCTTCCAAAATGGACTCTTGCGCAATGTTGGGCTTCACTCTGTTGCGGTTCTGTAAGCGGACCTGAGCCTCGGCACGATTTCTTTGGGCTTACGCTGAGAATTTGACAAAGATATCATCGCTGATAGAGCCGACGACAGGATCAACCTCAAGGTTGTAACCATGAATGAATTTGGCCATTGTTGGTGTGAAAAAAAAGATATTCAGCGCTGCATCCAATGTGACTCAAATCTAGAGAGCGGGTGTCCTTGCGACGAGGAGATGCTATTCGCGACGTTATAGCTGTGAGCATATCCTGCTGCGAATTTCTCCGACGGTTCAGCTGCTCCGCAAAAAAGAAAACGATTGGGCCGACTGAGACTGCATGCAGCTGGTGAAAATCACTCACCGGCAAACCGTCGCAAGGAAGTAGCAGGACCTGGCCCGCTGACTTCGGCATCGCAAGGCAATCGACGGACCACTCGCGCCACTCACGTCAACACATGATTATATATGAGCCTGCTTGGCCGTCAGACGATTAGAGCTCGTGGCCAACTTGCTGCTAGCTGAGCTGAGACAAGCCACAACTCCTCCTGTCCTGAGCAGTAGCCCTTCGGCTGAGAATTTTACGGGCCAACATGCAGTAGAGTATTGCTCAAAAGCGGGAATGCCTGTTTTAGACCGAAGAGCATAGTGCAGCGCTGTCCTCTGTGTAAGTCAGTGTCTTTCATGATCCGTCGCAGGCGCCGTACAGCGCCGTTGGCCGCAGACATCCGTGGTGTGGCTGTCCGTCACAGTGGCGACAGAAAGGGAAAATAGGACGGCAGCGATTAGTTACTACAGAAACAATGATATTAAAGTATCATGAGAAGAATTACAATAACAACGAAAATAGGTAGGGAAATGGCAAGAATGGAGATGATCAGAACATAGTTATGGCGACCAGTCCGATACTTCTCTTCGAGGCCATGTTCTCAATCAACATCTGCAGCAAATCTACAGGGAATACAGAGGTCTTTAAAACAAATATTATGTATCCCCACACAAGTTCGTAAGCATTACGCGGAATATGCTGGCCCATAGTGCCGACCCGTCAAGCACAAATGTCGTACCATTCTCCGGTGTGGGCACACAAGTTTCTGGAACTTGGCGGGCCAGGATATCTTACACCATTGAATCTGCTGCCTACCAACACCAGAAGTGATTCGTAGTTAGCCCATTAGCCGAAAAGTAGCATGGCCAGCCAATACTGCCAGTCAGCTCAAGAGCGGCTATAGCCATGCAGTATCCGCTGCGTTGCAGGCGTTCGGACATGGGGTGGCGGCCGTATCCGAGTCATCAGGGCTGAAGGTCTTTGCCGCCCGCCATGAGCGAGTAATACTTCTTATGTGCTACCCTGAAAACTCTCCGAGCTGAGTCTTTCAGCCATACTTTGACGCAGTCTCGTCGGCACTGAGTACTCGGGGCCTCCGGCGCGACTTGCTTGCGCCGCCCGCGAGCAACCTTGCCCACAGCGGCATGACTCACAATATGCAAGAGGATTCAGACATTTCCGTGGTAAAGCTGACCTACAACGACTTCAATGGTGGGAATGCCATAATCCAGGCTCTGCCGCGCAGGCTGGAAGTCGTGAATTTAGCTTAAGTAGTTTTGAATCCGCAGACGGGATCTTACGCTCTGCCTCTGTTATATTTGCGGGTTCTGCTATTCTGCTATTCTTCTTATTATTCCTGCTATCCTTCTCATTTTTCGGTATTTTTCTGTTTGCTAATTTCGTTAGTTAGTTATTATATATATATATTATTTCTAATATATTTAAAAAAGGATCTTCTTTTTCAACATTCATTCCTAAACGCTTAGTTAGATAGAGTTAGAATTATTACTATTATCGCAGAATCTAGTTGGAGCACTCTATTTTCAAGGACTTCAGATGTGGTATATATTATGACAACCTATTTAGGGTGCACATTGCGGGGTGTTTCCCCTTATTATGACACCCCGCCCAGCGAGGTACGCTGCTAGCATCTCCATCTCAACTTTGTAGTATAAATAATATAAAAAATGCTTCCTTGAAAACGCCGTCGATGATTTGCACTATTCTACTCTCGACAGTCCAAGTTTCAGTCACGCCTATAGGTGGACACGGTGCCACGCACATTCCACCGCCCCTACCTATACTATAGCTCAATCAGCGCCTCCTCTTGTGCGGGCTGCTTCACAGGCTCATGCTGCGGAACAGATGGAAACTGTCCAGCATACCCCCAGTTCTGAGGGGTTTGTTGCGGCGGCGCGGGCGCCTGGGTCTGCTGCCAATATGGCTGCTGATGGGCTCTAGGCACAGCTTGCGCGGGAGCTTGCTGTGCCTGGAGAGGGGGTTGGGACAGCTGCGTCTGCGCCGGCACAGGCGTGCCTTGCGTCTGCGATGACACTGATCCCCGGTGATGCTGGATCTGTTGGAGGTTTGGGTATGGTGATCGCGTGGCATCTGGTGCAGGTGCGGGAGCTGATGGGCCGGAAGGAGGTGGTGCGTTAGGATTGGCGTAGTATGCCATGTTTGGGTCGGCAGAAGGCGACATGACAGGCTGGTGAGATACCGGCATATGGTCTGGTTCTGCCTGGTTCTGCATTGACGGGTAGTGGCTCTGAGCCAGATCGGGTCTTGCGCCATAGGAAGTAAATTGAGGCTGGCTGGGTTGTGCTTGCTGCAGGTTGGGGGTTCGCATAGAGGGATAGCCTAGCTGCTGTCCTGTGTAAAACGATTCCCCGTGCGCGTTGCCGGTGTTCTGTGCAGAAATAGACGGGTATGGGCTAGCATGTTGGCGGACAGCAGCCGGGCTAAAACCGAGGTTTTGCTGACTGTACGCCTTCGATAATCTCTCCTCGAGCATTCGGTCGTAGTATCGAACGACGGTTGAAAGCTTTGCATGCAGATCAAGCAACGTGTCTAGAATCTTCATGTTAGTCAAGATCTCAGAGTCAGGTAGCAGCAATTTGTGAACGTACCATGCTTGCTCATTGTCTCGCCGTAGGTGCGCGCCAGTTTTGGCCGCAGCGTGCCGATACTATCATATAATTCTTGGATTTGCGGTTCTCGAAGGATTGTTCCGGGAGGTTGTGTTTGAAGACGGTCGACTAAGGTGGAAAATAGGTTGATGTTTTCAGCTTCGACGGGCGTCAATTCGTAATCGTTCTTGGGCATGGCAAAAGCATTCGCCGTGCTTCTCGACGGTGTGTCGGTTTGCTCCTTTAGCGCAGCACTGTGCTTCTGTTTCTGCTCCTCCATGTCAGCCAACGATGCGGCAATCGCGGCGCGCAGATCGGCATCTTCTTCCTCGGCTTGCTTCGCGGTCGATGGGTCGCTTGCTTTGTTCCCGTTGACGGGAGCCGAAACTTTGCCCTTGGTTGAGCTGTTGACCTCCTCCAAGCTCATAGCCAGAGCCTTCTTGATATCTTCGTCAAAGTCGTCCTCCACACGAGCATTGCGCGGCTGCATAGCTGTGGTGCTCTTGGTTTTGTGCGGATACGTTGGAGAGCGGTCCTGTAGAGGACCTAGTTCTTTGTAGCCTTTCCCGGTGATTTTGGCATAGCAGCCGTCGTCGACTCGAACGGGTGTGTGTATGCCGAGATGTGGAAGCGCGACAGTCTTGGCCGAACACTGCTGGTCGAAGCAGTTGCCACAATTACGGCAGTGGTGCTTTCGGTTCGTGAAGGTAAAGGCAGTGCGGCAGCGCATGCAGACCTCAGAGTCGGCCCATTCCGGAGGCTAATATCTAGTCAGTAACGGTGAGCACGGCAGAGAATATGTGACGTCAACGCACCGCATTGCTGTCAATCATGCTGCTGGCAACCGCGATCTTGGGTGGAAAGTGGTAGCCGTCACGCTGTAGTGTTCGGTACACTTCCCCGATGTAAGAAAGCTCGTACCGTCCTTCTGCCGCACCAGCCCAAGACTGAACGAGTTCAAGGATCTTCGACTTGACCTCGGCATTGACCGCGCCTCCGCCAACGGCTTGAAGGAGCGACACCATGTTATCCATGAATTCGCGCGAGGCAATCTCGGCGAGGAAATGCGAGCCGCCATTCTTGACACATGTATCGGTAAGCTGCAGTGCGGTTAGCCATCCGACCAGCGAGTATAGCGAGAATCTTAGGCTCCTACATTGAGAGCACTGAGTTGCGTATTGGGGTTCTTGTTGCCAATGCGACGTTTGAGGCTGCGCATGGCCTCCTTGGGCGCGACCGTCTTCGATCGAATAACATCGGAGATTTCGAGGTTGAGAGCAATATCCTCTCTGTAGACAAAGTTAGCGCGTCAATCTGAGTGGTTGAAGAGAAACGCACAGGCTGCTGCTCGTGGCCTTTTCAATCTGTTCGTCCAGAGCCGTATTGGCCGAGGACGACCACCAGGACATCATCTTGAACAAATGTGCGGGCGGCTCGCGCGGTACCGCTGAAAATTGCAGAAGAGCAGTCGTGCGAGAGGTAGAAAACGGCAATAGATGTAAATGCAGCGCTGGTGATGGCAAACGCAGGACAAGGGCGAGCGAGAGTTGCGGAGGTGAGGATGAGCTTGACTCAAGGCCAATGTTCCAGGTCAGGTCTAGGCATACACGTTTAGCTTGCCTCCGGGTGGTGACGACGTATGTTGCGGCGAGACCCACAGCAGGTGGCGCTGCGTCACAAGGCAGACGTCAAGACAGGCGAGCCCAGCCTCGTTGGGGCTGGGGACCTGCTGGCTGTTCGCTGTTCAGGTACTCGAGAGCCCCGAAGCGCTGGAACCTGGTGACGATATAGGGGCTAAGCCCGCTATGTGCCCTGGATTTCAACTGCCTACAGTGGTCCACGGCGGCAACCAGCGCCGCCCAAGCCGCCAAGGTGCGGGCGTTGTACTGATGTTCTTACCACTTGCTGCGCCAACTTGGCGGCCACGCGTACCTCTTCCCACTGCCGTACACTGGCTCGCCCGGCTGGGCTGCCCGACACCCCAAAAGTTACCCCACACTGCCGTCAGCTACCGATTACCTCCAAGTGGCCGTACCACATGTTTGTTGATGACCTTTGCATCGTTTCCTTTTGTGGCATGTCAAGCATAGCGGGAGCGCGCGTTTATTCCTCTTTCAAAGCCTTTGCGAATATGAGATAAGAGCTCCTGCCATAGCATCACACCCTTCTGACAGACTCCGAACCTCCCACTCTCCGCATCCATCCGCCACCACCCAGTTGCGCGACACCGAGACGAGTCACCTACCTCGACGGTCCGAACACATACTCGCCGACAGCGACGCTCACGGCTCGAGAATGCGATTACTATAGCTCGCACTGCGTTATACCCCATCCAATAGTCTCGACGATCCCAGTCGGCGCCTCCCGGTCGTCGGCAAGGGGACAGGCTCTCCATGGCCGCCAACGCCCGATACAGTCTTCCGGCAGGCTACAATAGCCATGCCGCCAACGGGGCCGGCGGCAAGCCCGCCCTGCCGCATATCGACGATGTTCTTGCGTTACCGACGGATGTTGACAGCAAAAAGCCGCTCAAATGGCTGCTCGAGCAAGCTGAGATGTCACTGCGCCAATCGGAGATGAGCCGCGATTTCAACAGGCCAGCGCTGGCTTTGAAAGACTTTATCCGCGCTTCCATCATTACCGTTCAGCTCGTCTCTCACCATAAAGATTATCTGATGCTTAAGGAAGGGCGCGGCGACCTGTCAAGGAAACATGCTGCACTCATGACACGGATCAAACAGCAAAACGACATATATGACCAGCTCAAAAAGGATATCATAGCTGATAACAAGAGAACTGGTGTGCTGCCCAAATCGCAGAAGCCAGTGCAATCTCAATCAAATGGCAACCACAAGTCTGCAGCGCCACACATCAGCAGCAGCAATGGCCACGCAATGACAGCGTCGGGCAAGGTCAAGCCTAAGGTGCACCCAAAGCCTCAATCTCTCCAGGGAAATGCTGTCTCTGGCCATGCAAGGTCTTCTTCGACTAACACTGTCAATGTCGACTTGGCAGCACGGTTTGCAAATCTCCGGGGGCCACAAACGACACCTGGACAAGATCCGCGGATCAAGACTCATCAGATTCCCTCGTTGAAGCCCGCTGGCCCCCGAGACATGCCTTCATCGCCACAAAAGTCAGAGCCAGGCGCAACACACACGTTCCCGTCGCTACCAAAGATGCCAGATGCAATATACCACCCAGCTCGTGGGAGCGTCTCTAGCGACGCTGGACATCCACCAGCTACTACACCCCGAGGCTCCTCCAGCCGTGCCACCCCCACTCCTTCACTGAGCAACATGCCTAGTCCAGTATCTGCGCGACAGAGCATGGAGTACTTTCCGCCCGTTCCTGCAAATGCGACTGGCAGTAGATCGTTGCTACAGAGTTCCATCTCCAACAATGAGGCTGACTCGATAACGGCCGAAGAACTATTCCAAGCAATGAAACAGACAGGCTCTGTGCTAATAATAGATATACGTTCTCGTGTCGAGTTTGACGAAGGCCATATAATGTCTTCCTCGACAATTTGCGTGGAGGCTAGCATTCTGCTTCGTGACAATATATCGGCGGCAGAGATCACGGAAAGCCTGGTTCTGTCGCCCAACCAGGAACAGTCGCAATTCGATCAGCGCAACAAGTACGAGCTAGTTGTCTTCTACGACCAGGACTCTGAGGAAATTCCCCGGTCTCCCCGCAGCTCCGATGATATGGTTATCGTCTCCTTGCATCGCGCTCTTGTCCACTTCAACTACGAACGCGAGCTCAAGCAACCCCCGAAGATCCTCAAAGGCGGCTTAGATGCATGGATTGACCTGATGGGCTCTGCCTCCCTACAGTCTACAAGCCTCAACAGCAGCTCCCATATTCCGGCTTCGCGGGCTCGAAGCGGAACCTTCCAGCGCAGGAGATCGAAGTACATTCGGCCCTTGCGTGCGGACGAAGTCAAAGTTTGGCAGGAGACCCTGCAGAATGAAGAGATGGGCGCCAATCAACCTCCCGAATATCATCGCTCAACAGAATCATTCCTACGCCGCTATCCTCCCATCTTGACAGAGCAAGAGTCTATGACGTCTTCTCCAGCGACTGAACAGCCACCACGATATACTTCTCTACACAAGATTGATCCCTACACTGATCTTCCATCGCCGCCAACGCGCCCAGCGCCTTCAGTCCCGCGACTCAGTTATAGCAGCTTGTCGCACACATCTGATGAAATCGACCGCTTCGAGGAACCAGTGACTCGCCGCCAGACCGTCCGACCGAAGAATGTCGCAGAGCAGGTGACAGGGGATGGCTATAAGCTATATACAGGCCTCAATAATCCGCATAACTGGTGCTATGCCAATAGTACAGTGCAGTCGCTCCTCGCGTCACCAGACTTTGGAAAAGAGCTTTCTGATTCAACTTGGACAAAGGAGTACCGGGCCCCAAAGAAGGACAGTGAGAAAATAGAGCCTCCTCAACTGATGATCCGGATCATGTCCAACTTGTTCCATTGGATGAGCACCGGCAATCTTGAAGTCATGAAAGCCCAGACTCTGATGGTAAGACCAGTTTGGTCACTCTTCTAGCAAGTCAGGAGCTAACAGCTAGCAGGACTACTCCCAGCATATTTGTAAACAGAGTCGCTCAAACGCCCAATTCGGTGGAACCCAGCAACAGGATGCGCAAGAGTTCATGTCTTTCCTCATGGAACAATTGCATGATGAAACCAACTCGCGTCGAAATCTCAAGGGCAACGCAATGCAGCCAAACACTAAGTCGCAGCCGCTGCTCTACGCCGCCGTTCAATACTGGTACAACCACATACAATACAACGACTCCATTGTCGACAGGCACTGGAGAGGCCTGGAACTCTCGACGGTCAAGTGCCAGGATTGCCACACCAAGACTTATACCTTTTCTCCTTTTGAATGGATTCCAGCCCCGGTTGCGCTGGGAAGCACACGGCAGACTCTTGAGCAGTCTCTGCACCAGCACATTGCCAACAACACACTCGACGACTTCTCGTGCGACAAGTGCCGCCGCAACACCCGCGCCATGCAGTCCATTTCCTTTGCACGATTGCCGCCACTGCTGTGCGTCTGCTTCCGCCGCTTCAACTACAACCAGGCTACTGGCGACATCAAAAAGTCGACGGCGCCCGTGACGTGGGATTTCAACGACTTTGACTTTTCGCCGTACTTTTTCGAAAACGGCAACGGACGTCCACCGCCCGGCACGAACGACCACGCATACCAAGGCCCCTTCCGGTACGAATGCTACGCTGTGATTGTGCACGCGGGGAGCAGGACGGACAATGGGCACTACTTTGCGTATGTGCGAGATCAGAGCACGCACGACCCGTACGCTTGGCTCTGCTGCAACGATAGCCGAGTGACGCGGGTGCGGATCGGCAGCGGTGACCGTGACGATATCCAGAACGAAGTCTTCAAGTCGGGGCAAGATAGAGTTCCGTATCTGGTGTTTTTCCGGCGCAAGGGATGAACCAGCTCATCATTGTGATTTTCTTTTAACTTGTTCTTCAAATCTTCAACATTGCTTCTCGCGTCTATTTTTTTCTTCATATTCTGTACTTTATTTGCATAGCCAGTTATTCAAATGTATTCCTGCCAGCAAGCAAGAAAGGTAGCGGCAACGCTTATTGGACTGTCAAGCGCACTCTGTAGGGAGCCCACGGAGCCAACGTGGGCCGCTTGACAGGCCGAGAATGTCTCGAGCCCCAACTAACTAGTATGTAGCCGTTTTCTCGCCATCGTGGTTCGCTGTAACGCATTGGTCTCTATTCACGGTCGTTTAAATAAGCCGCGTGTAGCGTGGTCCAAAGCTTCCCTTCACCGCTGCAGAAAAGAGCCACGGTCTGTTGTCCGGAAAGCTCCCTTCTGTGACGGAAGCGCTGCGATTTAGCTTTCGGAGCAAGTCCAGTCACAACCGTGGCCGTGTTCGGCCGGCTGCCTGTTGCTCATTCGTAGATGTAGGCGGCATTGTCCCCGGCGACCCGCATTAAAACTTTACGAGGTGCTAGATCGGTGCTTTCGTAGACTTTACTTGTGCAGGTCCTGAACGTGTCTGCCTTTTGATTTCTAATTCACTTTTTTTCTTTTGCCTCGACGGCAGCTACAAACAACCTCGTACATTTCAATTTCTTTTTCAGACTTTCCATCATCGTCCCAGCCCGGAAGAAGAGCCTTGATTGACAGCCACCTTGACCCTCTCATCAAGAAACACCGCCTGTGCATCATCATCATCATGACCCCCACCATTCACCTCGTCCGCCACGCCCAGGGCTACCACAACCTCAGCGTCGCCAACGAGACGATGCGCGACCCGGACCTCACGCCGCTCGGCGAGCAGCAGTGCCGGGACCTGCGCGCCGCGTTCCCGCACCACGCGCGGCTCGCGCACCTCGTCGCCTCGCCCATGCGCCGCACGCTCTACACCTGCATCCTGGCCTTTGGCGACGGACCGGCCGCGCCGTACCCCATCGCCGCGCTCGACACCCTGCAGGAGCTGTCGGACCTGCCCTCGGACACGGGCTCGTCGGTGGCGGCGCTGGCCGACGAGTTTGGCGCCGCCAAGGTGGACCTGTCGCGGGTGCGGGACGGCCTGTGGACGGACAAGATGGGCGACACGCCGTTTGAGCCGACAAAGGAAAAGATTGAGGCGCGCGCGCGCGAGGCGAGACGGGCGCTGCGGGAGATGGTCGGCCTGGACTCGGATGCGCATGTGGTGGTGGTGACGCACGGTGCGTTTTTGCACTTTTTGACGGATGAGTTTCAAGATATCGCCGACGGAAACGGTATGTTTGATTACCCCGCGCCGCTTCTCCCGCCTGTCTTTTGATATGCCAATGTCCCTTCTCTGCTCGACAAATGCGGCAAGTGGCACTGAATGGAGCTGACTTTGTTTCGGTTTAGCTACGAGCTGGAAAAACTGCGAGTACCGTTCGTACCAGTTTGTCGATGCGTCGGGCCAGGACGACGGCGCCGCCATTGTAGAGACGGATGAGAGCTGGGAACGCCGTCGGGGCGACAAGCCTCGTCTGTCGCAGCATGACCTTGATGAGCTTCGCACTGTCGCCCAAGGCCGCATTGTGCCTCACCTCAAGGCTGCCGCCTCGCGCTTGTGAACAGACAAATACACGATAGAGCCGTGGGTGCACCACAAGTAGACATTCATTCTTTGCGATTATAGAGGTCATCAAGTCTATAGACTAGAGCCAAGCAAAATGGCGATAGAGCAATAAAAACGGCCGCATACATGTCGTTAATATGGAGAACACATTTGAGGGTCATCTAGATCCTTTCTTCCCAAAAAGTCCATGGCTGCCATAATTTCCTTCCACTTGGTCTCTCGGATCGTCTTCAGGATGAGCGAGTATCCTAGCTCTGCTCGAGCGTCATTTCGTAAAGTGCATCGGCAGTAACACTTGACAGCGGGGTCCTTGCTCTTCAAAAGATCCTGGGCCATAACATCGACAGAGTCCCCCTGTTCCTAGTTCAACAAGACGCCAGAGATGTAAGGTGGTGGCACCTTGAAGAGGTCACGCAGCTGAAACAGCTGTTTCTTTGCAAAGTTCTCTCGTCGTGTATATACGACTCGGGCAAAGAGTTCAAACACCACTTCCGGCTGGTTCCTGTACATTGATTGTTTTGCTTGGTGCATCTCTCGGAGATGAAACCAGGCTTTATAAGGCCGGAGAAGCATCCCTGCGGGAGGGGAAGTGGCGGTTGACGGTGGCGTCGCTGGTAGGAGTCCATGCGGGTGGTTGGCACCGCGGGTTTTGATACGATTGCGGTAATTCTTCGCATCCTCAGTGTAAATACGCTGCAGCGGACCGTTGACAAATTCCCAGCTGACTTCTTCGCCAACACCTTTGCCGTCGCCGATGACCTCGTCTATAGTCGGAGATGCCGAGTTAGGTGGCGAGAACTGCAGAGTAGGGTCAAATTTCGTCGGTGTAGTTGTTGAGATGGAAACATTGTCAAACTCACGGAGCACGCTCGACGGCGGCTCGTTGCTGTTTAGAGAGGGCGGGACGCTGAAGAACTGCCAGATCTCTTTGTTGGGCGCTTGCAATGCGGGTGGCTCCGTCGTCTGGGTCGAGTTGTCGGTAGTCAACAGATTCAATTCAAAATCTGCGCTGTCAAACTCGCTTTCTGGAAAATCGTAAAAGTCCGAATATATGCCTTCAGCGGCGCCGTTTGCCACTGCTGCCTTGCTCGCCGACGGGGGATTAGTGAAATGGGGCTGTGTTGGACCGAATTGACCATCATGATGAAGAGCGTTTCGTTTCCTCGAGTCTAAGTCCTGTAATTGGTCTGTACCCGCGGACAATTGTCTTTTTCCGCGCGTTAGATGACGAGAAGGCTCAGAGGTACCAAATACCCCTCCGTTTACATGGCCGTTACCGACATTGCTGTTTGCGCCTCGAGCTTCCATATTGACGCGGTCAACTGTAAATAAATAAAACAATCCCAAAGTCCTTTATCAAAGAGGCGTCTGAGTGTAAGAATTTCGATGTTGTATGTAAATAGCTTGGGTCGAATCCTAGCTCGTCGCTGATTCGTCGAGGTAGGCGAGTGCCTTGGCCATGTCGTCATCAAGGTCTGCGAGGAAGGAGCAAAATACCTCCGACCCTCCCAGGAACACTTCAAACTGCATTCTTCCCAATCTTCCATTTCCAACGCAAAGGCATTCGGTTGTCTTACATATCTCCTTCCAAACGACAATCTTTCTTGCCAAAAGCCGCAAGTGTCAAAGTATGACCACTATCTGGCGTCTCCATCCTAAGGCTCAAGCCACTAGCAATGGCTAGGATTAGACACTGGATCTGGAACTTGCATGGCGGTGGAAACACCAGATCTGTCTCACCCAGACCTCTCTGGCGGTACCAATTTATCTCGCGCCTCTAGTGCTCCGGTACGATGCCTGCAGCCACCACCTTGGCTCAGTCACCTGCCTCAAGGTAGAGGGCGTCGCGTTCCGCCATGGCGATCCCTTAACCAGCACCAGGCCACCGGCTAGGTCTGTTTGATTCATCATAGCGCATACGAACGACAAATGAAAACGACACTGCTTCTGCCTGCGTCACAGCCTCGTCGACAGATGGGGAGAGTGCAACGTCGCCCAGCCCCTCACCCGAAGTGCTTGTATTCTTCTCGGTACATATCACCGTGGACGCCAGAAAATGGGTGGCTGTCTGGCACATGAATACGCACACCCCTCCCCTATTTCGCATCTATTGGAACCCTTACCGTGGTTGCCGCACCAAACCGGCCGATGGCTGACATTTTGCCTTCTTTTTATCTCCTATACAGTCTAGCCTGGCCACGTCTGTCTTCAATGCCAAGGCTAGCTTTGGGATTACCCCGTCACCGTTTGCCACTTCCACCTGGATGCCTCGGAGACGACGCATCACAAACTCTGTCTTCAGTGGCTCGTCTAAATTTGCTGCCGTGAGTTGTTGAGAGCACCCGACTTGGACCGAGAAAGACCACACTGCGCATGATGGGCACAGCCTAGGACTGTGCCCACATCGTGATGGCCTTTAAATCGAACAGCGAATTATGCAAGATGAATGCGCCCTGTACATATGCGCACATATGCATGGCTGACATATGATGCAGCCCTCTGCACTCCGCATTTTGGCATCACGCTACACGCCATCCAATGGAGCTGAGGCTCGCCGCCTCACCGAAATGGGCGGCTCGTAGACATTCCGAGTCGCCTCAGAAAAACATGATTCTCGTGGCTACAAATATGGTTCCAGCCTACCGGGTTGTGGAAAACTCGACTTGCCCGCTGCATGCACACCCCTCCGACTCGCTCAGCCATTTTCGCGCCCAAGAACTCCCTTGCATCCATAGTCTGCAACCAATGAATCCACCTCGTCCACACCACCATCACGGGCAGCTGCTTGCACTAGTGCTCAAATCGCATCTCGCTTTGTACATCACTACCACCCAACGCTCTTTTCCTCGGCCCTGGGTTGTCTGTGCTTCCTTTGGTCGAGTTATAGGATGAACGCATGCTGCAACACAACCCACACAAGAAATGAGCCCACTTACACGAGCAGAGCACACACCCACACACCAGACGACGGCTCGTCACGAGTAAACGACAATGGCAGCAAAGCACGGCACACAAATGATGATTTGACTATCTTGTATTCATCGGGCGCTTGTTTCAAGGCTGTTGTTGCCTTGATTAGAGAAGCCACCATACTGAGGTCGCCAGGCAGATACTGTGCGCGATTTCGCTGACCGCTCTATTTATTTACATTGATTTAGCATCTTAAGTCTATGGAAATGATTCGACTCACGACTAATTATGACCAAGGGCACCATTGACCTTCGAAAATAAACATCTCTTGGCACAGGGTTTATCACGTTCAATAGGCTCATTCAATATGCCGGAAGCGATGACTGGGCTGCTGGCCGAATGTGGAACCAATGTGTAGCATTCGCTAAAAGCGCAGCAAAGTATACCAGATATTAAGGCAGGGCTCGAAAAGGAGACATCTATTTTTACCGTTTGATAGTCTGCTCTTCCCTGATCTCGCAAAGTCGTCTCTGCAACAAAAAAATACTTTCCCCAGACTCGGACGCCTAGATTGGGTAGTACACATGTTCGGTGGCACACACCAGCGCAAGCCCACCACCCGCCTGCTGCTACCTTTCCCCAGGTAATGGACCACCCTATGGTAGCAGCAAGAGCTGTGCTTGGAGTCGGACGCTGCGCTGGGACGCGCCAACTCATGCAAGCGTGGTGGTGTGTTCTGTGAGACATGCAGGCTTCGATGGAACCTCTCCTGCTGATGTACACTGTGGCGTGACAAGGCTTCCTTCCCCAGACGTGCAGTAACCTGGACACAACAAATAGACGGACGGAGAGACGGCATGCAGAGGCGGGCTATGAGGTCGCCACACATTACATTGCATGTTCGCTACAACAGGTGACAAAACTTTGCAAATCGACGGGCAAATGAATTCGAAGAAAAAGAAAAACCATTGACAATTTTATTTTGTCTCCTGATCATAATCATAAGTAGTCATAAGTAGTCATCCGCGCCTGTTAGGCTCGTGTCAGGCTTTTCTGTTTAGCCTCGTCGTTACGCAGAAATGCGGGAGACTAAATAGAAGATATGCCCTGATGACGAAAAAAAAACGCAAAAGTAGAAATAACCACCCAAAATAAAAATAGAAAAATTGTGTGCAACCTCAGCAGCCAGTGCGTGAGCAACATTCCCCTCTCGGGCACTTGTGAGCCGTACTGAGAAAGGTCACCTGGCTGTGTGGCTCCCCGTTACACCACCTGGTAACACGGCCGAGCTTGGTCGCCGCCGCAGGAACACACTGCAGTATTTTGACAATACGTTCCCCGTTCCTTGGCTTCTCCGCAAGACGACTGCATGGAGAGGAAATGGTCTGATCAAGTATGCCCGTTCATCCACCCATGATATCAGAGCACCGAACAAGGCAGTCGGGCAGCTTTTATGGGATGGTGGCCGAGACACACACTGAAAAACCACGAACAATGTGCAGAGAAGAGAAAAGAAAATCTGGCCGTCAATTCAAACTTCGGGCCAAGGGACAAAAGGTAAACATAAAACATTGACAACATAAATATTGAGTGAAGAGAGAGAGAGAGCGAAAAAAGAAATAAGGGAAATAAACATGTCTAAAAGTAATTCGTTTCGTTTCGTCATAAAGTCGTAGATGGTATAACATCAATCGGATCGCTCGTCGCTTTTCTTTAATTCGTCGCTTTCATCCAAAGATTCATATATCCGTCCATTTTTGTTTTCGGTCCATGGGGACTTCGGTCTTCCGAGGTCGACGAGGGTTTGTTGTGTTCCCAGCCAAGCAGCAGAGTAAAGCCACGGGTATTCCATAAAGTTGGAACGCTGTGAAGTCTTTCAACCACTTGTAAGGCTTGCTTTGCTTTTTCTTGCTCTGGAGGGGGAGGGGGGTGCCGACGTTGTGTCACACCGAAGCCCGATTCGTAACGAAGATGTGGCTCATTTCCTCCATCATTGTAGCCGCCCGCAAGAAGACCAGGTTCAGTCTCCACCACCACGGTATACATCGCGGCCACCTCGTCGTGTAAACAAGACGATAGGCACCAGCGATGGGGAATCCATCCATTTAGTCAAACGAGGCAGTCGAGCTGCTGCTCGAGTGGTGGCCCGATCGTCGGCCGCTGCTGTGGTCAGAGCTGTCCCGGGAGGAAGTGTGGCGGCTCTTTCGTCGGCGACTGCTCTCCGGTGCGGCGGGGAGACCCTGGACAATGCCGTTGCGGGCCAGCATGCCTCCGTTGACGGAGAAGTTGCGGCAGACCATGAAGGCACGCATGGCGGCGTTTTCCTGGGCTAGCATGTCCGACGCGTATGCCAGATCAGTCTGATACTCGCGGCCATTAACAAGAACGTGACATGTAAAGCCATTGGGGTCGCGGTAGCATTCGTAGGCAGGGTCTGTCCATCCACGGCGGCGGCAGAGACCTATTGAAAGGAGAAGAGACTCGGTTAGTTTTTTATAACTTGAGTTTTTACACAAATACATCGGGCTAATCGGGTCGAAAGTGCACTTCGTTGTTTATGAACCAGCCGTGGGCCTCTTAGTAAAAAAAAGTTGTTTGGTTTCTCTCCCAAAACGACATCGGCAGAACGACGCTCGGCAACAGTAGTGAAGTGCGAGGGACTGCCATTGGCGACTTACTTTCCAGGTACTGCATGTAAAATCCACCCATTTTGAAGCACGGTGTGTTCAATCGCCTTCTGCAAGTGTAAAAGAATGAAATGCCGCAAAAAGCGAAGCCGGTCGCAGAGAATTTCTCAGCGTTGCCTCAGAGGCTGGTGTACTCGGGCGGCCTTGGTGTGGAGGGGACGTGGGCGTGGGCGTGGGCAGTCTAGTTCTAGTTTCTGCTCCACCAATTGGGGCAAGAACTGCGCTCGTAGTGTTGATGCAAGGGAAACAAGGCGGGCAAGTAAACGACAAGGGATGAAGAGTGAGAAAACGAAAAGTGAGATGAAAAGTATCCAAAGGTAGAAAGAGAAAGGCCGAGTAACGAGACTGGCAACGAGGAGAAGCGAAGAGGGAGGAAGAGGTTTGGAGTGTGTGTCTGGTCTTGTCAATGTGGCGGACGATCGGGGGAAGAGGTATATATGTAAGCGATTCAGGGTTCTGACAAGGAATAAAAAAGTACAGCACACACAAACCAACGGTATGTGCAGTAGCGCAGGGCTATTCTAATTTGCGAATCGGTACAGCATTATCATCATGAGCATTTTAGCGCGCACCAGGGGGGTCTCCGGAAGGGGGTGTGTAAAGTATGACAGCGCGCCGCGCAGATGCAGCCGGAGCAGAGAGAATCAGTCCAGCCAGGAAAATAGGAAAATGGTGAGCAGGCGACTGCGGCTCTCAACTGAGTGTGACCCATCTTGATGTGTTGGCGTAGCTGGTTGCCAGTTGATACACGGCCACTTGGGCCTAGCACGCTCCACCACGGCGCATGGCAAGGGCAGGCAGGTCGCAAGGCCAGCGCAGAAAGGCACAGGAAATATGAGCTTTCAGAATGAATATCGGTATTGTGCCGGGCTTACAGTAGCTAGCTGGCGCCGTTGTAATTGCTGGCATTCGAACAAGAGCGAATGCCAATGCGAACCGTTGAGCCGTCTGCTTCTTGTCTGCAATTCGTATGACATGTGTGCTGTCTCTGTATACGGCCGTCCCTGGTGCAGAGACTCGGTGACTCGGTAGCCGGCCGACATTTTCTTGCCTGCGACCAAGTGAAAGCCTACCACTTCAATGGGGCCGTTTGGTCGTTGGTACGCCATCAGGTGGTTCCGGCGGGCTGGCGAAGCTTGCTGGGCAACAAATCTGGCCACTCCCAATACGGCTTCCTGTGCAGCTGCCAGGAATAGCCATCTGTACGACGGTCTGCTGTGGTGCTCGTGCAATCGTGGTGCCGGAGTGGCGACTTGGAGCCACAGAAGGCCGACTAATAAGTGGCCGCCCAGAGGCCGGCTGCTTGCCCTGCTTTATCAGACGTTCTGGACGATCGCTGCGAGCGACTTGCGAAGAC
Source organism: Akanthomyces muscarius (assembly GCF_028009165.1). Taxonomy (NCBI): domain Eukaryota; kingdom Fungi; phylum Ascomycota; class Sordariomycetes; order Hypocreales; family Cordycipitaceae; genus Akanthomyces; species Akanthomyces muscarius. The sequence goes on along the minus strand of NC_079244.1, from coordinate 914,028 downwards.
GGCATGTAGTTCCTGGTAGGCCTCTGCACGGCCGACCCCAAGAGATCTCTGTCTGACTGGCCGCTAATGCAGACAGAGCCTGTAGGCATCGCAGGGTACAAGGGCTACACCGGGCCTTTTCTCCAGAGTTGCGGAGTTTCGTGCATGTGTAATTGCCGAAATGTATCTCTTTGAGCAAGATGACATATATCCAGCATTGCTCCGGCTCTTGCCGCCGAGGTTCAAGTAGTACTGCATGTTTGGGCTCCAATTGACAGGCTTGCTGCACGGCGTCGGAATAATCCCCATCAATGCTTGCTCGCTCAATTGGCATTACCGACTGGCCGGATTGCTGGGACTGGCGTATCGCCAGAGATCCTGTGCAAATCTAGCGGGGAGGGGAACAGCGACAGGGGGTTTGGCAGTGCTAAGTTTGGCCCCCCTGGTACGACCGCAGACTCCATACTTTTCCAAACCTTGGTGAGCTATTGCAGGTGCTGGAATATCAGAGGAACACGCCGAATCCAATGGTGAGCTTCAACTCCGTAGCAGTACGAAGTGGACAGTTAGTGGCCTGCCAAGGGTCGGGGTTGATGCACAATATACCCATGCGCGGCGGCCGGGTCTGGCCAGCGTATGTACATGCACTCACACGAACTGGTCGAGGTCGGTGAGCAGCGCAGGAAGGCCCTCTGTTCCCCTCTTGCCCTCCATCCACCGCAGTTTAACCAAAAGTTTGTGCATGAACAGCCTGTGGAAAGTGGCTGGGAGGTGGGTTCAGGTGGATCGCTAGCTTGGCCACCGGTGCTGGCGCTGGCGCTGCTACGTCCTGCACCGGCCGTGTCGTGTTATTGGACCCTTTTCTTGTTTTTGTTTTGATACTGTGTGCCCTCAGCCCACCACGACTCTTGCATGCAGGCCAGAAGGGCCCGCCTCACTGACCTGAGGTTGAGATGAGGTTATGTCGTGATACACAGGCAGGCGGATGGTGGTGGCGGCAAAGCACATGGCCGCCTCGCTCATTTCAGTGAATAAACCGGTGAGCAAGGCACATCTGATTGGCTGCCCTGTCAATGGAGGGGTGTCGCGAGGCAGCCGTGTAAATGGCCCTGCCTGCTGGCTGAGCCCTCAACCCCCGCCCAGATGCAATGATGTGCTGGCAGTGCCGCTGGGTATACCAGTAATGTCAAGAGCCAGAATGTGTGCGGGCACGCCTCATGGGCTGCAACTTTGCCCTGTGCCTATGAAATGAAGGCGTCGTGTGGCGCGCGGGGTCAATTGCCAGCAACACAGTGAAAGGGCCGCTTGGACGTCGGCGGCGCTGCCAGCGCTGATCGTCATGTCCCATGGAACTGGCACCGATATATGTACAAGTATGTGCAGGACAAGTGTGCTGGTAAGTAATTATGCACATGAAAATGCGTGATATGATGACGGAACGCACGCCTAAAGTATAATGTTCGGGGTCCGGCGATGGACATGACGTGTTGAATTCAGGTGCTCAATTGCAATTGGCAGGTATGCATTTTACTCTGCACCATCTGCAACCATAAGTATCTTTTGGATTGGCGTGACAAGTGTTGCTGCGGTCTTTTTGTTGCTCCATTGCACAGGAATGAGGTACACCTGGAAGACAAACAGGCATGTGCGCGCGCGACTTATTAGTCTAGAATTATGAATGCATAGTCCGAACATAAGCTGGTATACCGAACTGGCCACGGCACTAGATGCGAACAGGCTGTTGAAAGGCTTGAGAGCCTTTTGCCTCTGCGCTGACGTGACTTGCTGTTTTTTTTTTTTTTTAGCTGTTGTTACATGAGTCCTCGACCCACGACACATGGTCAACGACGCCAGATGGCCCAGGCGATGACCAGTAGTACCGGATCGGTTGTTCGATGGCTGGTGTGGGCGCGCAACAAATGCGCGTCGGTGTTATTAATTAGGCCTGCCATGGAGCGAATCAGGCACGACAGAGGGTTCCATTTGTGGGCAATTCCGAATGGGCGGTGGGCTCGCATGCCTGTTTTGGGTGTGATTTGGCGCTATTTCGTTCGTGTGTCGATGCAGTCACCGTGTTCTTCTGTATATCTGGGTTTCTTCTTCGGCTCTTTGATAGGAAAAAGTGTAGGCGCCGGCATGGGGCCGTTCTTGCATCGGAGCATTTGAATACAGGGAGAGGGTCTCTTCATTATGTTTCATCTAGGCGCCCGTCATCTCATCGACCCCACGTTTAGATGATGCTAAGAATAATCTTTCTCTCTCGATGTTTCGTTTCGGCTTGCCTCTTTTTTTTTTTCGTTCCATGAGGCGCCAACACTTCGTTTATGGCTAGCTTGTTAGTGCGGTGGTCCAATGCCCCGAGCTTCTGTGTAGCGTACCCGTCAGTGGATAACTAGAAATTCGAAGCTTGGCGAGGCGTTGACGGAAAAGGTAAAAAGAAAAAAAAAAGCTGGCCATCGATACACGAAAGTTTTGGGGGCGTGAGATGGATGCAAGGGCGTGCGTGTTTGCAGATGGAAGAAACTACTTTAGCCTGTCAATGGTTGCTGCAGGTGAGGGGCAGCGGTGGAAAAGCACTTGCCTCCACTGTAGATGGTCCAGAGTCCAGAGGCACAGCAGGCTCTTGCCCGCCAAAGCCAAAGTGAGGGGTGTTTGCCTGTCAACAAGGAGGGGCGCGCGCTGGAGGCGTGGAGGGGCAGATAGGTAACTTGGGCAGCCAGCGGACAACAGCAACCAGCCAGCCAGCAGTCGAACAAAGAATTCCTCAAATTCCCACACTTCGATTCATTGACCTTTGGCCGGTGTCCTTGCGAAGATCAACGCTCCACGCCCTGAACTCTGCAATAACCCGAATTTACCGCCATGGCCTCGTCAATGGCAAGGTGACGCCGTGCACCGCGCCGTCACGAATACCTGCCCACTGTCCACCAACCCCAGTGGCGCGCCCTGCAAGTGATTGCGCGCGACCAAGCCAGCCAGGCTCCTTCCTGTATCGTGCCCCTGGCATCTCCAGTTGTTTCTCCATCGCAATCCACGGTCGTCGTTTAAAGACAAATAATAACAATAACACCATTGGAGAACCAGCAATCGAGGGTGTCCGCAGTAAACAACACTCAGTCAGTCAGTCGCCACCAAACACCGCCGCGCCGCCCACCTGCTTGGGCCGGCCTTCTATGCGGCCGCCTCGATGCAATGGCAACGTATCGTCGTAGCACGAAATGCATATTGCCGTCATCAAATACTTTCACAACGTCCCTGGATTGTGTGTACGCTGCATGTACACGGATTTTCTTGGTGCCCCCAATTCGAGACGTCCATGTCGGTAGATGGCTTGATGCCACGCCACCCGGCAGCCAGCCCAGCCCGCCGCCTTTGCCCCTACTGTAAGTTAGTTAGTATGTGGTACACAATCGGCAC